>NW_024081461.1:120487-540747 GCF_003009895.1 Hyaena hyaena | reverse complement strand
TTTTATATATTTAGGTGCTCCCATATTCAGTGCGTAGACCTTTATGATTGTTAGTTCTTCCTGATGGATGGACCCTGTAATTATTATGTAGTGCCCTTCTTCATCTCTTGTGATTGTCTTTAATTTAAAGTCCAGTATGTCTGATGTAAGTATACCTACTCCGGCTTTCGATTTCCTGTAGCATGATATATATTTCTCCATCCCCTTACTTTTAATCTGAAGGTATCTTCCAGTCTAAAATGAGTTTCTTGTAGACAGCATATAGATGGGTTTTGTTTTTTTATCCATTCTGCTACCCTATGTCTTTTGATTGGAGCATTCAGCCCATTTACATTCAGTGTTATTATTGAGATATGTGGGTTTAGAGCCTGTGTCCTTTGTGGGGTTCATGTTTGTGGTGGTGTCTCTGGTATCTTTGTACCTTGCAACCTTTCCTTCAGAGCGTCCCCCTCAGAATTTCTTGTAGGGCTGGCTTAGTGGTGACAAATTCTCTAAATTTCTGTTTATTTGGAAAGATTTTTATCTCTCCTTCTATTTTGAATGACAGGCTTGCTGGGTAGAGGATTCTTGGCTGCATATTTTTTCTGTTCATCACATTGAAGATCTCCTGCCATTCCTTTCTGGCCTGCCACATTTCAGTAGATAGGCCTGTCACCACTCTGATAGGTTTGCCTTTGTATGTTAGGGCGCTTTTCTCCCTAGCTGCTTTCAAAATTTTCTCTTTGTCCTTATATTTTCCCATTTTTACTATGATATGCCTTGCAGAAGGTCGATTCAGATTACGTCTGAGGGGGGTCCTCTGAGCCTCTTGTATTTCAACGTTTACTTCTTTTCCCAGGTTGGGCACGTTCTCTGCTATAATTTTTCCAGGACTCCTTCAGCACCTTTCCCCCTCTCTTCCTCTTCTGGGATTCCTATGATACGGATATTGTTGCTTTTGACCATCTCACTGAGCTCTCAAACTCTTCTTTCATGTTCCTGGATCAGTTTGTCTCTTTTTTTGTCAGCCTCTTGCTTTCCAATAATGGTGTCTTCTAAATCACTTATTCTCCTTTCTTCCTCTTCAGTCCGTGCATTGGAGGCCTCTAATTTATTATATATCTCATTTATCGCTTTTTAAAATTCTTCATGACTATTTATATTCTCCATTTTGTCTGTAGCCATAGTTTCTTTGATATCCCTTATGTTTTTTTCAAGCCCAGCCATTAATTTTATGATTATTATTCTAAAATCTTGTTCAGTTATGCTGCTTATATCTGTTTTGAGCAGTTCATTAGCTGTCAGTTTTTCTTGGAGTTTCTTTGGAGGAGAGCTTTTTTGTTTCATCATTTTAGTTAGTTTTCTGGCTCTTGTTAGTTTTAAAGACCTGTTATGCTCTCTGCACCTGTGAGCGCTGCTCACAAAGGAAGACTCTTTGACTGTCCAGGGCCTTTCCTTTCAGAGAATGTTTTTTGAATGCTATCTCTTTGTCTCTCTTGTTGAGACCTTGGTTATTTTTCTCATAGTGATATTTGGGCCTCTTCACCATGTGTACTTTGGCTTGTTTCTTGAGGTAGCCCTGGAGAGGAAAAGAGACTGACAAACACACAGGGAGGAGGGGCACACAAACACACAGACAAATCCGACTAACATGCAAACCGAGAGGGACAACGAAAAAGTTAAGAGAAAAGACGGAGGAGGGAGGCCGAATAATAGAAAATAAAAAAATACATCAAAAGGTCAAAAGGAAGAAAAGAAAAGGAAAAAAGAAGAATACCAATGGTCAAAGAACGGTTTATAGCATATAACCGGATTTCCCAGCTATAATAGCCGGATGTATGCAGTGCTGGTTGAAGAGCATAGAGACAGAGAGCAAAGACAGGACGGGGGGGCGGGGAGGGCAGTGGATGAAGCAAAATTGGAAATAGAATAAACAGGCAGAAGGGATAAGAAGCTTTTTTCAAAGAGTTAAAGGGTGGAGTATGGTTAGTTAGGTGAGAGAAGGATGCTGGTGTTATCCAGAGAAATTATATATTCTAATTACTCCTGAGACAAAGAGATGAAAAGGTTGGGAGGTGTAGAATTGACATCTACAGAATGGACTAAATTTGATTGTTTAAGCACGCCAGTGACCAGAGGTAATCAGGTCAGTGTTCTGTGGAAAAAAAGAAAACAAAAAACAAAAAAAAACAAAAAAAAGGAAGAGGGAGGAGGGCAGCTCTCAAGCAGGGATGGGCCTGGTGTGATCCAATGCGTCAGGCGGGAGTTCTGCCTTGGTGGTTGTAGGGAGGAGAGTGGCCGTGCTCCACCTCGCTTTTATAGGTGTTTAAACTCCCAGGGCCAGGGGCTCAGCCAAAGTTTGTTTTGCTTTTCAACCCAGGCCAATCCCAGCCTCCAGATCCCCTAGCAACCCCCTCAGGGCACTTCCAAGCTTCCAGGCTAGCTCTGGGGGCGGAGCCAGAAGCCTCTGCTCCCTTCTCCTCCAGGCAGGGCTAGGGAGCCTGGTCGGGGCAGGGGGCCTTTTCTGCTGGCGCTGAGCCCGCTGGAGTGAGGAAATCATGTTCCTTCTATGTCTCATCACCCAAAACCCGAACTCACAGTCAAATCTGCCAGTTTTTAGCTCTTTGCCTTCCCTCTAGAGTTCCAGCCAGGTAGGAGCAAGGACACCGGTGCCTGCGCGCAGCTACTCCAGGGGTCCAAGCCCACAAGGAGGGCAATGGCAGTATGCGCGCAGCTTCTCCCAGCTAACCAGGAGCCAGCACAAAGAAGCAAACCGCGAGCGCATCCCCTCCGGGGCGAGTTGGGGCGTGGCGGGGGGTGGGGGGGCCTGGTGCACAGGTATTTTGTCCGCAAGGTGCAGGTATTTTGTGTGCAGGGTCTTTCTATACCCCGAGCGGGTTTCCCCCCCACCCAGCGGAGGTTTTTCTGTTTCTGACTCTCTTTTTCCCCTCTCACTCCCCACAGAGGGGGGTGGCTTGTCCCTCCAGTCTCCAATCCAGGCCCGATTTTATCTTCCCCAGTTCACACTCACATTAGAAGGCTTTCTCAGTGGAATCTGCGTCCTTTTTCTCCCCATCTCTTGGGTTTGGTACGGTTTCCTATGGCTTCAGATCTTTTCCGTGTGATGCGTGGGCGTGAGTGCAGGTACGGAGCTCCCTACTTCTCCGCCATCTCCCTAAAAATACATGTTGAATGATCCCTGAATGTCAAGTACTGGAGATGTAGCAGTAAAAAAAAACAAAACAAAACAAAACAAAACCACACAAACAAACCATCGTGCACCTAAGGTAAATGAGAGAGAAATCAGTACTTGCAGTACGGAGGGAACAGTACATTTATGGATGGACAACAGAAAAGGTATGTTTAGCGCAGTGCTGTGGGGTCAGGCACAAGCCTTTCACTTCCTATCGGGGCTCACAGGGGACTTCCAGGGGAAGCTCGTGTAAGGAGACATATATATACGTAAGGACAGGACAGCAGGGAGTGGAGCACATTCGCAGTAGGGCCGCGTGTCTCTCTGGGCACACTGGAGTCAGTGATGAGCCCACGACTTCATTTTTCTGCTATATTGACTCTCCCCTCCCCACACTTTGCTAACTGACAATAATGTTCTTCAATGACTTTCTTACTTGTGAAAGTTACTGCTATAATTACCACTGCCCCTTACGAAATAGTAGAAATATATATATGTCTCCGCCTCACTTCCTAGCACACAGCTCATAAGATGTTTGTAATTTCCTAAGTGGCTTCCCGTCTTTCCTGTGGTGTCTTCTAACCACTCCCCCCTCCCCGGACTTCTCTGAGTGATAGCCACATGTTTTGTTCTAATGAGGAGGCTCTTGGTGGGTTCTGCACAGAAACTGATCACTGGAAAGACCAAGCCGTGACCAGAAGCGCGGAGGCTTCAGCCCCACTGCCCATCCACCAGAGAGGGCACAGGGTGAGACGAAGCTTCCACATTCCAAAAACATGGGGTTCAGAAAGCTCTTGGGTTGGTGAACACCCCCACATGCTGGGAGGGTGGGGCTCCCCAGCTCAACAGAGACTAGAGGCTCCTGAGCTCAGGACGCTTCCACACCTCACCCTATGTTTCTTCTCATCCGGCCAGTCATCTGTACCCTTTAGCATATTGTTTAAAATAGACTGGTAGAGGTAAACAGTGCTTCCCTGAGTGTTGTGAGCCATTCTAACAAATTATCGGACCTAAGGAGGGAGTCATGGGAAGTAGGATTTATAGCTGGTCAGTGAGAAGTACTGGTGACAACTTGAGTGTGGAGTCCCCCTGAAATGGGGGACTCCTGTGTGGGACAGAGCCTCTAACATGTGGGACCTGGCGCTCACCTCGAGTAGATGATGCCAGAACTAAGTGAATTGTGGGACACCCAGCTGGTGTCACAGCCTCTTGGCAGGTGTGAAACCATACATCTGGTGGTAGAAGTGAAGTGTCGCCATCATGTGAGGGCAGAAGAGAAGCAGGGAGTTTGCCCATACGCCCCCCAACCCTGCCATCTCCCCCCTCCCCGGGGACTCTCCCTGCTCACTCTACTATCTCTCCTAGCTGGCCTGGCTGAGCGCACAAAGCCACTGTATAATTATTGTCTCCATTCTATCTGGGCCTTTTATTAGAGTTCTATTTTTAAGCATCATTTCATTCTCTTTTATAGCTTTCCTTAATGCATCCAACAAGCAACCTTTGATTTACCACTGCTCTGTGCCTGTGTGACTGTTCTGAAGCACAGGTCAGATGCGGAGTATTATTTAAAAGTGTTCTCTTGTGCGCTAATGTGCAGACGTTAAGCATGATGTAGCAGCAGAGACGCTACTCAGTGAAGAGAAATTGCTCTTCTGTGAATCAGAGCAGTAAATTCTTAAAATCCTCTATCCCTAAAATGATTAAATAAAGGACTTTTTTCAAACGTTGAATAAAACATCTTAACTCAGCCTGTTGCCACAAACTCAAAACACAATAAATTACTGTACAAATCCAAAAAGTTAGTGAAGTAAATGCAAATGTTCTACCAAATGACCTCAAGCATAACTATGATTTTTGTTTTACTTAAATGTTCCTTATACTTTAAAAAGCTATTATATTACCAATACACATGTTCCAGTAATATCAGAGGTGTTTTATGAAGCATGGGATATTTGGCATCACTACTTAAATTTCCATTCGGTTTAACATCAGTCTTTCCGTTACACTCGGGATAGGCTCCTGCCCAACGTAACGGCCTGCTTTGCACCCTCTGGTGTCTCAGAGGCCACTGAATCTTGTCCATTCTGCCTCCCAAACAATTCTGGGATCAAGCATCTCTCCTTCTCCACCTCTGTGTCCTGGGCCATGCTACACTCGTATCTCACGTGGATTATGGGAATAATTTCTGGATTGATGGCCTTCAGAGCACGGGGCATAGCTGTTACTCCATTGGCCAAAGTTGTCTTTCATTTTTTTTGGGAATGATGCCATTCCAGGTGAAGAATACCTATGAGATGTTTCACGGGAAACTAAATCTTTCCCACGATTTATGTGGTTTCAGTAAGACTGAGTTCTCTGTGGAGTATGAAAGGGTGAAAACGAAGTGATCACAGTATGCACAAAACTGGATATGTAACATGTGTAGTTATATGTAATATGTATATAGTATATGTAATAGGTGAAGTCCGAAAGGCTTTGCATTTTCATCCGTTCCAGGGGATTTACACACTTCACCTTGTTTAATCTATATCACAGCTGTCTCACATGAGCACCTGTGACTCACCCTGGTTGACGTATGAGAAAACGGAAGTTCTGGGTCACACAGTTAAGTGGTTGACCTCTTTTCCAGTTTGTTTCCCTGAGAGATGCTCTTACATGGGCGTGAGATTTAGAGTCGTGCAGCCCTGTGTTAAGTCCTGCTCCAGCATTTAGCACAGAGACTGCCATTAATTCAGATATTCAAGAAAATTCCAAGAAACAAACAGGCAAACACATAGAACAAAAAAGAGTGTATCATTATTACTCTTGTAGGAAAAAACAGACCTTAATTCACTCCAGAATCTTGTCAGGAAAAGGGAGGCTGGCTAATAGAAAGCTGAGGATGGACACGGGGACACATGGCAGACAGATTCGGTATTTTATAAAATCAAGTCTAGAGCTTGGAATTGTGTTTGTCCATTGGAAAAGATTACATTTTCTCCAAAAGCATAGATTCAATTTGCCTTTATTATCACAACAATTTTTAAGAATTTTGATGGGAGATTTTTGTATGTATTATTAATGTATCTTTTCAAGTTTCAGATAACATGTTTTTCAGTATGAAATAAATCAGTTAATGTTGAACTTCTGAACTCACTTTGTAGTACCAGTAGGATTTCCTATGTATTTTTCTAAGTGACTATTTGTATAAAAGAAAACATTTAATAGTAACAACTTATTCCTAAGGACTAGTTGGAAGGGCAATAGGAAAGTTAGTCAGTTTTTCTTACTGCAATAAGAAGAGTTTATGGAATTTTTAAGTATGAAGTGGTAATCTCAAATTACATATTCACATTAGAAGATTTACTTCCCTTGTCTTTTCTTCAATTTCTTCACTGAAGATTTTTCCTAAACCTAAACATTTATTTTTCAGTACTTTGGAAATCTGCTTGGTGCCTGATATTTAAATACTAGAATTATTGAAATGAAAATTTTGAAAAACATCATGAAAAATTTGAATGCCTAAACAAAAACCAATAAGATCATAGACTATTAGCTACCTTTCACTGCTAAGGATTTTAAAAAGTGACTTTATTTCAAGATTGGGTGCTTGGGTAGCTCAGTCAATTAAGTGTCTAACTCTTGACTTTGGCTCAGGTCATGATCTCAGGGTTTGTGAGTTCAAGCCCTGTACCTGGATCCCTGCTGACAGTGTGTAGACTGCCCGGGATTCTGTTTCCCTCTCTCTCTGCCCCTCCCCTGCTTGCTTTCTCTCTCTCAAAACAAATATAAAATAAACTTAAAAAAGTGACTTCAAGGTAATAAATTGATGTTCACAGTAATAGTCTCAAATTGTTGTATTGACAATAATAAGACTGAAGAAGGCTGGGAAAGCACCATTAATTTTAACTCTATGGACAAGTTATTAGGTAGCCTGCATTGATGAATACCCAAGGGACCTTCTCTGATATTGTATTATATGAAATTTATCTGGTTTATAACATGCCCACTTTCAAAGTAATTCTTTTAAATTAATGACTTTTCTAGGGAAGGCCCCCTCCTTGGGAGCCAATTTATTCATATTCCTTAGGAGATTTAATATAAATTGCACTCCATTAATTTAACAAACCTCCCAGTTTTTACAAAGAGAAGAGTAACATAGATCTTGGTTTAGAGAGGAAGAGTACAAACAAGAGTAGGAAATATTGCTATCTGAATTATAGTCAGGATGAGCAGAAGTATGGTGGAGCAAGCCCTGAATATCGGAGAGATAGTCTAATCATGTCTAATAATGTGACACGGTTTGGGAATGGGAGAAGATGTAAAGTAGGAAAATAACTACATTTTTCATTTGGGAGTCGCAGAAGACAGTCTTTTACTTAGATAACTCTGTGTGTGTGTTTATATGTTTCTGTGTGTGTGTGCGCGCGTGTGTGTGTTTGCACTTGTGTGTTTGATAAACAGGCTGTATGGTATTTTTCTCATTAAACCACTGATTCACTTAATTCCTGTGAGTCATGCTTTCCTTTGGCTTGTACTGAACACCGAGAGGCTGTCATCTGGAGAAGTTTAAGACGGATCCAGTAGCTTTTACACTTGCTATGATTCTCTGCCGTGAATCCTAGTTGGCTCTACTTCTTTAAGAGTTGAACCCAGGGGGCCATCTGGGTGGCTCAGTCAGTTAAGCATCCGACTCTTGATTCCAGCTCAGGTCGTAATGGTTTTGTGGGATCGAGCTCCATGTTGGGCTCTGCCCTGACAATACAGAGCCTGCTTGGGATTCTCTCTCTCTCTCTCTCTCTCTCTCTCTCTCCCTCCCCCTCTCAAAATAAATAAATGAACTTAAAAAAAGAGTTGAATCCAAGACCAAAAGAATATGCCATGTTATACATAAACACATAAAAAGCACACTCAAATAAGCACTTATGTGCCACAGCCATGGAATGAAACAATAAAATGTCGCATCTAACCTGTTTGAACCTTTTTGCATCTCGACTTATTTGCCCAATTCCACTCGATGTTTCTGCTGTCAGTTGATTTACTGCAATGCTATCTGTATCATTTTTAAGGCTTCTGTGATAAAGTACCACAGAGTAAGTAGGCGGCTTAAACAACAGAGATTTATCCTTCCACATTTTGAGCCAGGAGTCTAAGCTCAGGGTCCTGACATGGCTGGTTTCATTTGGAAGCTTCTCTCCTTATGTGAGGGCAGCCATCTTCTCATCCTGTGGTCATGTGCACTTGGCCTGTCTGTAAGATCTGTGCCTGTAAGGACACCCGTCGTATTGGATCACGGTCACCCGCATGACCTCATTTTACTTTTGTTACTTCTTCAAAGACTTTATCTCCAAGTCTGAAACACAGCGTGTTCAGACCCTCAACATAAATTTGGAGGAGGGCAGCAAAATTCATCCCGTTACATTATTTTACCAGCTTTCACTCCTGTGAATCAATTACTTACCCTCCTATGATTGAACTCTTTCATGGGGTAGCATATTGATTGTTATGAATGTGGTATAAATTCAAGGTGTTCTAATGGGGAGACAAGGATCTAGGAGGCATAGACCCCATTGTAAAACATATCCTCCACAGTGTCCTCCCTTTCCATTACATCCCCACTCTGTCCTTGTGGAATTAAGCAGAAACTATTTGTTCAGGAGGATTTTAGGCAATTTGAATCACTTCTTCTTGTGGCTCATGCTATGGATATTAAGCAATATCTAGACCAAATCTCTTGGATTGTTCATTCTGTGCAAAGCCACCAAGTGACAAAAACAGTCAGTGCGCCTAGAGCAGGGCTTATGTGGGAGAGACTGAGGGATCCTCAGCTAGCATCAGCTGCTTGACTTGTGAGTAAACCTCCTTGGTCATGGAGCCTCCTGCCCCAGTCAAGCCTTTGAAGAACCTAAGCCCCATCTGACAGCTTCACCGTAGGCATATAAGAGACATCACGCTAGAAAGATCCAGTTAAGACATTTCTGACTTCTCTTTTTGGCAAGAACTGCCATCTTCCAGTAATTTGCCAGAATGACCCACACAAAGCAAAGGAGGAGAGTTCTCTAGGCCTTTAAGAAAACATGGAGCTGCTCCTTTGGTCCCATACATGGGAATCTACAAGACAGGTGATATAGAGGACATCAAAGGAATGGCAGTGTTCATAAAAGAAAGTCCCCCAGACGTTCCCGTGGCAAGACTGGAAGGGTCTAGTGTTACCCAGCATGCCATTGGCATTTCTAAAAAGGAAAAAGTTAAGGACAAGATTCTTTCTGAGAGAATTAACATGTATAGTAAGCATATTAAGCACTCAAAGAGCCTTCCTGAAGCACGTGAAGGGAAATGATCAGAGAAAGAAGGAAGCCAAAGAGAAAGGTGCTTGGGTTCAGCTGAAAAGCCAGCCTGTCCCACCTGGAGAAGCGCACCTTGTGAGGATGAACAGAAAGGAGCCTGAGCTGCTGGAACCAGGGCCCTATGAGGTCACGCATGGTAAGTTTAAAAAAAAAGAGAGAGAGACCTCAAGACTGGAAAGGAAGGGAGGGAGAGAGGAAGGGAAGGAAGGAAGGAGGGAAGGAAGGAAGGAAGGAAGGAAGGAAGGAAGGAAGGAAGGAAGGAAGGAAGGAAGGAAGGAAGGAACGAAGGAGGGAAGGAGGGAAGGAACGAAGGAAGGAAGGAAGGAGAAAGAAATCTCTGGTTTCTGGGCCCAGGACACTTTGAAAGATTTGTTTCATGTATGTATTTATATATTAAGTTTTGTGCTTTGTGTGCATATTGTCCCTTATTGACACTTGAACCAGTTTTGAATAACTAAAATTTGAAAGATTCTTTTTACCTAATAATTTTTAAAAAATAAAAATATTTCCAAGAATGTATTTCAAGTCATTACTATTTATTCTTGTTTTGCATCTCCACTGAATACATTCATTATGATTTTTAATCTCATCAACTTTGCTATTGGTTTATTAGTCCATGAGAAAATTCTGAGCAAATCAGAGGGAAGGATCAAGATGGAAGTAATAGCATGAAATATGGAATGGAGAAGTAGGAGAGAGGGTGGGAAGGAGAGGAAAGCCAGATCAAGAGAAAAGCAAGAGATGGGGATGGAGATATTTATTTTTGAAAAATGAAGAAGAGGCACCTGGGTGGCTCAGTCAGTTGAGCTTCCGACTTTGGTTCAGGTCATGATCTCACGGTTCATGAGTTCAAGCCCCGTGTCAGGCTTTATGCTGACAGCTCAGAGCCTGGAACCTGCTTCAGATTCTGTGACTCCCTCTTTCTCTGCCCCTCCCCTGCTGACATTCTCCCTGTTTCTCTCTCAAAAACGAATAAACATAAAAAAATTTTTTAAGAAGAAAAAGAAAAATGGAGAAGAGGAAGCATCAGGGAGAAAGGAAAACATTGTCAAATTCAGGAAACCCAGTTCCACGCATCCTATCTTGGTCCATGTTTAAATAACTTAAAATGAACCATTATAAAAATTTATGCGGAGTTTAAGAAAGTTACTACTTCATAGGGGGCTGTGTGTAGTCTGGATCTCATCTATAATTTTATAAAGGATGCAAGGAAACAGTTATTAATGTTAATTCTTATTTTTTTCTATTTTTAAGAAAGAGAAAGAGATTGAGTGAGCAAGAGACATAGAGAGAAAGGAATTCTGATAAACTATTGATTTGTCCTGTGCCTGAGTTTGGGAGGGTATTACAGGTGGCAGTTTCCTTGAGACTCACTGGGTGAAAATCTTCACCTCAGTGTGATCATTATCCCCTCATAGTTAAAGGGAGGGCTGACTACATCATGAAACACTCTGCTTGCTGGCTGAATCAATACTCCATGTGCACCAAACTTGTACATAGTAAGTGGTAAATAAATGCTGGTCTCTATTCTTACCAACAGATGTATTTCTCTACCCAAGCTACCAGTAACTACATTCATGGGCAGAATATATTATAGAATGTGTGGTTCAAATGGAAGGTGTATTTCAACACATGTAAAGTAAGCCCAGAGAGGGAAAATGTACCATAAAATGTATCTCTAAGTTCAGTGAATGCTGATCGTTTTAGTTAATTAACCTGTGGAATAAAGTAATAGGTAACATAACTGTGACATCCAAAAACAAATGATCTTTCTCTACTCATTTATTTCCCATCAATAGAACCCAGGAATGTGCCTGAAATATATAAGGTGTTTACCAAATGTTTTCTGAATGAAGAATTTCAAGTGTGTGTGTGTGTGTGTGTGTGTGTGTGTGTGTGTGTGTGTGCGCATGCACGTGTGCACCTGCATGTGTACACGCATGTGCACATGTAACTACCCACGAGGACTAAGTGCCTCAATTGGAGCAAAGGGATTAAAAAATCATTTAAGAGCCTCTGGTTGCAACCATTTCACTAAAAGAAGTAAGATCTTTATTCATGGCAGGTGTCTCTGTGGGCACTTCCCATCCCTCTCCTTTTCTGTCCCTCCCAGCACACTGTCAATGTCATTGTTAATCACAATACATGGGCCAGTGGGAATTTGAGGAGGCAGGGTAATTTCTGTAATTCCCTTACAATTTGAATGGTCCACAACAAATAGCAGCAGTAATACTAAGGTGTTTACAACAGCCAGCCAATTGACTCCTGGTTGAGTCTCCTCATTTTAGGTACCCCTGCTACTTGATACCCAGAGGTGGGCCACTCAGGCAGTGCTGTTATTAATTTCCTGCTGGGGCTCATGCCATGGTCATCGCTGGTGGTGGACTTCACACCACTGAGCTCTTCACGTGCTGGTTACACTCAGAGGGGTTCCATTCAAGACCCTGTGACTCCCACTGAGTGTTTGGGCATGACCGAAGGCTGGAGAAGAGAAAGGGCCCCAAGAATGAGTCCATATTCTCATGTGGTGGAGAGAGTTAGTGCGTATTGTTTCTTATTTTCCACTTCTTCACATTTGCCCAATGTGAAATAGATCCAGGGCTAGACAGAGCCAACACAATGCTGACGGTAATTAAGGTAACATAAATATTTTATTTGCACTGGTTTCCACCCGTGTTGTGTTGGAAGAACCCTGTTGAAAGAGCCACAGTGACAGCTTGCCTTCTTGGGGAAATGCTTTTCTCAGAAGAATCACATTTGGTTGACTCCTGCGTTCTTAAGCTTAGAGACACCTACCTGTATTATTTATAACTAAGAACAATTACTGGCCTGAGAGACATTGCCCACACAGAAAACTGTCTTCTTTGGCTCATAGCTTGGGAGATACCTTATAAGAGGTAATTTGGTTTTTATATAAACTATTAATTCTGATAAAATCGTATTTCCACCTCTCAGTCTTCTGGCCATTAGTACAAAAATTGGAAAATCTCAGCTTCTTCACTCTGTATTCATTTGATTTGCATGACGTTGTGTGAATTAAGGAATCTCCTTCCAACACAGGTCAATTTCCTGTGGAGGTCACAGGCTGATTCTCCATTTTCTCCTTTGAGAACATTGTCTTATACCTCATTGTTTTTCTATAAAATGGAAATCCTTTTACATACAACTTGACAGTTCATACTGGTATTGAATGAATATTTAAGACATGTCTGAATGTTTCCTCTTCTTCATAAGGGAAGGACATACTGAAAAGGCTGGATTCTGTTGTCGATTTTCTGTTCTACCATGATTGTGCGTTCTTGAAGGTTATTGTCATTTAGATCTGTATTCTGTTTTTTTTTTTTTTTTCTTCATTTGCCTCAATATTCTAAGTTCTCCTACTTGAGTAATAGACATCCTACTTGGCTTTTATCTTTCTGCCTTTATAAGATCCTTATAGGTACATATCATACATCTTTTATACCGAGGAAAGCCTGTCTATCATTCACACCAGCAGGATGGGAGGGAAGTTTTTATATTTCTGGCCAGACTATTTCACTGAGTCCAATTTCACAAGCCATTAACACTATGAAAGGGAGAATTAATTTGAATGTCTATCATTGTCTATAAAGGGGGTCAAAACATTGGGAAATATTATTCGGTTGACCTCTTAGAAAGGACAGATGGATGGCAAAGATGAATGCATGTGTTTAGTAAATAAGGTGGCAGGAATTTTCTCACTTAAGTATTCATTAAGAATTTTGAAAGTGTCCTCGTTGTCCTTGGTACAGTCCTAGACCAGATCTCAGAAAATGAGGAGCCTGCACAGAGAGCTCTGAAGCAAGCTCAGAGATAAATCCATATATGGCATTCAGGCAACTGGAAAGAAACACAAAGACATGCGGTTGTGAAATCCGCATCAATAATCACAAACAGAAGTGATTGCCTTTACGTGCATTGTAACGGCCACGAATTAAGTGACTGGGAAGCAAATAGAAACAGCAACTGGGCAGGAATAGAGTAGCGGCTCCTTCTGGCAGCTGTTATTCAGTTGATATGAAAGTCAAATGTAACTGGTCACTTTTTCTTCCTCTTCTTCCCACTCCTTCTCCTCCCCTTCCACTTTCTCTTTCTCCTTCTGCTTCCCGTCTTCTTTCACATTCATCTCTTCAAAGTGGAGAAGGACCTTATGGTGAGATAAATGGAGTTTAGGATTCTCATGTCAGAAGCAACAGGCATAGGGCCCCATCAGAGATGAGCCGTGAGTCCCAAGGTGAAACCAGCATCCTGAGGGACATCCTGATTAGCACTCTGCCACTAGTGTTACCAGCACTATTGGTGTCTACAGTAACTGCTTATTGAACACGTTGGCACTGAGAGATTAAGTGGATTTCATGAGCTTTCACTACAGGGAGTGTCAGAACAAGAAGGTTAAAGCAAAGCTGTCTGATTCCAGGGCCCAAATGCTTAACCACTACAAGATATCCTATTACAAGGAGATTGAAAGAGTTGGTATTGTTTCCAGGGGACAGATGCATTGTTATTTCTTCAAGAAGAAGTCCAGAAATGGTTTGCCTTTTTTACTTATTAAATGTGTTTAATATTTATTTATTTTTGAGAGAGAGGGAGAGACAGAGAGAGAGGGAGAGAGAGAGAGAGGTAGCCAGGGAGGGGCAGAGAGAGAGAACACAGAATCTGGCACAGAATCTGAAGTAGGCTCCAGGCTTCAAGCTGTCAGCACAGAGCTCGATATAGGGCTTGAACCCACAAACCATGAGATCATGACCTGAGCCAAAGTCAGAGGCTTAACAGACTGAGCCCCCCAGGCACCTCATGTTTTGCCTTTCAATCTAGACTTTGTTGAAGATCCTGAAAAAATGAGGTATTTCAGGGAATGTTATGGTTCAATACAACCTTGTGTCTAAGACCATTTCTTGCCCTCAAGTGTGGAAGTGAAGTCAAGGCTTGAAGAAGGCTCTGTGCTGTGCATGAATCCTGCATTGTCCTCTGTATTTTCCACTTTTAATTTCCTGCTTATCCCTGGAGGAGGAGGTGAGTTTAGGCAGGAATTGTCACCAGTCACACGGTATGAGCAAACTGGGGAACCCTCCCCAGTACCCACTGTGGGACTTGCACCTGGGATTAAGTTCTCTCCTCTTATTGATGACATATATGGAGAACCAATGGCCCAGAAATGCAGGATTAGATAGAATCATAGTTAATAAATCAGGTAGCCAAATATGTTAACAGAATTGATTTATGGACAGAGTACACCAAGATTTAATGAAGAATAATATAACCAAAGGGAATGTAAATTTCTTCATTTGTGTCTAGGTAGGTGACCACAGAACCAAGAATAATGTGGGAGGCTTCACAGGTGCTTGCAGAAAAACTGAGAGGTTTCACAGGATATAGAACTCAGGGTGCATCAGCACCACAGGAGCACAAACCCCTGAGTGACCAAAGATTCCTTCACACAGGAGGCCTGACCTGCTCAGTACCATCTCTCTGAAATCACATTTCCTTATTTGCACAATAGTTAAAACTGTAGAGGAGTGCCTGGGTGGTTCAGTCAGTTAAGCGTTGGACTCTTTATTTCAGCTCAGGTCATGATCTCAGGTTCATGAGTTTGCTCCCCACGTTAGGCTCTGCGCTGACCATGCAGAGCCTGCTTGAGGTTCTCTCTCTCCCTTTCCCTGCCCCTTCCTCACTTGTGCTCTCTGTCTCTCTCTGTCTCTCTGTCTCTCTGTCTCTCAAATTAAATAAACTGAAAAAAAAATAAAACTATAGAAATTTCACCAAAAGAGATAATTTTTTATAAATTTACATAGCTCCTGGCATAGAGCCACCATTCAAAAAAAAAAAAATCTGGAGTCCTGACTCTTTATCAGATCAATAACTCTTATGCAAAGCAAGCCTGCATTTAAAGTTCTTAAATGCTAAGTACAAGGGCAATCATGATCCTGCTTTATTGAGAGGAGATTGGAGAAAGCGGGAATGACTTCAGAAGGGCCTAATCTAGTCGATAAGACTCTCAAAATCATGCCAGGCAGGAAGCAGGGGAAACTGAGTATGTTAAAAAGATGGAAATTATGTACATTGAGTCAAATTCAATCCAGACCTCTTGTCATGCAGAACATGCAATGGAGACCTGAGCTTTTCTTCATTGGGAAAGAAAATGTACCCTTGACCTTGTTGATATGTGAGCTGGGAACTCCTTTCGAAGGCTTAGGTTGTATTTCAGAAATGCAGGTCAGACGATGTTTGGGGTAGATTGGATTGGCCTGGTGAGATGCCATGGCCGGTCACCATCAGGTGCTGCAGAGGGAGGGGCCACATTGGAGAGGACCAGCCGTTGGCCTTTGTCTTGTCAAACTCCAGGTGCAAGTCTGCCCCTAACCCTGCTTTCTCTCTCTGCCTGGTGGACTACAGGCTCTTATAGTAAGCAAGCAACATGGAGCAGCGGAAGTGCCGAAACCTTGACAGAGAGCCTGCACTGATGACGCTTTCTCTACCCAAAACACTTGCATTTCTGCATTTCCCAGGTAATGCTAACCTTCAACACACAAGATAACTGGAAGGGGAGTGTCCATGGCAAGAACAAGAAGAAAACATGAAAACGAAGAGTGTTTGCTGTGTTATTAGCAAGCGTGTTTTGGTTAAGAAACAAGCATACTTCTAATGAAAATAAGCATCTTAATATGAGCAGCTGACCCATGTGACAGGCAGCTTGGCTCATTTTTATTAGGAGAGATGTCCTCCTTTTAACAGCAATTAGGGCATGAACTGAACCACGGAGGCTGTGTTCATTTGAAGCAAGGGGTTCCCTTGAATACAACAATAGGTTAGTTCTGTACATGTGATACAGAAAAGAGGACACCAGTCAACTTTAATTTCTCTGTACAATTCAATTTATATAAAGTATTTTAATGGCTATAAAGGTGTGACGCTTCTTGAGAACAGTTAGCATCTACTTTAATTTAGATCCTCTTAATATTTTCTCTTTTCTCTATTTATATTTCTTCCATTCTATTGAATAAATTGTTTTAGCTCAATGTGAGTCTGGGGCTTCCTTCCAATGCTTCTTTCCCATGGATTGTAAACTTTGGCAAACTCAGTCTTCATTAATTAGAAGTCATAATTCACAATAGGTTATCATAAGGATACTATTGAAGGTAGTATTTTCTTTCCTTCTTTTTTTTTTTGTATGACCAATATCTCCCAGTGTGATATAAACTACAGGATTTTGAGGGGATGCTTGTAAAATATTGTGATCAGTGAAATATTGTTCATACTTCTGGGAAATTATCTATTTGCCATTACATGCAAATGAAATCTATTTACATCCTTCGGTTTTCTTTTTGTGGAATTTTATTGCTCTATTACTAACAATCAAAATGAAATGTTTATATTAACATTAATAGCTTGGATGATAGTATAACATACAATAATTTTTCTAGGTAAATTGCTTTTTTTTCCAACTCCCTTAAAAAAAATCTGTGCCTGGGAGGGAAATTTGTTCCTACAAAATAAGTTTTGGAATCAGAAAATGTTTTCTTGCCAGCTTCTTTTAAAAGATTGTATTATCTTTTAAAAATTGGTTATTTTTATTCTTTTTTTCATGTCAAGGAAAATCCACCTGAGGAGAATTTCTGATACAATTTCTTTTTTTTTAATTTTTTAAATGCTTTTATTTTATTGATTTATTTTTTTTACAAATAGTTTATTGTCAAGTTGGTTTCCATATAACACCCAGTGCTCATCCCCACAAGTGCCCTCCTCCATGCCCATCTCCCCCCTCCCCCTCCACACCCATCAGTCCTCAGTTTGTTCTCAGTATTCAAGAGTCTTTCATGGCTTGCCTCTCTCCCCCTCCCCCACTATTTCTCCCCTTCTTCTCCCCCTTGGTCCTCTGTTAAGTTCCTCCTAATCCTCCTATACGTGCAAACATATGGTATTTGTCCTTCTCTGCCTGACTTATTTCGCTCAGTATAACACTCTCAGGGTCCATCCATGTTGCTACACATGACCAGATTTCATTCTTTCTCATTGCCGTGTAGTATTCCATCATATAGATAAACCATATCTTCTTGATCCATTCATCTGTAGATGGACAATGCCCCTCTCTAAGACCCAGAACTTTCGGAGCAGATGTGATGTGTGTTTGGGGTGGACTGTGTAGCTCTCTATTAGCTGAAATAATTTTCTTGGACGGACAGTGACTGCTGGACACACAGTCACTGCAGGCTGATGAGAGCAGCGTGGCCTCCATGGCCTGGGAATCCACGTCTGGACCTTAAGAAGAATGCAGTTACACGTGCCACCCAAGGGCTTGGTGTTCCAGCACCGCCTCTGGGACACAGTGTGTGCCTTCATGGAGCTCTGCTACATAGTCTAATAACAGGAATCCAGGAAGCATCCCGGAAACATTGGTTAAATTAGCAAATTACAGAACGAAGGTCCATGACAGTGCATCCACAGTGACTGCCTTCAAACTTTAAATGTTTCAAATGTTGGCTCAGTGTGATTGGTGCACTGTTCCACGGAACTGAGCAGCGGCTGGATTTAATAGCAAGTAATTTGCAGTCTTCAAATGCTGCCCCAGGAAGAACATTACTAACCCCTCCAGGGTAACACTGACATATCATCTAATGGTCTAAGTCTAGTGAACTGGCCGCAGGCATTCTCCATCCCACGCTTCCAGGGGGCCTCCCGGAGCATCAGCACCTGCAGATATTGTGAGACTCGATGTCTTCCATCCTTGCTGGAAGCTAAACAGCAATAGAAGCCTAACCACAATAAAGTACAACCTACTGAGGCTTGTAGTGTGGTCTAGAAAGTGCATAGATGTACCTGGAGGGCAGCTCAGACAGTACAATGCTCAGGGTCTGGAATTCAGGAAGTCAGTGGAGAAGTCAGGCTTCGAGATACTTGTGAATGGATCCTAGGGGCCAAGAAAATCTACTCAGTTTTCCTCAAAGAATAGAAGAGAAATGGTAATTTACTTTATCTGCATGTAAATCAAGCTGTGGGCTAGGAATCAGGGTCAGCTGTCCAATTAGCTTTTCCTTTCCTCTCTCTGAGAGACAAGTGTGCTTTTTGCTAAATGATTAAGGCAGCACTACTGTTCAGTCCCGAGAAGTCTTGCTCTGGAGTGCTTTCCTGTGGTGCTGTGTGCGGAATGTGCTCCAATAATTGACTCGGCAATTTCTTTAGACACCTGCCTCTTCTCACCTTCAAAGAGTATCCCTTTGCAGAGAAGCTACTGTAAATTGGAAAAACTGACTTTATGGTTATAGTCCAATGATCATGAGACTACAATTCAAACCCTGTTTAGATCTTCTGGGAATAAGAAAAATGTAAGCAGCAAGTCTTTAATAAGATCCTTGGTGTGGTTCATATAACAGTTTTTCATCTGGTCAGGTCAAAAATGCTGAAAATTACTCCCCCTTTTACACTTTGGTTCTACAATCAATTTTATTTTTTATTGGCAGAGTAGTGGATTAGAATAGTAGATTAGAAATAAATAAAATGTGATATTTGAAATACAGCAAATATGAAAAGTAGCTGTCACTGTCCTGTGGGCAATAAAACTAGAAAAGATAAGTATATGAACAAGAATAAACAAACATCATTGCAGAGGATGAAGTGTAACTAACCATATTATGGTATATCCGGTGCCCTAATGAAGGCAGGTTAAAAGAAACCATTTATCGTGGGGTTTTATATTAGACAGAAATTGTAGGCAAGAGTTTCTGGGCTGAATACTTGATGGATAAAGGAAGGAAGGGAGGGAAGGAGAGAGGGAAGGAAGGATCAGATATTATCCTTTGTTGGCTAGGTTTAAAAGGCTTATTATCAAGCCTGTCTTCAGTGCACCAGAGCCCTGACACACTCTGACATTCCCTCAGCAACGCTCATCTGTAGGGCCACACTTAGCACAGGCTGCAGTGTTTTGAAACGACAAAAATGCACCTGCTTTGAAGTGTTTACCAAGCCATTACCAGGCTATAGAACGCTTCCCAAGGCAGCGATCAGAGGCTGCCGGGACACCCAGGCTCAGGACGCGGTCTAGAATTTTCCATAAACCTGTTTTCTCACACCTGTTTTTGTTTTGTTTTGGTAAACATGAAAACAAAAGCTGCTATTCAGTTACTCGGACGTGTGCTCATAGGTGAACATCCCACCGAGAGAATATGGAAGTATTATAGAGGAAAGATACGTTTTTGTGTTATTTTAAGCTGTTGCTAATTCAGGGTCCTTCCGGGGTAGGCATGGCCTTAGCTCACCCAGGCTTTGATAACTCATGAGTTTAAGAAGTCGGTAACACTACTCAGAGTGACCTCCTTCTTCTTCCCTGTCTCTTTTCCTTGGACTTCGTTCAGCGTTCCTGCTGGTGAAGAGTCCCCGTAGATCACTCTGGGACACCAAACGCGTCTATTAAGATGGCACTCCTCATGCTCATGCAGGCCTTTTGGGGGTCCATCTTGTATGATAGCAGATAGACATGCGTACTTTCCTGATACCATAGTGTTTGCAGACATGTGTGTTCTCACCTCGGAAAGCTGTACGGCTAACACACATGCCTCTGTCCCTCCTGGGGTTGGAGGTATGATTAACGTCCAGTGAAAATCACCTTTTTAGGTATGCGGTTCTTTGAGTGTTGACAAACATTGACTACTGTAACCACCAGCACAATCCCACACTCAGTATTTCCAACAGATTGGAAAGTTGCTGCATGCCCTTTCTCACTCGGTCCTCAGCTTCGGCCCTCCATCGCTGACAGCTTCTGTTCCGTCTCTCCAATGTTGCCTCTTCCCTCAGCGCATCACATAAATGGAATCACATCATATAAATCCTTCTGTCTTTGACTCCTTTAACCTGGCATAATGCTTTTGAGAGATACCCATTTTGTTGATTAATCAGTTTTATTTATGTATTTGTTTATTTGCTTATTTATTTATCCGGGGGTATTCCCTTTAGGAATATACCACATTGTTTACCCATCCACAAGTTGATGAATGTATTTCTTCCAATACAAGACTCTGTGTAGACATATGCCATCACTTTTCTTGAGTAAGTAGCAGGTAGTAGGATTGCTGGGTTGTGTCAAACTATTTTCCAAAATGACTTTAGCATTTTGCACTATCACTAGCCATGTGAAAGTGTCAGGCACTCTATATACTCTCCAGTTCTTGGTATTATGAGCTAGAAATTTCTTGTTTGTTTTGGCTTTGTTTGGTTTTATTAATTTATTTAGTTTGGCCCTTCTAATAGCTATGAATGCTATCTAATAGTGATTTCAATTTGCATTTCCTCCATCGCTAATTATTTTCAATATATTTTCATATCATTATCTGTTATTTGTTTCTTTTTGGTAAGCTTTCTCATCACATAATTTTCATATAACTATACGTGTGTGTGTGTGTATGCAGGTATATGTGTGGCTGTATATTATTATATTAGCACACATGTTATATATATTAATGCTTTGCCAGATAGCTATTTTGAAGGTGTTCTATCTCAGTTTTCATGTTTTATGTCCTTATCTGTATCACTTGAAAAGAAAATTTAAAAAATTTAAATGAATATTAGTTCATCAAAATGTATGATTTTTTTGATGGTTCATGCTTTGTGTTTGAACCAAATTTACAAATATTGTTTTCCAGGTTTCTCTGTAGAAGCTATAGGTTTTCACATGTCATGATACCCATTACAACTATCTAATACCTTTCCAATATTTGATCCACTTCATATTATTTTTACATGTCATCATGCGTATTTATATTTACTCAATGTCTTATCTTTTAATTTGAAACATTTATAAATTGATAAGAAGCTGTGATTGTTTTGTACAGTGAAGTTCCTTGTACCCTGCCTTCAGTTCCCCACCATTAAAATCTTCCATTACCATTGTATAATATTAAAAACAGGAGATGGACATCAAGTTTATTCCTATTTTGGCCCCCTTATGTACATTCATAGATGCATGGTGTGTGTACTCACATGACATGTGGCTGCATGTGTACAATCATGTGACTCTCTCTCACTACCATCAAGCTACAGAATGAACCCAGCACCTCACAGCTCCCTACACTATACCTTTATTGCCCCCCACCACCCAGGTCCTTCCCTAAGCCTGGCAATCTCTAATCTGTTCTCCAACTCTGTAAGTTTTTATTTCAAGAATTTTATAAAAGGACAAGCCCACAGTATGTAACCTTTTAATATTTGCTTTAAAAAAAATTAAGCATAATAGCCTTGCAATGCATCCAAGTCATTTTGTGTATCTATATTCTGTTCCTTTTTATTACTGAGCAGTTAGCATGGTTAGGATGTATCCCAGTTGAACTAATCACTCATTGAAGGACCCCTGAGTTGTTTCCAGTTGGGGGCTATCGCAAAGGAAGCAGATGCTAACATTCATGTAGATACTATGTGAGATGAGTTTCCATTTCTCTGAGATAAATGTTTCAGTGGCACAATTACTGAGTCATACAGGTGGTTGCTGTTCAGATTTTCTAAGAAAGTGCCAGACTGCTTCCCGGAGTTCCATCTTACCTTCCCACTAGCAACGCATGGTGATCCCATTTCCCCACATCCTCACCAGCAAGTCGTGAGGTTATCATTACCTTTAGTTTAGCTGTTCTGTTAGGAATGTGTGGTTAGTTCTAATCACAGTCTTACTTTCCATCTCCTTAGACATTTTTTATATGCTTATCTGTCATTTGGTAAAATATCTGTTCATATCTGTTATACATTTTATAATTAGATTTTTCTAATATTGTTATGTTTGTTATATCATAATTTTTCTATTATGTTATGTTGTGGAAGATCTGTGTATATTCTAGACACAAGTCCTATGTTGAATAAATGGTTTGGAAATATCTTCCAGTCTGTATCTTGTCATTTCATCTTCTTTTCTTTTTTTTTTTTAATTAATTTATTTATTTTGAGAGAGACAGAGATAGCATGAGTGGGAGAGGATGCAGAGAGACAGTGAGAGAGAGAATCCCAAATAGCCTTCCAGCTGCCAGCACAGAACCTGATGCAAGGTTCAAACTCATGAAACCGAGAGATCTTGACCTGAGCTGAAACCAAGAGTCAGAAGCTTAACTGACTGAGCCGCCCAGGTATCCCATCATTTCATCTTCTTAACAGCCATTTTTCACAGACCAACTAATGGTAATAACAATAATAATGTCTACAATCAATTCGCCTGGCCCCAAATTTGAGGAATTTCTCCTGTATTTTACTCTGATTTTCTTTTTTTTTTTTTTTAGTTTTACATCCTAAATATAAATCTGAGATCAATTGTAAGTTAATTTTCTATAAAGTGTGAGGATTAGAGTTTCTTTTTCTTTTTTCTTTTCTTCTCTTTTCCTTTTCTTTCCTTCCTTTGCTCCTTCTTTCCTCCATTTCCCTTTTTCTTTCTGTCTTTTTTCCTTCCTTCCTTCTTTCTTTCCTTCTTTCCTTCCTTCCTTGCTTCCTGCCTTCCTTCCTTTTTTCTTTTTTCTTTTCCTTTCTTTTCTTTTCTTTCTTTTCTTTTCTTTTCTCTCTCTCGCTCTTTCTTTCTTCCTTCCTTTCTTTCTTTCTTTCTTTCTTTCTTTCTTTCTTTCTTTCTTTCTTTCTTTCTTTCTTTCTTTCCTATGGATGTCTAATTGCTTCAGTACTTTTTGTTGAAAAGATTCTTTCCTCTACTAAATACCTGTGTCACCCTAATGAAAAATCAGTTGGGCATATTTGTGTGAGTCTCCTTTTGAGTTCTTTATTCCATGCCACTGATCCATGTGCCTGTGCTGCCTCTGTGCCACTATTGTAGTTACATAAATAGTCAGCTTAACATTGGGAATTTTTATTGTCAAAGCTATGATCAGAAGCTTATACATATCATTATACATTTATTCTTTTAATGACTAACATCTGTAGAAATATCCTATGTCTCAATCCTTCCTTTGGTGACTTATATTTTTCTCTCTTTTCCTATTTGTCAGTTTTGCTACAGTTTTATCAAGGAATAATTTTCTGAAGAACCTATCTTTTTATTGATTTTCTCCATTTTTTCAAGTTACACATTCTTGCTCTGTTTGTTATATGCTTATTTTGCTCTTCATTTTCTGTTTTCTTTGGGTAGGAACTTAAATTATTGATTTGAGACCTTTCCTCTTTTCTAAAGTAAACAGTTGATGCTATAAAATTTTTGTTTAGTGTTACCTTAACTGCAACCCATAAATTGTGATGTATTGCATTTCTAGTTTTTATCAGGCTGTGTCTTTTTTAATGTCCTACAAGGCTCGTGGGTTATTTAGAAATGTGTTGTTTAGTCTCCAAATGTTTGCACATTTTTCTATTCTCTTTCCAGTTTAGATTTCTAGTTGTATTCTATTGTGGTCAGAGGATATGCTCCGTATAAATTGAAATGTGTAAAATTTGTTGAAGTGTGTCTTATGACCGAGGATAATGTCTATTTGGTGAATTTTCCATGGATGCTTGAAAAAATGTGTTTTCTGTCTTTGTTGTGTGGAGAGTTCTGCATGCCACTTACGTCTTGTTTGTTGCTGGTGTTTTCAATTCTTCTATGACTTGGCTGTCATTCTGTCTGATAGTTCTATTTTTCACTGAAAGCAGGCATTGAAATCTCCAACTCTCATTGTAGACTTGTCTATTCCCCCTTTCAAAGGTATTTTTGTTTCAAATATTTTGAAGTTCTGTGTTTAGATTGCTATACTACTTTTTCTTCTTTTTTACATGTAAATTCTAGTTAGTTAACATACAGTGCAGTATTAGTTTCAGGAGTAGAACACAGTGATTCATCACATACATACAACACCCAGTGCTCATCCCAACAAGTGCTCTCTTCAGTGCCCCTCCCCCACCTAGCCTGTGGCCCAACCACAGTTTTTTCTCTCCATCAACCTCAGTTTTTTCTCTATTGTAAAGAGTCTCTTGGGGTTTGTTTCCCTCTCTCCTCTTTCCCCACTCCACCCCCATATGTTCATCTGTTTTGTTTCTTAAATTCTACATATGAGTGAAATCATATATATTTGTCTGTCTCTGACTGACTGATTTCACTTAAGCATAATACATTCTAGGTCCATCCATGTGATTGCAAACGGAAAGATTTTATTCTTTTTGCTGGCTGAGTAATATCCCATTGTGTGTGTGTATGTGTATGTATGATATATATATACCACTCTTCTTTGAACATTCATCAGTTGATGGACATTAAGTCTCTCTTCATAGTTTGGCTATTATTGGTAATGCTGCTATAAACCTCAGGGTGCACTTACCCCTTCAAATCTGTATTTTTGTATCCTTTGCTATACCACTATTTCTTCTTGGTAGATTGATCCTTTTATTATTATATTATGTTGCTCTTTGCCCCTCATAATTTTATTTTGAAGTCTACTATATCAATATGCAAATAGCTACTCTTATTTATTTTTCCTGTTAATTTTCACATGGTATATCTTTTTTCTATTCTTCTAGTTCCAACCTACCTATACCATTATGTTTGAAGTGAGTGTATTATATGTATTTTTACACATTCCACTGTTTTTCATTCCTTTCAGAAATTCCAATCTTTCTTCTGTTACCATTTCTTTTCCGTTTTGAGAATTTCCTTTAGCTTTTCTTTAGTCTGCTAGTGGAGAATTATCTTGGCTTTCTATTATCTAAGGATGTCTTTAGTTCCCTACTCCTTCCTTAAGAATATATTAGATAAAGAATCTTCAGGAAAAATTCTGGTTTTTTTGTTGTTGGTGGTGGTTTTTTTGTTTTTTGTTTTCCCAGCACTTGAAAAATTTTGTCTCTTCTAGATCCCTGGTTTTGGAGTAGCAATATGTTGATATTAAAATTGGTATTTCCCTATAAGTAATGTATTGCTTTTCTCTGGCTGCTTTCAAGATTTTTATTGTGCCATTAGTTTTCACAAGTTTTAGCTATTATATTTCTTTTATAAAAAGTGTATTTATTTATTTAAAGATAGAGAGTGTGAGCAGGGGAGGGGCAGAGAAAGAGAGACAATCCCAAGCAGGCTCCATGCTGTCAGTGCAAAGCCCATTGCAGGGCTTGATCCCATGAAATACGAGTTCCTGGCCTGAGCCAAAATCAAGAGTTGGACACTTTAGCGACTAAGCTACCCAGGTGCCCCAGCTCTTATGTTTCTTTTTGTTACTTTCTTAGGTTTACATTGTTGCGAGTTCTGTCATTTAATGTGTATGTTTATGTCTTTTGGCAAATTTTGGAAAAGCTCAATCCATATTTCTTGGAACCCTTTTGCAGCCCCACCCCCTCCCCTTTCCTTCTGGGATGTTGACTATACAGTGTTGGATATTTGGTTATTGCCCCACAGATCCCTGACCTATTCATTTCTTCTCTCGTGTGGCTCCTTTCTGTTTTTCAGACTGAGTGATGTTCCTTGTTCTGGGTTCCTGTTCACCAGTTCATTCCCATCATATTTATTCTGTCAAGCCTGTCATCAAACTCATCTGGGGAGATTTTTAGTTGTATTATTTTATTTTCAGTTTCCTAATTTCCATTTGGTTCTCCATTATATCTTCTGTTTCTTTGATGAAGTTGTCAGTTTATTGATTTCTGTCAAGGACAGTTGTCATTGATCAGTAATCCTTTTTGGGTTTTTTTTTTTTTTTTTTTGGCTGTGTTTTAAGATCCTTCAAGGTAATTCCCACATGTGATTCATCTCAGTGTGATTTTCTTTTGGTTGATTTTTCTAATTCATGTTATTGTTTTCCTCATTTTCAGTGTAACAAATGAGTTTTGATCATATCCTGGGTATTTTTGATATTAGGTTAGGATACCCTGGATCCTCCTAGCTCCCCATTCCAGTAGGTAGTCACTCTGATTGGATTGGCACACAGGCCCTGGCCTGATTCTGGGGGCTGCTGGTCCAGTGAAAATCCAGTTTTCAGAAGCTTGCACAGCTAATAGCGTTTCTGTTACACTCTGGCCGCTACTAGGGCTCCTACATGGTCCCTTCTGGCTCCACCCACAGGAGCAGAATAAACTTCTCCAAACCTGTGCCTTCAGGTGGGAACGAGGAGAGAGAAGCCCAGCCCCTGGGCCCCGAAATTCCATCCACAGGTGTCCCAGGGCCAGCAGAGCTCTCGCTTTGACTAGTAGGGCCACCTGCAGGGGCTTCCTCCCTGGGCTGCCCAGGGCTGATAGCTGGGGGTGGGAGGGTGCCACTCGTAGCACAGAGAGCTTTCCTCCCGACCTCCTCTCTGCACCATCCAATACCAGAGGGATTGTTGTTTAATCTACGTGGGCGCTGTTCATAGGTGCAGCATATTTGTAATAATGATCAAAACAAGAAGAGCATCTTCATTAAAACCACAGAACTCAACAATGCCTTATAGTCTCAGTGTTAATCAAGGCAAAATCCTAAGTCTCCTTAACTTCATTGGTATGGTTTCTTAGTAGACCGTATGGTCTTCCTGATAGGAACAAGGTGGTACTAACACATATCACCTCTCAGCAGGGAGTTTCAGGTATTTTCAATACATTTTGATAGAATTTCATCTCAGGTAAAAATAAAAATGATTATGGATGAGCTGAGATGGTATAAAGAAATACTCAGTGACCTTTTTAAAAGTTTATTTATATTTACTTTTGAGAGAGAGAGAGAGAGACTGCGTGCATGAGGGGAGAGGAGCAGAGAGAGAGGGAGGGAGAGAATCCCAAGCAGGCTCTGTGTTGTCACCACGGAACCTGCTTGGGGGCTTGAACCCATGAACCTCAGGACCATGACCTGGGCTGAAACCAAGAGTCAGGGGCTCAACTGACTGAGCCACCCAGGTGCCCCAAGTTTCTGTGACTTTTAAAACATTTTCTCAAAATTTTGGTTCCTTGATGTCTATAATGAACTCAAAAAGGAATTGGAGGCTTACCATGAGCTTTTAAACAGAATGTGAAAAATGTTCCTTTAAATTTATTTTATTTTTTATTTTACATTACTTTATTTTTTATAATTTATGCTTGTAAACATACATTTTTTATTTTTATCTTTGAAGAAAAGATAATCATGTACCTGACCCTACAATACTTCTTTTTCCAAAACCTACTTTTAAATGTTTTAATACTTTCAAAATTAGATAAGTAATTCACACTAGTGAACTGAAAATCATGACATAACACAAGATGCATGGGTCAAAAAATGACTAGAAATAAAAATCATAGTAACATATAAAAAAAGGATTTTTGTATAACATGGGCTCTGCTGCTAGAATTGACACTGTCATCCTTTTCATTGCCTTAAATTTATTTCATTTGTGCTTGGAGATATTTCCTCACCTGGGATCTAGGCATTTGACAGTGAATTTTGTCTTTGTAGATTTCTCATGTTTTATGGAAACTGCCTTGACTTTAGTGAAATGCATAATTATAACAAGTCTGTCTAATATCAGGGAAGGAAAGTGGGCACCTGAAATAATTTATTTAATTAGTTACTAAACAGTAAAATAACAAACAAACAAATACAGCCTCAAGAATTGGCCTCAGGAAAGGGCAGACTCGGTTGAGTGGTTGGTGCTTAGGGTCATAAAATAGAAATCCCAAGGAAAATATGTACAAACTGTGGTAAATTCTATGAAATAAATGGATACATTTCTACCTTACTTACCAACCAGGGGGACCTGGTCAGAAATAGCTTCTCGGAAAAAGGTGGTACCTAATCTGTGACCTACAGGGAAAGGATGCTTCAGTGTGGAGGATCCAGGGAGAATAATCCTGGGTAAGGACTATGCATATAAGAAGGTTTTTAAGCAGGACTCCACTTGATCTTTGAGAAGAACTCAGAAAGATTAAGTAGCTAGTACTTTACCAACACATGAACAGAGAGGTTGACCAAAATTACGATGGAGATAAAACAAGAGTGAGATCACACAGTAAGTACTCTGTTAGCCCAGTATATTATTATTATTATTATTATTATTATTATTATTATTATTCCTACTACTACTAGTATCTCTGCAGGCCTTTCAAACTACTTGTGCTTATGCATGACATGACCCAAATTATACTTTAAATTTTTTTTAAATGTTTATTTATTTTTGAGAGAGAGAAAGAGAGAGAGAGACAGAGTGTGAGTGTGGGGAAGTGCAGAGAGAGAGAGGGAGACACAGAATCTGAAGCAGGCTGCAGGCTCTGAGCTGTCAGCACAGAGCCCAATGCAGGGCTCAAACTCACGAACTGTGAGATCATGACCTGAGCTGAAGTCAGACACTTAACCAACTGAGCTATCCGGGCACCCCAAATTATATTCTTTTAAAGAGTATTCTGTGGTTGTGGAAGAATGGATTTATACATGAAAGTCTGAAAAGAACATTACATACACACACACACACAATATTGTGTTGATGTATTGATCAATACATCAATATTATGTATTGATGGATAATATATATACTCAGAAGGCTGTGATAATTCTCCATTGGAGAAGTCACGATGCCTTGAGTGGTAAGAGTTGAAGCAAAGGGAAGAGCGTGAACTCATGGTGTGTTTTGAGGGTAGATCTCAGGTATGCAGATCAAAGAGATTTTAATAACAAATGAAATATTATTTTTCTGTCTAGAGTCCTAGTAAACTGGAAATTCATTAAATGCCTGTGTAAAAATACAAACCCAAATAAAATATGCAGAATTGTATGGAATTGTAGCAATGACTTCATGTGTAAGAGGTCAAGGATAGATTGCTCCATGCCGGAAGGCTCAGGTAAAAAGATTTAATGCATGTTATGGACTATTCTTTTGTATTGTTGGGCGATACATTGGCTTCTGATGCTTTGAAGATACAACTGCTTTCAGTTTTATTCATTGCAGATACAACTGTTTTTGTAATAGATTCAACTTTCATCCTTGAACCTCTTTTGTTTTCTCTCATTTCCTTTCACTGTGCTACTTCTTTGCATTTTTAATAACTAACTCAGAAACATTTTCTATTTTTCTATTTTTCTTTTCTTTTAGTTCATTTATTTTGAGAGAGAGAGAGAGAGTATGTGCTTGAGCAGGAGAGGGGCAGAGAGAGGGAAAGAGAATCCCAAGGAGACACCACGCTGTCAGCATGGAGCCTGACATGGGGTCCAAAGCCATGAACCATGAGAGCATAATCTGAGCTGAAGTCAGATGCTTAACTGGCTGAGTCACCCGGGAGCTCCAGGAATATTTTCTAGTTTAGATTATCTGCTAGACGCTGTATGGTTTACCACTGTATTATTTGAAAGAGCACTGCTTCATGCTGCCCTATTGAACCTCATATTCCGTAAAAGGCACAGAAGAAAGCTGGGTGGTGCTCCGTTCACCTAAGGCACCAAGCTGGTCCTCTTTCACACTTAGCCTGTGCACCTTGCATTCTCTTCCTGGAGTTACATCTTCATCTGAGTAGTAGACAGCAGGAAGAGGATAATTGTAGACTCAGAATGTAATTTTGATTTTTTAAAAAAAGGCATTCACCAGCCCTACATCAGGTTAATGATATATTTTTTTCCTCTCTAAAGTAGATACCAAAGCAAAGAAAGTCAGCTACTTTTCATTACCTCCCTATATGTGTGACAAAGTATCTTCTCAGAGGTTTGTTTGGAATCCAATTTAACCATTGTGGATACACTAAGAAATTACACTGCTGTGAGAAAATTATGTCTTTTCCACCTAAGTCTCAATGCTGAAAAAAATTATCTTATTTTCTCTTATTAAAATCAGCATAAATAGTCTGGTTAATTAAGACTATGTCATTGCAAAGCAGGACTGCTTTGAAATGAACATTATATTAAGCTTACAAACAAATACATGAAAACATACTTTATCATAATTAGCCACTTGGTCAACCTCAATATCTAGTGGTGGTGTTTTGTATAATTGTTGAATTTTATCCACTGAAGTTGTCTGATTACTTTCTATTCTTCCCAAACCTTAAAAAAGATCAAGTAAATAGACAAAAGGGAAAGGAAAGTAAAATAAAGCTCAGCCAGCAGAAGGAAATTATTTTAAATGATTCTCATGCAGAGTGGAAACAAATGTTCTGGCAATGCAATGTCAAAATAAATTCTGTTACTGTAAGGTCGCCATTTAGACTAAATGCTTCCTGACATTGATGTTGTCAGAGAGATGGATGGGAGAGGAGTCATTTATCTCTCAGGAACCTCTGTTCACTAAATCTGAATGAGAAGTAAAATTTAAAAAAAATACTGAAATGGATATGTTAGACTATGGGCAATTTTAATTTTATAACATTTAGTAGAATTAAAGGGAATATTTCGATCATGGAGTATTCTGTTAATGTAAAAATAGTTTAAAGCATAAACTATGGATTAAGTATGTTATTCTGATTGTCCCAGAAGGTAATAAAAACGCTATCTGCACATACATATTTCCTTTCTACTCCACATGCCATCACGGGAAAGTCATTATGCACCTTGTGGCATATTTAATTCATTTTATAAAATAGAGCCTTGTCATATACCTAAATTGTTTTTAAAGATTCTAGTCAGATTTTTGTTATAATTTAAACTCTTTAAATGCATGTTTTTCTCACAAGAGACTTCATTCTTTGCAACTTAAAACAAATTTTCATTTTAAAAAGTTAGAATGGGATTGTTAATGATTTACGAAGGAAAAAGGTAATATATTCTACAGTACAATTTTGAATTATATTGCTTTCAAGTACTATATAGAAATACAAAGAAAAACAAATGAAAAAGATTAAATCTCACGTCTCTCTGAAATTCAGAAAGTTTTTTTCAATTCGAAAAAAACCATAGTATGGAAGAGGTCAACATAACCCGCTCACAGCTACAAAGAAGATAACACGTGCAAAGCAGGGAATTTCATCATTAGCTTTTTCTATGGGAGGAGATTCTAAGGTCCATAATTATAAATTTTATATTGGAACAATGGAGTATGTACAACAGATGTCCAGATGTCGCTGAGATGAATCATTAAGACCATTTCCTCAAACTGCCTAATTCTGATGTCATGTTTACCAGTTCAACATCTAAGTTCGACTTGAATTCCCAGTGAAATTTGACTACCAGTATTGAAATGTGCATTATTATCTATCAATTTGGAATTAATTGGAATATGAAGTTTTTAATGCAGACTAGTATATATTAATCTGTTGCCATTTGGAGTGTTAGAGTTTCGAATGTCTGTGTGTTTGTTGGTGTGTCCTGTAGTGTGTCTGCCAGTATGAATAATAATGAAAAAAAAAAGCAGTTTAAAATGACAAACCCAGTTGTTCCTTTCCTTTCATTGATAGAGGAAGAAGATATTATTTGTATTTCCTCACAACTTTTGTGGCTGATTTGGTAACCCTGCCATGGGAAAAACAGTGAATGTTGTATCCATTCTTGGTGCCTTATGCAAAACTGAATGCTCTACTGAAAGCTTTTGTTTCCTACACCATCACCGGCAGTTGGTGTGTCAGTGTTTTACATGTATTTTGCATGTTTTCCATGTTTTCCATGTTACTTTTACTTATTGGTGTTTAGTGGTATCTCCTTGTTGTTTACATTTACAATTCCCTAATGGTAACTTTGAGCATCTTTTCACATGCTCCTTTGCCATCTGGTGAGGTCAATGTTTAGAACCTTGGCTTGTTTTTAGTTGTTTACATCTTGTTTCTTTTATTATTTTAAGAGTTCTTTGCATATTTTAGGTATAATCCTTTATCATATGTGCATTGCAGATATTTTCTCCTACATTTTATCTCATCTTTTCATCCTCTTAACTGTCTTCCAGAAAGTTTTTAATTTTAATGAGATCCAACTCATTGACTTGTTTCCAACAGATCTTGCTTGTGGTGTTGTATCTAAACCCAAACACAAGGCTGCCTAGATATCTTTCTGTGTTGTCTTTTAGAGGTTTTATAGTTTTGCTTTTTTTAATATGTTTTTAGTGTTTTATTTATTTCTGAGAGAGAGAGACGGCGTTAGCAGGGGAGGGTCAGAGAGACAGGGAGACACAGAATCAGAAGTAGGCTCCATGCCCCAAGCTAGCCATCAGCACAGAGCCCAGCATGGAGCTCAAACCCACGAACCACACGTGATCATGACCTGAGCCAAAGTCGGACGCTTCACCGACTGAGCCACCCAGGTGCCCTTGTAGTTTTGCATTTTACATTTAGATCTATAATCTAGTTTGTGTTGATTTTTGTTAAATGCATGAGATCTGTATTTAGATTCTTCTCTTTTTTGCATATAGATGTCTAATATTTTCAGAACCATTTGTTGAAGACCAGTCTTTATCTATTGAATTGCCTCTACTTGTTTGTTTAAAAATCAGTTGACTACCATTGTTTGGGTCTATTTCTGTGTCTCTCTCCTGTTCCTTTGATCTGTTTGTCTATCCATTCATCAATGCCATGCTGGTTTGGTTACTTTGTCTGTACAGTAAATCTTGAAAGTTGAGTAGTGTCTGTTTGCTAACTTTGTTTTTCTCCTCCCATATCCTGCTGGCTACTCTGGGTCTTTCCCTGTCCATAAAACTTTTGAATCTATTTGTTGATATCCATGATATAATTTACGGGGATTCTGATTGGCATTGCATTGAATCTATAGATCAAGTTGGAAAGAATTGACATCTTGACAGTATTGAATCTTTTTATCCCTAAACTTGGAATATTTCTCCAGCAATTGAGCTATTTGATTTCTTTTTATCATAGTATTGTAGTTTTCCTCATCTTCCATATTTACATCTCAGTATTTATTTTTTACTGTTGTTGGTGCTTGTGTATATAGTATGGAGCTTTTAAATTCAAATTTCAATCATTCATTGTTCTGCAAGAGAGCAGTTGACATTTGTATGTTAATTGCTACATTAACTAATCCTGCAACCCTGGTATAATCAATATTCCAAGATTATATTTTTTTAAAAAATAAATCACTGTCTTGATGTTGTGTTCAGTAAATCTTGCCCAGTCCAAGGTCACACAGATTTTTTCCTGTGTCCATTTACTTGCCTTTTCATCTTTGCCTTCCAGGTGAATAGACACTCATCACTATGTAATGTTTCTATGTCCTCTTCTAATATTTCTTATTCTGAACTAAACCTGACTGATATTAATGTAGCTATCCCGTTCTTCTTTTGATTAGTATTTGCATGCTGTGTCTTTTTCTTTTAATCTATGTATTTTCTTATGTTAAATGAGAGTTTCTCAACAACTCAGTGGTAACAAGATAAATGCTCCAGAAAGATAACGAAAACACTGCAATACAGCTCACAAGTGAAGATTTGTAAACCATCTAAATGGTCAAAAACGGTGATGCTTCACTAGTCATAAGGAAAATGAAATTAAAATCCCTGTGAGGTACCAATACACGGCCACTAAGAGAGTTAAATTTTAACAGTACCAAATGTTGCCAAGGATGTGAAACAGCTCCCTCTAAGGCATTGTTGTTAGAAGGACAAAATGTTAAACTTTTGGGAAAAAATCAGTAATTTCTCATAAATCTAACCATAATCCTCTATTTACATCCACTTATTCATTTTATAACCATTTAAAAGAATTTTACGAGAATGTTTGCAAAAGACTTATTCATAAAAGCAAAAAAAATTAAAACAGCCAAGATATCCAGCAATAGAATGGTTACATGAACTGTAATCTATTTATTTAATGGAATATGAATCAATAAAAATTAAAAAAAACTAGTGATATGCACAGCAATGTGAAATCATCTCAAAAATAGTATGCTAGATGAATAAGTTGTATACATAACATACAGTTTACATAAAGTTCTAAAACAGGCAAAACTGATTTATGTTGAAAATCATCAAAACAGTGCTTGTTCTTGAGAGTGAAGAGGATTACCTAAGAAGAAGCATCTGCAACATTTCTTACGTCCCCACTCTATTTATTTCAGAAGCTGGCAAGAGAAATGGGGACAGTGGTTTGAGTCCATTTTAGAAACCTGTTTTAAGTGTATTGAAATCCCAGTGGCACAGTGACAATGTGTGAAAGGAGCTACAAGACCGTTAAGGTTTATAGCGCCTTAAGAGAGTTCTACAGCTTTGACCAATGGAATGCCCTGTTTCAGTCCTGGATGTGGTGGGCTCAGTGATGGCTCCCCAATCTTGTCCATGTCACAACTTCTGGAGTCTGTGACTATGCCCCATTACACAGGAAAAGGAACTTCACAGATGTGCTTAAATTTAGGATCTGGAAATAGGGAGAATAATCTGGATCACCCAGGTGGGATCAATGTAGTGACAAGGATCCTATTATCTGGAGATACAAAGATCAGAACTTGAATAGTAGGACAAATGGTGAAAGGCTGGAGTCTTAGGAGGAAACTGCTATGATCCAGGGAATGCAGGTGGCCCCTAAAGTTGAAGAAAGCAACAAAACAGATTGTCCTTTCAGCCCCCAAAAGGAACTAGTGCAGCGGACACCTTCACTTCTGCCTAGAAGGTCTAACTTCGAATGTCTGATGTCCTGCACTGTATGATAATAAACTTGTGTTGGGTTAAGTCTTCATTTGTTACAAAGACATTAGAAAATTAACATCTACTGTATTTGTGAGTTACTCTGATTAACCTCTAGTTATAAGGATGACACGGATGTGTAGGCTAGAAGAAAAAAACACTGTTATATTGAACATCCTGATTCTCTTACTTTCTGTGATTCAAATAGATTACTTTGTCCAGTCAGATAGCTACCTTAGAATAATTAAAGCATAGGATTTTAGAGTTGAAGAAACATGCACACTACTTAATTAAAATTTTTCATTTTGTCACTGAGGAAGCTGAAAGGCAGAGGGGTAAATTCACTTTTCAGAAACCACAGAGGATCACTATAATTCAATAGTCACTGTTCTGAATGTCTAGAATGCCTGTTGTTGGCCCATCTAAGGGAAGAAAAAGGCTAATGGGAAACTCAGTTATGCTTTACTTGAAATTGCACTGTTTTCCTACTTTAGGCTGATGAATACATCTGAAAATTGTGAAGATTGAATCACATGAGGGTTTTGAATGGAAATATTATATAGATTGTAAATTGTAAAAGCAGGTGTCAGATTCAGTGTTTTGATTTTTAAATAAAAAGAATTTTCCTTTGGAAGTGCATTGCCATGTAAAATTGGATCAATTTTTCATGGGAATAGTTTGAACTTTAATGATCTGATCATTGCATTCCAGTTAGTAGAGCTGATATATTTAATTTCAGAGGAAGAAATGCCATTCTTTACATAAGATACTATTTTTCAGTATTAAAGATGTGAAAAGGAGTACCCTGGTGGCTCAGTCAGATGAGCATCAGACTTTTGATTTCAGCTCAGATCATGATCTCACAGTTCATTGGATCAAATTCTGCATGGTGGCTCTGTGCTGACAGTGAGGAGCCTGCTTGGGATTCTCTCTCTCTCCCTCTCTGTCCCTCCCCTGCTCTTGCGCGCTCTCTCTCTCTCTCTCTTTATCTCTCAAAGTAAATAAATGAACATCTATAAAAAGATGTTGAAAGATTGTTAAGGGATATTTCTCACAAGTATACTTTCCTTTTTTCCCCCCTTTTGGTACCTTTATGTTAGTAAAAGATGGCTATCATTTTCTGGCCACGTATTTTAATGCGATCACAAATGTAAAAGGCCATAACTTGGTTGTCATGCTGCCTTAATGCACTGATTGTGAATGACCATTTCTTTAATTTGCCAGAAATGCTATGAAAAGTCCCTATGTTTGTCTGGCGTTGGCACATTTGGGTAAATTGAAGGGACACAGCCTGAAGGAAGTGTCAACTTTAGATCAAACAGAAAAGGATATTCCAACTTACTGTTGACAGAATGTCTTTAAACCCATCAAAGAGAAACTGTGTCAGCTCTCTGCAAATGGCAAGCCTAATACTGCTATTTCCTGACACATGAAGAGAAGGTCTCAGAAAATTGGAAACAAACGAAAAATCTATTTTTCCCCAGAGTCCTTCACCCTTCTCCTTTCAAAGGGTGTATCTTTATTTGCAGCCCTGTAAACTATCAGAAGTGTGTGTGTGTGTGTGTGTGTGTGTGTGTGTGTGTGTATGTGTGTGTTAATGATACATAGCTTTGTGATTCCAGCAATTATAGTGTGTGGGATGTGTATCTATCCATATTGTGGGACTCACAAACTAAATGTCTATGAAGTCCAAGCACATAATAATGAGAGACATGGCTAGAATGTATTTGTTTAAAATTTTTTAATGTTTATTTATTTTTGAGAGAGAAACAGAACATGAGTGGGGGAGGGGCAGAGACAGAGGGAGACACAGAATCTGAAGCAGGCTCCAGGCTGTGAGCTCTCAGCACAGAGTCCAACACGGGGCTTGAACTCACAAGCTGTAAGATCATGAACTGAGCTGAAGTCTGATGCTTAACCAACGAGCCACCCAGGTGCCCCTATACATGTTTCTTTATGTATTTTATAAGTAATGGGAATTATGGTAAAATTTATTTCAAAAAATATCAGTGCCTCTGCCATTTGAATCAAGGAGTCATTCCCCAGTTACTTCCATATTGTATAGTGGGTAATGTGCTGCCACATAAGATACTCAATCAAGAGACACTAAAAATTAGTGTTTTTGTGTGAAATCTAGTTTTTAGATGCTGACCTAATTTTTTTACAAGATACTATTATGGGCACATAAAATGTTTCTAGCCGTAAAATTATGCCCAATGGCAGCCAGCTTGACACTTGTAAAAATAAAATGAAATCATATTCTTGCCAAATTAGTTTTATAAATGTAGTGTTATTCAGCCAAGGCATAAAGTACTCTCTTACTGCCCTTTAATAGAACTAGTGAAATTACCTAATTTTTCCAGACCTAAAGGAACTAGTAATGGTGAAATTGAGTAGCTATTTGTACAGGAAAATGTTTGACACTCTTCCAGATCACTCAACAAGAATAACTGATTTTTATACTATAAATAGGTCAGTGGACAGTCTTTAAACATAACAATCTGCTATAGACTAACCTACTAAAAGGAAATCATATTCTTGCCTTGGGCCAATATGTTTACTGGTATACTGTAATGCCTAATGAAGATAGAAGACTTTAAGTCTGTTTATTCCCTAAACATAATAAATTCACACAAACTAGACTATATATAGATAGATTGGTGGTTTATTAATGTAAGGAAATAACTGCTTATTGAAAGGTTGGTAAGATTTTCCAGGCTCATCACTTTCGATCCTGTGTCCATAATTTGCAGCAGTGAAAGAGGACTCAGTGAAACTTAAAAAGATTATACACTTTAGTGATTTAGTCAATATGACATAGGTATTGCAATTCTCACAATTTCTAATTAGCAAAATAGAGCTTTTGGAAAATGGCACTTAATAGTTTTCAGAGTTCTTAGACAAATCATGATGCTTTCATAAATGTTATAATGACATGTATTGAACCCCTTCATTGGTAGAACAAGTCACTATCCAACACTATTACTCAAATATCTTTGTTTGAATAAGTCATTTTCCAACAATGATTTTCCTAAATGCCAAATTTCTAAGTTGATTTTTCTCTTTATGTGAGTGTTTTATTCTCTATGACAAACAGCTTCGTAAAACTCACTCTTAGAAATATACTTCATAGATTTTGAAAGGGTGATACTTCCCAAAGGCTCAAATTAAACCTTTCATTGTAACTTTAATTATTTAATTTTTATTTTTCTTGGTCACAATTTCTTTTAGAAAACTGCATTTTTCCTGGAAAAGTATTTATTTTTATTAATCAATAGCAAAATTCAGTATTGTTTAGTTGTTAGTAGGGTAAGTATAGAGGTGAAGTGCAAGATAAAACAGTCAATTCTCAGAGACATGCAGTCATTCGAATAGAGGACAAAACTCAATACAATTAGAAAGTGTATGGGATGGGAGTAGAGCACATCATTATTGAGGATATAGGTGAAAAAAGGACATTAATTTTTCCAATTATAACCAATACTATTCTTTCTTATTTGTAATTTATATAGTTGTTCACTATTTCCCATATCTCTTTCCAAAAGGTGTAGTTCAAGTAATTTAGTGGCTTTGCTTACATACTGACTATACCTAACCAGTACAAAGTATCCAAACAGTTTGGCTGAAATACTCAGTCATTTGGAAGTCCAAGAATCCAACCTTTACATAAGTGAATACTTCCACGAATTTGTCTAGACCATGGACACAAGGTGCAATGCATCTTTGTTTTTTAATTTACTTTAATTAACAAATGCAGTTTTAGAACTCTGAGACAATACAACAGGAGCTTTGAATCTGACTGAACATTTTTATATCAGTTACTTCAAAATAACAGTGATCCCCTCGTTTCAGAATGCACACATATTGTTAAAGCAGGCATTCCTCCGTGAGCATGATACCAATGGACAGGATCTTTCAACCACAAACAGAGTTACTGAGTCTATGTCAAGAGAGATCAAGGCCACTACCTAGAGTGCTCTTGCCAGGAATTTCACATGGCCTCTCCCCACTCCTCCCAATTCCTTCCCCTTCTGTTTTAAAACGTGGCCAGTCTCTACCCTTTCCTTTGGGACTGTCCCTTCGGATGTTGAGAACAAGATGGTCAGCAGTCCCTCTGAGTTTCTGTCTCCAGGGAGCTAGGTGCTCGCTCCACAGCTGTGTGCAGATGTGTGGGCGGCAGACCACGTCTTCCACTGTCTTCTCAATGACAGACTCTGCAAGGACCACACCGAATACAGTCACATCCCTCAGCTGGGATGCCCAACAGACATTTTGTAACCAGCCGCTTGTCACCAAAGGCAATAGGTTGGGACTGCTTTTGAGGCCGCCTTAGTGGTTGGAAGAGATAAATAATCTTAAGAGAAAATGGAAGTCCACTCACTGGACGTCTGATCTAGGTGGGGTCTGAAAATAAATGTAGGAGTTGGGTCCTCTGAGCCACCTTCATCTACATGAGTTCCCATAGGAGAATAACAGAAAAGAGTAGGTTGAATGAGAGAAATTGTTTTCCATCCTTCTGATGTCTGGGAAGTCTGACATCAAGGTATCAGGTGACTCAGTTTATGGCAAGAGCTTTCTTTCTGGCTCCCTGTTCATCGAGGCTTCACATGATGGTGAGAGAGCACCGCACCCTCTAGTGTCTCTTCAGAAGCAGTAATCTCATCCTGAGGTGTCCACCCTCCCAACCTAATCCCCTCCCAAAGACCAGCTTCTGAATATCATCACTTTGGGGGTTAGGGATTCAAGATATGCATTTTGGAAAAACACAGTTCAGTCCATAGCACCATCTCTAACCACTCAAAATATGCTAAGAAAAAAAGTTGTGCATAAATATAGGTGCATTTGGTTTTGTATTTTTTCTTCACTATTTAAACTCTTTTTCTTTCTCTGGCCTTTTCTGTCTTCTGAATCCCTAGCTATGGGCATGATGTTTTATGCTTAATGCAAAAGGTGAATAGTTGTCTATTGTCAGTAAGTTTTCTAAAAATGCAGTCTCTTTAGCTTATATGCAATATTTTAGCTATCTTCTTTGTTTCAGAGCATTTACTTGTGTCTGAGACATACGTTTGTGTGTGGGTCATGTTCGTGTGCATGTGTATGTGGGAAAGAGGGGGTTCTTTCTAAAAGACACGAATCACCAAAGCTAAGTTTGTAAGCTCAGATGAGACCATTTTTATCTATTCATTTCAGTGAGATTTTCTTTAAAATATCTACTGTATATAAAAGATTCATTAGATAACCCACTAATCCATTTATGTGCAGAGCACTACTGTTTTCTCTCAGTAGGAAACATATAAAATTGGTTCCTTCATTTGGAAATGTTCTCTGCTTATTTTTAAATTAACATTTCAAAAAAGTAATACATTATTAACCAGTTTGAATATAATATTTCTAAGTATTGCTTTCTGAAGTGCTACATTCTTCTTTTAAATTGAGTGACAAATTTCCCAACATTAAGACATTTTAATAAATAGTGCAGAATTTAAAGTCAGGAAATAGGCATTTATTTCCCAAACTAAATTATGAAAATGACTATAAAAAATACTTATGTAGTCCTAAATTGGAGAATCACATCTCTGGAAAAAAGCTTTAATAAAATTTGCTACCTGACTTCTTTTTGATACTATTTTATCCATACAAGTAATTTTTTAGAAATTTTTTTTGGAAAAGATTTAACTTTTGGATCTCAATTTTGCAATGTTAGTTTAACCTAATTAAATTCACTAAAATGTTCTCAGTGATAGAGTAATACTTATTAAAGTGAAGGTGATGTCATGGATACCTTGGTATAAAAGATATTCTGAATCCAAGAGAAGAGTATATAATGGCTTAAAAGTGATTTTTTTTTGCATATTCTTTAACTGTGGCTTATCATTAAGACTTTAGCAATTTCAAACACCTTAACTCTCATCTTTTCATTAAATTTTATTTTACTATTATTTTTTTATAATTTATTGTCAAGTTGGTTTCCATATAACACCCAGTGCACCTCCCAACAACTGCCCTCCTCCATGCCCATCACCTATTTGCTCCTCTCCCACACACCCATCAACCGGAAGTTTGTTCTCAGTATTCAAGAGTCTCTCATGGTTTACCTCCCTCTCTCTCCCCAACTATTTTTCCCTTTCCCCTCCCCCATGGTCCTCTGTTAAGTTTCTTCCGTTCCACATAGGAGTGAAAACATATGGTATCTGTCCTCCTCTGCCTGACTTATTTCACTTAGCATAGTACCCTCAAATCCAATCACGTTGTTACTTCTGGCCAGACTTCATTCTTTCTCATTGCCATGTAGTCTTCCATTATATATATATAAACACATCTTCTTGATCCATTCATCAGTTGAAAGACATTTAGGTTCTTTCCATGATTTGGCTATTGTCGAAAGTGCTGCTATGAACATTGGAGTACATGTGCCCCTATGCATCAGAACTCCTATATCACTTGGATAAATTTTTAGCAGTGCTATTGCTGGGCCATAGGGGAGTTCTATTGTTAATTTTTAGAGGAACCTCCACACTGTTTTCTAGAGGGGCTTCACCCATTTACGTTCCCACCTACAGTGTAGGAGGGTGCCCATTTCTCCACATCCTCGCCAGCATCTAGAGTCTCCTGATTTGTTCATTTTAGCCACTCTGACTAGCATGAGGTGATATCTCAGTGTGGTTTTGATTTGTATTTCCTTGATGATGAGGGACATTGAGCATCATTTCATTTGTCTGTTGGCCATCTGAATGTCTTCTTTGGAGAAGTGTCTGTTCATGTCTTCTACCCATTTCTTCACTGGATTATGGGTTTCTTGGGTGTGGAGTTTGGTGAGTTCCTTACAGATTTTTAACACTAACCCGTTATCCAATATGCCATTTGCAACGATCTTTTCTCATTCCATCAGTTGCCTATTAGTTTTATTGATTGTTTCTTTTGCCGTGCAGAAGCTTTTTTCTTGATGAGGTCCTAATAGTTCATGTTTGCTCTTGATTCCCTTGCCTTTGGAGATGGGTTGATTAGGAAATTGCCACAGCTGAAGTCAAGGAGGTTGTTTACTGCTTTCCCCTCTATGGTTTTGATGGTTTCCTGTCTCACGTTCAGGTCCTTTATCCATTTTGAGTTTATTTTTGTGAATAGTGTGAGAAAGTGATCTATTTTCATTCTTCTTCATGTTCCTGTACAATTCTATCAGCACCATCTGTTAAAGAGGCTGTCTTTTTTCCATTGGAGACTCTTTCCTGCTTTGTCAAAGATTAATTGGCCATACATTTGTGGGTATTATTCTGGGTTCTCTATTCTATTCCATTGGTCTGTGTGTCTGTTTTTGTGCTAATGCCATACTGTCTTGATGATAACAGCTTTTTAGTAGAGGCTAAAGTCTGGGATTGCGATGCCTCCCATTTTGGTTTTCCTCTTCAATATTACTTTGGCTCTTCGGGGTCTTTTGTGGTTCCATACAAATTTTAGGATAGTTTGTTCTACCTTTCAGAAGAATGCTGGTTCAATTTTGATTGAAATTGCACTGAATGTCTAGATTGCATTGGGTAGTGTTGACATTGTAACTATGAGCATGGAATGTTTTTCCATTTCTTTGTGTCTTCTTCAGTTTTATTCATAAGGTTTCTATAGTTTCAGCATATAGATCTTTTACATCTTTGGTTAGGTTTATTCCTAGGTATTTTATGGTTTTGTGTGTAATGATGAATGGGATCAGTTTCTTGATTTCTCTTCCTGTTGCTTCATGATTGGTGTATAAAAATGCAACTGATTTTTGTACGTTGATTTTGTACCCTGCGAATTTGCTGAATTCATGATAAATTCTTGTAGGCCTCTGGTGGAGTCTGTCAGGGTTTCTATGTAGAGTATCATGTTGTCTGCGAAAAGTGAAACTTTGACTTCATATTTGCCAATTCTGATGCCTTTATTTCCTTTTGTTGTCTGATTGTTGATGCTAAGACTTTTAGCACTGTGTTAAACAACAGTGATGAGAGTGGACATCCCTATTGTGTTCCTGATCTCACGGGGAAAACTCTCAGTTTTTCTCCATTGAGGATGATATTAGCTGTGGGCTTTTCATAAATGGCTTTTATGATGTTTAAGTAAGTTCCTTCTATCCCTATTTTCTCGAGGGTTTTTATTAAGAAAGAATGTTGTATTTTGTGAAATGCTTTTTCTGCATCTATTGACAGGATCATATGGTTTTTATCTTTTCTTTTGTTAATGTGGTGTATCACATTTATTGATCTGCGAATATTGAACCAGCCCTGTAACCCAGGAATGAATCCCACTTGATCATGTTGGATAATTCTTTTTATATGCTGTTGAATTTGATTTGCTAGTATCTTGTTGAGGAGTTTTGCATCCATATTCATCAGGGATATTGAGCTGTAGTTCTCTCTCTCTCTCTCTCTTTTTTTTTTTTTTTTTTGCTGGGTTTCTGGTTTAGGAATCAATCAAAGTGATGCTGGCTTTGTAGAATAAGTCCCGAAGTTTTCCTTCCATTTCTGTTTTTTGGAATAACATGAGAAGACTGGGTATTAAGTCTGATTTAAATGTCTGGTAGAATTCCCAGGGAAGCCATCTGGCCCAGGGCTCTTATTTGTTGGGAGACTTTTGATAACTGATTCAGTGTCTTCACTAGTTATGGGTCTGTTCAGATTTTCTATCTCTTCCCGTGTAAATTTTGGTAGTGTGTGTGTGTTTAGGAATTTGTCCATTTCTTCTAAGTTGTCCAATTTGTTGGCATATAATTTTTCATAGTATTCCCTGATAATTGCTTGTATTTTTGAGGGATTGGTTGTAATAGATCCATTTCATTCATGACTTTGTCTATTTGGGTGCTCTCTCTTTTATTTTTGAGAAGCCTAGCTAGAGGTTTATCAATTTTGTTTAATTTTTTAACTGTTTTTTTTTTAAATTCTGTATTGTTTATTTATGCCCTGATCTTTGTTATTTCTCTTTTTCTGCTGGGCTTAGGGTATTCTTACTGCTCTTTTTCTAGCTCCTTTACATGGGCTGTTAGATTTTGTATTTGTGCTTTTTCTAGTTTCTTGAAATAGGCCTGGATTGCAATGTATTTTCCTCTTAGTACTGCATTTGCTGCATCTCAAAGAGTTTGGATTGTTGTATTTTCATTTTCATTTCTTTTCATATATTTTTAAATTTCTTCTCTAATTTCCTGGTTGGCCAATTTGTTCTTTTGTAGGGCATTCTTTAACCTCTCATGCTTTTGGAGGTTTTCTAGATTTTTTCCTGTGATTGATTTCAAGTTTCATAGCATTGTGATCTGAAAGTGTGCATGATACAATCTCAGTTCTTTTATATTTATTGAGGGCTGCTTTATGACCCGGTATGTGATCTGTCTTAGAGAATGTGCCATGTGCACTTGAGAAGAAAGTGTATTCCACTGCTTTGGGTTGTATAGTCTAAATACATCTGTCAGATCCATCTGGTCCAATGTGTCATTCAGTGTCATTGTTTCTTTACTGTTTCTTTGTCTAGTTATTTATCCATTGCTGTTAGTGTAATATTAAAGTCCCCTGCAATTAGCATCTTCTTATCAATAAGATTGCTTATGTTCATGATTAATTGTTATATGTATTTGTATGCTCCCAAATTCACTGCATACACATTTATAATTGTTAGCTCTTCCTGATAGATAGACCCTGTAATTATTATTTAATGCGCTTCTTCATCTCTTTTTACTGCCTTAACTTTAAAGTCCAGTTTGTCCAATATAAAGATGGCTACTCCAGCTTTCTTTTGACTTCCAGTAGCATGATAGATATTTCTCCATCCACTCACTTTCACTCGGAAGGTGTCTTCAGGTCTAAAATTAGTCTCTTATAGACAGCAAATAGATGGATTTTGATTTTTTTAAATCTATTCTGATACCCTATGTCTTTTGATTAGGGCATTTAGTCCGTTTACATTCAGTGTTATTATTGAAAAATGTGGGTTTAGAGTCGTTAAGTTCTCTGTAGGTTTCATGCTTGTAGTGTTGTCTCTGATTCCTTATGTTCCTTGCAACATTTCCCTCATAGAGTCCTCTTTAGGATTTCTTGTAGGGCTTATTTAGTGGTGATGCATTCCTTCCATTTTTGGGAAGGTTTTGGAAAACCTTTATCTCTCCTTCTATTCTAAATGACAGGCTTGCTGGATCAAGGATTCTTGGCTGCTTATTTTTCCCTTTTTTAAAAAAATTTTAATTTATTTTTGAGTAAGAGACAGAGTGTGAGTGAGGGAGGGGCAGAGAGAGAGGGAGATGCATAATCCGAAGCAAGAGCCAGGCTCTGAGCTGTCAGCACAGAGCCCAATCCAGGGCTCGAACCCACTAACCATGAGATCATGACCTGAGCCGAAGGTGGACCCTCATACAACTGAGCCACCCAGGTGCCCCTTTCCCTTTCATCACATTGAAGATATCCTGCCATTCCTTTCTGGCTTGCCAAGTTTCAGTAGATAGGTCTGCAACTACCCTGATGTGTCTCCCTTTGTATGCTAGGGCTCTCTTACCGCTAGCTGCTTTCAGAATTCTCTCTTTATCCTTATATTTTGCCAGTATCACTATGATATATCTTGCAGAAGATTGATTCAAGTTACATCTGAGGGGAGTTCTCTGTGCCTCTTGGATTTCAATGTCTGTTTCCCTTCCTAGATTGGGGAAGTTCTTGGCTATAATTTGTTCAAGTACCCATTCAGCCCCTTTCTCTCTCTTCTTCTTCTTCTTTTTCTTCTTCTTAATGTGTGTTTTTTTTTTTTTTTTTTTTTTATTTCTAGGAGGGAGAGAGAGACAGCATGAGCAGGGGAGGATCAGAGAGAGAGGGTGTGACAGACTCTGAAACAGGCTCCAGTCTCTGAGCTGGCAGTCAGCACAGAGCCCTACACTGGGCTCGAACCCATGAACCGCGAGATCATGACCTAAGTGAAAGTCGGATGCTTAACCGACTAAGCCACCCAGGCGCCCCTTCTCTCTCTTCTTCTTCTAATAGAATTCCTGTGATACAGATATTGTTCTGTTTGATTGCATCACTCAGTTCTTGAATTCTCCTTTTGTGCTCCTGGATCAATTTATCTCTTTTTCTCGGCTTCCTCTTTTTCTATAATTGTATCTTCTAGTTCACCTAGCCTCCTCCCTGTCTCTTCATTCCATGCAGTGGCCACCTCCCTTTTATTATGCATCTCATTGATATAATTTTTAATTTCATCATAACTATTTTTAAGATCCATAATCTTTATAGCAATAGCATCTCTGCTGTCTTCTATGCCTTTCTCAAGCCCAGCGATTAATTTAATGACTATTATTCTAAATTCTTGGTCAATTATGTTGCTTATATCTGTTTTTGAGCAATTATTTAGCTGACACTTCTTTCTGGAATTTCTTTTGAGGAGAGTTCTTCCTTTTCATCATTTTAGCTACTTTTCTGTCTCTTGTTAAGTTTTAAAAGCTTGTTATGTGCTCTGCACCTGCGAGTACTGGTATATTAAAGAAGACTCATTGACTGTCCAGGGCCTGTCTGTTCAGGAAGTGTGTTTTGAATGGTGTCTCTTGGTCTCTCTTGTTGAGAATTTGATTATTTTATTTCCCTACTCGTAGTGGTATTTGGGACTCTCCACCATGTGCACTTTGGCTTGTTTCTTGAGGTAGCCCTAGAAAGGAAAACAGACAGACAAAACAAGAACAAAAGCACACAAATGCACAAACAAACCAAAAAAAACAAGTAAACCAAAAGAAACAAAAGAAAAGACAAAGGACAGTCTAAAAACATAAAACCAGAAATCCCAGCTACAAATAAAGAGCAGGGTAGAGGCAGTGCTGATGCAAGAGCATATACAAAGAGGGAAATGACAAGGGTGAGGAGAAAGAGAAATTGAACATTGTCAGGCAGAGAGACTAAAGGCTTAATTAAGAGAGAGAAAAAGGAGAATATGGCATGAGGTGAGGAGAAAAAAAACAAAGATAATGTTACCCTTAGAAGCTGTATAGTCTGATTATTTCAGAGAGAGAGAAAGGAAGGTAAGGAAGGATGTGTAGAACATGCATCAAGAGAATGGATTAAATATTCCTGTTTAAGCAAACCTATACCAGAATAACCAGTCCGGAGGAGGGGAGAGATAAGAATGAGATAAGGGAGAATATATATGAATAGCAAGAATTGATCTAGAGTTAAATCAGGGCAGCACAGCAGTGCTGGTCTTAGGGGAGGGGCTGTCTGTTTCCACAGCATCTATTCAGCTTCGGTAAACAAAGCAGACCCCAGCTCAGATGGGCGTGGTTTGGTGTAGGTGGGTCTCACCTCCACTGTGGGTTCCTCAGGTTGCTCCCTGAGGCCCCGCCTTGGTGGTTGTGGGGAGAAAAATGGAAGCGCCCCAGTCCCTTCTCAAATCAGGTGTTCCAAAACACTCCTTTGGGTCTGATCTCACTGTGCCGTGGGTGTCCTATGTCCCACACCTAGCTGTGTTTCAAGCTCTTACTTCCTGCGCATTAATGATACTGCCTGAAATGTAATCCTGCGGGTGGAGGCACTTCCTAGCAGGGTTCCGAGCAAGGGACCAGTTCCTCCTGATGCCAACTGCATCCATTGCATACCGACTATCCCAGATGGAATTCCTGGGACCAGGGCACCCAGCCCAAAGGAAGCTCTGCAGTTAGAGATGAGATCATAGGATCCCTCTCCGTCCTGGTTTGAGGTTTTTCTCTTCTGAAGGTACAGTTCTACACTTCCCCAGCTGCTCATTCTCTTTCCTTTGTCTCTCTGCAGAAGGGCTCCCTCCCCTCTTTGCCTCCATTTTTCCGGCCCATTTTTATCTTTCACAGTTCTCAATCACACTCCTATAAGTCTATCTTCTTAGCGGACTCTGTCTCTTTTCCTCCCAAACTCTTGCGGTTCAGGGTCCTTTGGCTTCAGCCCTTCTTTGTTTGAGAGATGCAGGCAGGAAGTACGGAATTCCCTACTTCTCCACCGTCTTGCCACCTCGGTCCTTAAATCCCAAATTAAGCAGTTGACTAAGATCATATCCAGTTCTAACGCTGAACCATTGTGTTACAGTTTTGTATTATCAGCTTGGTTAAACTGGGAATTGTTTTCTAGAATCTTTTTCATGTCCGTTTCCAGCCGACTGAAAACAGGAACTTGTGTAAGATTTGAGAGTTAGAAGGAAAGAAGTGCAGTCTTTATGCACAGCAGGTGCTCGTGATCTGATGCAAGGATGGATGGGTACAGGAGTGAGTGGCCTGCTTCAGCTTCTTGTCTTGATCTTTGGCTTTGCCGAACAATAACGGCCCCGGGCACCAGGGCCTAGTAAAAACTGGTTGGATAAAGATTAAAGTACTTGCCAAATCTTTCCAAACCAACTTTCTCTTTGGACCATTCAACAGTTTCTCTGAGACTATCGATTTCTTTAGCGCTAAAATAAGGATAGTATAACTACCTTAAAATTACTTGGGGATTAAATGTGAATCATTTGAGAAAGTCATTTATATACAACATCACAATGAAATGCGTGTAATTTAAATTCTCCAATGTAATATACTCCTGACCATAGTAATAGCTTGCCTAAGTTAAGACTTTTTTTTTAAGCTTTCTGATTTTTATTATTTGTGTTAGGTTCTATTCATTATTGAAGCTTTTTCTCTGACTTGAGACATTTCTTTGACTGAGAACATAAACTTGGTGTCTGACTAATTTCCCACTATGCCAGTCTCCATAAGATGAGGGTGGAAAGCTGTGTTATTGAACTAAAGGCATGGTTTTGTTGGTCGGGATGTTGACAAAGAAAGCCCACCAATCAGTAATAGTTATTATTATAACATGATAATATAATTTGGTGCCTTTAGGCCAGTGTTGTGTCCCCTATGAAGATATGTTGAATACTCCCCCATGCTGGCTGTGTGTGTGACCTTATTTGGAATTATGTCATTGTAGATGAATCAGGCTGGAGTAGAGTCATACTGCCTGAGAGTGAACTCTGTGTCTTCATGTGAGAAATATGAAGGGTATTGACACACAGAGACACAGACACACAAGAATGAAGGAGGCTGAGACTGCATTTATGTTATCACAAGTGGGGAAACTTGCTGCCAGGGATGATGGCCACCTGCAGGACATAGGAAGAGGCAAGAAGAACTGTTCCCTGGACCCCTCCCAGGGAGCCTCACCCTAGCGACACCTTGATCTCAGGCTTCTGGCTTCCAGAGCTATTAGAAAATACATTTTTGCTGTTAGAGAATACATTACCAGATTTCTGGTAATTTTTTTTACCACTGCCTTAAGAAATGAATACAGCCAATTTTAGCAGAGTGCTCATTAATACACTATTGGCAGAATTTGAATATATTATTTCATGGGGGAAAAAAGACCTTGTAGTCAAACAAATTTGCAATAACCTGAGTTTTGTTTATAAAATTGAATGGATTTAATTTTGCAATACAATATACACATACAGAAATTATTAAATTTATGTAGCATTTTCAAAGCCTTTTGGAGAAGGAAGATGATTTTAACATAGCATTTCATGTAATTAGATACCTTTGAAATGATACACTTTCAAATACCTTGCTAGAAGCCAACCTGAATTCTTAAAGCAGCATTTATATCAAAAAAGATCTCAACATAATTGAGTAAGACATATTCCAGAATTGCAAAAATTTGCTAGAGTATTAGGTAATCCATTACTGATATAAATTGAATACTTGAGTAAAACAAGAATCAATGTCATAATCATAAATATAGTAAAGAAATTTTTCAAAATACAACACAGGTTTCTGGCCACAAATTCAGGAATAAAAATAAATACTACTGGTGAAACCCAAGAACCATTTCACTGTCAGGAATCAAACAAGTTTCCTATCAATAATTCTACATATTGTGAAATATTGATTCAGAAACTCTAGTCAATGCAGTTACCAAAAACATATTAAAGAGTTGTGGTTTTTCAAAATGAGGAAGTGGGTGAAATCATATCATATGCAGAAAGTGCTATCTCATATACCTTAGAGAACAGGTTAAAAAATAATGAAATGGAATGTAGGCATTAAAATATTTGATAAATATTAGTGATATATAAAGTTTCTCTTTATATAATAAATGAAAAAAGATATAAACTCATTCAGTATGTATGCAAATATGTGACATGGTATATGAAAAAACAGGTTTTGTCTGAGCGATATCTTAGATGGAAATCTAGAGAAAAAAACAAGTTTTTAATATCGATTTTATTGTTGTTGAATAGTGGTGATTTTAATTTTCTTCATTATACATTTTGGTATTTATCAAATTCTTTATTTGGAGCATGTACTCATTCTGTGTCTATGGTTTATAAGAAATGAAAAAAAAAAAACCCAAAGTATAAAAGTTATGTTATTTTTCCACTTAAATGACACATGTAAATGGAATTTCTTTCTATCAGTCAAAATGAAGAATAATAGTTTTGTCTCCTTGGGGCCACAGAACTCTTCTTTCATCCTTCTCCATCCCCCTTGTCTTCCTGCTTTGTCTTCTTTCTTAAAAAAAACATTAATATGGAGAAAAGTTGGCATTTCACTATTCTTTGAGTAATGTCAGTTATTCACACTCTCATTCAAATGTAGATTTTTAGATTTTGTTAAATCTATCTTCCAGTGCATCATAGAGAAACCTTGTTGATTCTGGTACCCAAGGGATAGGACACAGCTTTGTGTAAGTCTTATGGGAGCCGCTGTTTCTACCTTCCTTCAAGTTTCCCCTCTTTCTTCATTCAGCTCTTTTCAATGTCAGCAAGACACGGGTAAAGTGGTTGCACATGTTCAGGCATAAGAGCAAACCTGGGCTCCGATGCCCACTCCACAGTGCCTGAGCTACCTGGCAGTGATGCCAAAGGCGGTGGCTGAGGAGAGAGGTCCTTAGGACTCGGGTGGCAGGGGGTGGGGAGACCTGGATTCAGAGTAACCAGAATAACCATTCAGCAAACAGAATTTCACAAGTAGTAGAGCATCATCAGCAAAGCAGTTCAGGGAACTAAAAAACGATGTTGAAATTCGTGCATAGAATTGCTGTAGGGTTTCTCCAGACGCAGACTGCTTCTCCCCTGGCCTGGTCACTAGAATAGAATAAAGATGTTTTCATGACTGTAGGTGGGCTATACATGCTGTGATGTCCTCAAGGCCTGTGATGTGGATGGATGCACGAGATGCTGACCCAGCCCCAAGTGGGTTCTCCTGGTTAAACCTGGAGCATAGAAATGCTTGTGCCTCAACGGGTAGACCTCTTTGACATTCTAGATCCAAAATTACAAGTATTCATCATATGAATAAGTTTCATTTTATTAACTTGTTAAGACCTATACAACTAAGAAAACGAAGTATAAAAACAAAAGGCAGAATAAGACCAAAAAAAAAGCAAAAGTCAGAAATTAATAAAAATAAAAGCAGACATTGATGGTACATAAAAGGGAAAAAAAGTAGTAGATATATAAATCAAAAGTTAGTTATTAGGAAAAAAACAATGAAACAGTGTAAGTATCAGCTTTGTCAAATACATAAATTAGAAATGAAAAGATGCTCAACATCACTCATCATCAGGGAAATACAAATCAAAACCACATTGAGATAATACCTCACATTGGTCAGAAAGGCTAAAATTAACAACAAATGTTGGCAAAGATGCAGATAAAGGGGATCCCTTTTGCACTGTTGGTGGGAATGCAGACTGGTACAGCCATTCTAGAAAACAGTGTGGAGGTTCCTCAAAAAAGTTAAAAATTGAACTGCCCTACAACCCAGCAATTGCACTACTTGGGATTTATCCAGAAGGTACAAAAATACTGACTTGAAGGGGCACATGCACTCCACTGTTTATAGCAGCACTGTCATTAATAGTCAAATTATGGAAAGAGCCCAATTGTCCATCGACTGATGAATGGATAAAGAAGATGTGGTGTATAGATATACAATGGAATACTACTCAGTGATCAGAAAGAATGAAATCTTGACATTTGCAATAAGGTGGATGGAACTGGAGGGTATTATGCTAAGAGTAATAAGTCAGTCAAAGACAAATATCATATGATTTCATTCATATGTGGAATTTAAGAAACACAACAAATGAACATAGTAGAATGGACGGAATAATAAAATAAGATAAAAACAGAGAGTAAAAGACCATAAGTGACTCTTGAATACAAAGAACAAGCAGTGTTGATGGCGGGAGATGGGTGGGGGATGGGCTAGATGGGTGATGGGCATTAAGGAGGGCCCTTGTTGGGATGAGCACTGGGTATTGTATGTAAGTGATGAATTACTAAATTCTACTTCTGAAATCATTATTACACTATATGTTAACTAACTTGAATTAAAAAAATAAAATAAAAAAACGATAAAATAAAAAAGGGTGATAATAATTACAGAACAGTTTTTAGATTGTAACAGACCCATTGGTACAACTTTATGTACATTTTACAATCTAGATCAAAGGAACTTTTTTCTAAAAAAAAAAAAAAAAAAAAATGAAGCTTCCCCAAGTTGAATCTTGGAGAGAAAAGGAAACAAATTAATTATGATAAAATAAATAGACAAAATTGTTAAAAGCCAAATAACTCTTCACCAAGAAAGGACTTAGACTCCAATTATTTTTTTTAAAGATGAAATAATGCCAGCACTTCTTAACTATTCCAAACCTAAATGACAATTTCCATTTTCAAAGATTGGTGGTGTTCTCCAAAATTGATAAAAATTACACAAAAATATAAAACTACTGCCAAAATTCATTCATGAATATTGATGTAAATTAACAACTATGATATTAGCAATCAAAAATCAAACCAACAGAGCATTAAAAAACAATAAGTCGTGACTAAGTTGCATCTATTTCATGAATGCCAAGGTGGTTCAGTATTAAAAAATACATTCACGTCATCCACTTATCATAAGAACTCAGAATAAAAATCTTGTAATTATCTCCTTGGGTGACAAAATGTATTTATGAGAATTTAACATGCATTCATGTTACATGCACTCGGTGAAACAGAAATTAATAAATTGTCTTTGTAACGTAATTTATTTTCCCTGGCCAAAAAAGTCAAAGTTATGAGGACTAAGACAAAGGAATACTCTCTACTACCATTGAACTTTGTGCTGGATATATTAGCAAATTCAATTATACAAGAGAAAGCAGCTATACGAAATGGAAAGAAAAAAACTGCAACTATATCTTTTGGCAGACCGTGTAATTTTATATTTAGAAATCCGAAAATAATCAATGGAATAACGACTGCACGTAAGATAATTTAGCAGTGTAGAAGCTTAAATAAACATTTAAAGACCCTCAATGCATAAAAACAAAAACTACTCAGGAAGAAAAAAAAGCAGTAGGAATAATGTCAAAGAAGACACCCCGCCCCCACCGCTTAACAAACATATTAAAACACATTAAAGTAACAAGCACATTAAAACACAGTAAAATAACAAGCACAGTAAAAAACAAACAAAAAAAAATAATGAGACAAGGAAAAGACAACTATTCTGAAGCACGTGAAAGTCAGATTTAAACAATGGAGGTCCATATTATGATGTTGCATAGGAAGGGTCACATCATAAAGATGCCATTGTTTTCCTAAAATAATTTCATTTCATGCAATCCCAACACAAGACAGCCCTTTCTAGATAAGAGAATTAGCACGTTGATTTGGAAGAAAAACACAAGCAGGGCTGAAAAACAGGCAAACCCTGGCAGTCATAAAAGTAGACGTAAATGTTTTATAATTAAAACCAATTTTGTTGCTTGAATAGTTAAAACGATTAGAAGAAAATGTCTTAAAATGGGGGAAAAACACATTGGAAATTTAGTTCATGATGACAGCGCGTTTCCAGACCCGGTGGGGAAAAGATTAGGTTTTGAATAAATGGTCTAGAAAGAACTGAACAGCTAGGCACAGAAAGACACAATCTTTTCTGCTTTAATTGGAGCGCCTCCTTAGTCTGGGAGCCTTTCATCCTTTGGCTCTTGTTTCATCTCTTCTTTCTATGCCAACTCAGTAGCCCACTCTGCTATAAAAATCCCCATTTTATTAAATCACTTGTCTGAGTATGTCGCCGCTCCCAGTTGGGGACGTCACTATGTGAGAAAGCGTGCCCGGGTACACTGTGTCTTTCTCACACGCCTTATGTGTGCAGACCCTAGAATAACGGGGTTTATTAACAAGGAACTTTGGGCTCAGTTTCTGAATACTGCCTTCCCTTGCCACGCTCTTTAATTTTACATTCTGTTTTATTAAAAAGACTGGTTGCCTTTGGTTGAGGAAACAAGAATCCTGGAGCTTGTAAAATGAAGAATATAATTACACAGTTTTTAACATTTTAGATATCTTCTCCTAGTGCTTAGGGCCCCAGGAAGCACAGACTCCTTTATTCTTTAACAGAATTTACCCATCTTTTGGACTATCTCAGTTGAAAAGAAGCCTCCAATCTCAAGGCTTGCATGTACCCGTGCTCGCTCTACTCATTCTGCACTGCTAGATCCACTTTGCTGGGCAGCCAGTTACCTGTATGGTTCCCAGACAGCGGGAAGCACCGTTATGTTGTACTGAGTGAGACCTTAGCCATGTGCAAGGAAGTAATCAAACCCTGTGTTACTAAAATAAAGCACAAAAGGGACTTCAATATTCCTCTCCGGAACTCAATATAACAAACTTAATAGGTGAGACAAAAAGTGCTTGTAATGCATATGCCCAAAGGGTCTTGTTCAGTGTACTTAAATTTCATTAACATGCTATTATCTCATAAATTATAATAGTACACCAACATTGAGTATTTTGCTTTCTTCTTTGTGTCTTTTTGTTTAAAAAAATTACAAAAACATAAATACTTCAAGCACTTTCATGAAAACCCAGTAATGCTGCAGAGACTGCAGTATATTAACCCTTGAATATAATGTGTTTTCTTAAATAACAGTAACATACAGCTCTAACAATTACGTGGAACCTTGTATCGCCACCATGGAAATGAGAAAGAGAGGCGCCTGCGTGCCTCAGTTAGTCAAGCGACAAGTGTTGGCTCAGGTCGTGATCTCTCATGAGTTCGAGGCCACGTGGGGCTCCACGCTGAGCTGTGGCTCCTGCTTTGGATTCTTGCTCCCTCTCTCTGCCCCTCCCCCACTCATGCTCCCTCTTTATCTCAAAATAAATAAAACAAAAAAATATTTTAAAATAAGAAACTAGAAAGAATGTAAAGTAATAAATGAACTTTAGATAGTAATGTGTGACTCTGCTAAGTTTACCTTTAAAAATTAGAATGTTACATTAAATAACTTTATAGATATCGACTGATATGTGATTCGAAACCAACACTACTAAATAACAAAAATCCAACTGAATAAAGCTGAAGATCTAATTGGCTTTATTCAACAATTCATCCTCCCCTCTTAGCAAATAGGAGCCCTAAATAGCAGTACAAAATGGAAAGTTTATAAAGGCAGAGAGGAGGTGGACAAGGAAGTCATAAATGGAAACAAAGGCTTATTTCAGAAAAGGTCACCTTCTTTCGGGGGGACAAAAAGGTCTGTCAGGCAGATTACCTCAACTGGGGCTGACCTGGAATTCCAGACTTGCCAGTTAAGATTATATTCCTGGGGAAGGTGGAAACTGCAATTAGGATAGGTTTGGTCCAGTGACATGGGCTTGGCACAAGCAACTGTATTTTGGGGATGTTGTTTCTTTTTAATGACATTCATATGCTAATTTTAAAATGTTTATTTATTTTGAGAGAGAGAGAGAGAGAGAGAGAATACCAAGTAGGCTTCACACTGTCGGCACAGAGGCTGATACAGGGCTCAGTCCCACAACCATGAGATTATGACCTGAACAGAGATCAACAGTAGGATGCTTAAGGGCTGAGCAGTTCATGCACCCCACACATGCTAATTTTGACCTATAAGAAAACTCTGTGTCATTTCAACAAATTATAAGCCACACTGCAAAATGTATGTACTATTTCCCTTGTTTCATTGGATCACACGTAAAATTTTAACAACTTCAATGTAGGAATCTCCTTTTTTTTTTTTTTAATTTACTATCATGTATCAATTCTAAACCTTGGTGCATGTCTAAATACACAGCCATTTCCACCACACCACCAGCAGCACCACCGGAATCTCACTGTTGTGTGGGATCTTTTGCAATCCCAAATGAAAACTCGTGCATTTTTCATTATGTATATATATATGTCATTCTGATCTCCAATGTGTGTTTCAATACCTCTCAGTATTTGACACAACAATTAGAGATATAGGAAGACTGAAAGAGTTCTGTCAAACAACTTAAACTAATTGACCCAACAACAAAATAGAAAATGGATATAAAAATGTAAAATGAATAACGAAAAAGCACACAGAAAAATCATTCTCCTTAAGTTCACGTGAGCTATGTACCCAAATACTTCTAAATTATATCCTAAATTTGGGGTGCCTGAGTGGCTCAGTTGGTTTTGTATCCAACTTCTGCTGGGGTCATGATCTTGCATTTGGTGAGTTCAAGCTCAGAGCCTGGAGCCTGCTTTGGATTCTGTCTCTCTCTCTGCCCTCCCCCACTCACGTTCAGTCTCTGTCTCTCTCAAAAAATAATAAACATAAAAAATAAATTATATCCTAAATTTAAAAATATTGGATGGGAGAAGTTGGCAAAATAAGATAGCACAGGGTCTATAAGTGCAAGAACTTGCTACAATTAATTAGTCAAGGAGAGAGAGGTGCAAATCAAAAATACAGGTAGATGCTAGTTCACACCTGTTAGAATCACTGTCATCAAAAAGCCTGAAAACCCCAAATTGGGATTAGAATAGGAATTCATTTACACTCTCATAGCTTCCTGCTGAGAGTGTAAAGTGGTAACAATGCTTTGGAATTGGTTAGGCATTTGTTATAAACACACACTTCCCTTGTGAGCCAGCAATACTACTCTTACTGATTTGCCTCCCATAAATGTTTACATGGGTCCATGAAAGAGCTTGTAAAAGAATATTTGGAGGAGCTTTATTCATAACAGGAAAAACCTTGAAGTAAAATATCAATCGAATTAATGAATGTTTTAGCATAGCCACACATTGAACGCCAGTCAAGAACAGTACTGCAGACTGACACATACAATCGGAATCAATCTCAAAAACATTAGGCTGAACAGTTGAAGACAGACATGAAGGAACACAAAAGACATAATTCTGTGTACGGGAAGCCTGTTTCTAAAGAAACAGGAATATTGTTGACTTCATGGAGGTCACGAATGGACCAGAAAGGGACAAGGAAGAATTCGCTGACTTGGTAAAAATATTTTATCTTGAAAAGGACATGGGGATATGGAAGTGTGCATTTTTCCATAGTTGTAACATTGTACATTGAAGATTTCTTTGTTTCCATATAAAGTTTTCCTACAGTTTTAAAGCACCACTGATGTTGTGGCACCTACCCAGTGTGGTGCAGTTGAGGAAGAAGACAGGCACACTCCTGCAGAAAATTATAAACGCAATAAGACATGAAAAATGGCATTGTTTTACTTTCTCTTTTCACTTAATTTTTAAAAAATGTTTCTTTATTTACTTTGAGAGAAAGAGAGTGAGAGAGCAAGTGGGAGTGAGACAGAGATAGAGGGAGACAGAGAATCCCATGCAGGCTCCATGCTGTCAGCACAGAGGCTTACATAGAGCTCAAACTCACAAATCATGAGATCATGACCTGAACTGAAACCAAGAGTCAGATGCTTAACTGACTGAGCCACTCAGGAAGCCCATCTTTTCACTTAATTTTTATGAAAATAGGTCCCATGTAGTAAAATTGTTAAATGTAAGGTTTACTTTCCTTTTTCTCAACTTCCAGCATAAATGTGTTTGTATTCCAAAATTGTAAAAGAATAAGAAACAGGTTAAGTGTTAGGAAGAGAAGAAAGAGTCTCAATAATCAATATAGCAAATATCTGGCTGTTGTTGCTGGTAATGAAGCCAACATTTTTTTCACATTAATACTCATATCTTTCCTATATTCATGAAGCATCTGGTCTAAAAGTTTTATAACCTATGTGTTGCTTAGAATTAGATTTTCTTTAGGAACTTTTTCATAATAAAATTAATTTTAAAATATTAATCCATCCCCAGTCACTAACTTTGTAACTATTACTGATGTGTTTCCAACATGTAAAATGGTTTGAATCCCTATATGACAAATGAAATCCTATTGTGTCTTTTTTCCCCATTCACACTTAGATAAATATGTGATAAAAGCAGGTGGCACAATCTTCTTATCAGCATTTGGCTCACCAGGTAAGAAATAAGAACTTCTGAGGACTTTTGAACAGTATGGGGCAATTTTCATTCTGGCACTTAGGGAATTAGCCATTTGACTCCCATTAATTTTAACGGGAGAAGTGTGTATAATCCATAAACCATTAATGTATCCTGGAAATGTTCACAACGGATCAGCACAAAGTTGCACAGCACAGGTGTTTAATTGATGATGGATATAATATCAGAGCTAAATGTGTTAAGACCAAAGAATAAAAAATCAATTACTTGCAAAGATCCTAAAGTCTGCAAAATAAAATGCCTGTGTTAAATGTGGCACAGATTTGAAGTCTGTTACTAACTGAACCAGAGGTGACTATGAAGTGAAATTAGTCTGCATATCATTTGATGGATTTGGGTCTGGATATGTCTCCTTTCTGCTTAGCAGTGACTCCAGGAAACACATTTTAAATAACTAGTGTCAGTATTTTTCCATATGTGTGATTCAATTTACATAATAATTAATTTTTACTTCAATAAATCTTATAATGCCCAAAATGGAGGGGCTTTCAAATCTCAATTTCAGATACTTGACCTCAAAACTTGCATCATTATTATGTCAACAAAAAATGTTCCCTATATGTGTAGGAACATTCTTCAGGACTAGTGAATGAAGTTACTTTTTATGGTGTTTAATAAGGTAGAAGAGCCATTATCTTGACATATTGGACTAAGAAACCAGAGCTGCCAGACATATTTAGGTGGTGTTCAGAGCCACCTGTGTCCCATGATCTTTCTCTCTTTTCTAGTCAAAGGAATTACTCAGATATCCTCAAGATAATGTGAAAATACATCTTACCTAATCCAGATTGAAGCTTTTAGTTAGTTGTGAATTTACTAGTTCTGAGTTTATTGCCTATACTGTCATATGATGAATAGGGCAGAAGCTTTTCAACTGAAGTATATTTGACACACAATGGTATAGTACTTCTAGGTGCGCAACATAGAGATTCAAGAAGACTGTATGTTATGCAGTGGTCAACTCAAATGCGACTATAATCTGTTACCATACAGCACTGTTGCAATAAGATTGACTAATTCCCTTTGCTACACCTTTTGTCTGTGTGACATACTCATTCTATAACTGGAAGCCCGTGCCTGGCACTCCCCATCACCCATTTTTCCCATTCCACCACATCCTCCCCATTGGCGACCATCCATTTCCTCTCTTTATTTATAGATCTATTTTTACTTTTTTTTTCTTTGTTTCATTCTTTAGATTCCACACATAAGTAAAATCATATGGTATTTGTCTTTCTCTGCCTGACTAGTTTTACTTAGCACAATACCCTCTAGGTCCATCCATTTTGTCATAAATGGCAAGATCTCATTCTTTTTTTTTTTTTTTAATGGATCTCATACCATATATTTATCCATTTATCTATTGATGGATTCTTAGGTAGCTTCCATATCTTAGCTATTGTAAATAATGCTACATGAGACATAAGAGTGCATATATCGTTTTCATTTTCTTTGGGTAAGTACATCACACAACTTTGCCAACACTTGTTTATTACCTTTGATTCTAACCATGCTGACAGGTTTGAGGTGATATCTCATTATGGTTTTATTTGAATTTTTCTGGTGATGAGTGACATTGAACATATTTTCATGTGTCTGTTGGCCATCTTTATGTCTTCATTATAAAAATGTCTATTCAGGTCCTCAGCCAATTATTAAACCAACTATGCTTGTGCTCTCTTCTAGAGCTTTTATGGTTTCAAGTCTCATATTTAGGTCCTTAATCCATTTTGAGTTTCTTTTCGTGAATGGTGTAAGAAAGTTTCATTCTCTTGCATGTTGCTGTCTGGGTTTCCCAGTATCATTTGTTGATGAGACTGTCTTTTTCCCATTGCATATTCCTGCCTCCTTTGGTAAAGATTAATTGATCATATAATCGTGGGTTTATTTCTGGATTCTCTCTTCTGCCCCACCAATTTATGTGTCTGTTTTAGTGCCAGTATCATATTGTTTTGATTTCTACAGCTTTGTAGTATAACTTGAAGTCTGATATTGTGATACCTCCAGTTTTGTTTTTCTCTTTTAAGATTGCTTTGGCTATTCATGGCATGGGGTTCGATCTCACAAACTGAGATTATGATCTGAGCTGAAATCAAGAGTCAGACGCTTAACTGACTGAGCCACCCAGGTTCCCTTCTCCATGTAATTTTTATTTATTTCCTTTATGTTTGTTACTAGCTGCTTTATATAGTTGGGTTCTTCCATGTTGGGTGCATAAATATTTACAATCGTTATATATTCTTGGGTTGTTTCCTTTATGATCATATAGTGTCCTTCTTTGTTTTAAAGTCTATTTTTCCAATATATGTATTGCCTTCTCAGCTTCTTACACTTCCATTTGTGTGAGAAATGCTTTTCCATCCTTTCACTTTCAATCTGCAGGTGTCTTTAAGTCTAAAATGAGTCTCTTGTAGGCAGCATATAGATGGGTCTTGCTTTTTTTTTTTTTTTCTAAATCTATTCTGTCACCCTATGACTTTTTATTACACCAGTTATTCCCTTTATATTCTAAGTAATTATTGATAGGTATGCACTAATTGCCATTTTGTTACTTGTTTTACGGTTGTTTCTATAGTTATTCTTGGTTCCTTTCTTCTCTTACTCTCTTCTCTCACAAATTAGTTGGCTTTCTTTGGTGATATATTTGGATTCCTTTCTCTTTACTTGCTTATCTATTACTGGTCTTTGATTTGTGATTACCATTACATCTGTATATAACATCTTCTGCATTTAGCAGTCTCTATTAAGTTGATGGTCACTTAAGCTTAAACCCTTTCTTACTCCTCTCCCAACATGTTTTAGGACATGGCTTCAAACTTTATATCCTTTTATTTTGTGATTCCATCGAAAGATTTTTATAAATATACTTCATTTTACTGCTCATGTGTTTCCTACTGTTCTTACTTCTATTTATGCTCTTTCCTCTCCACTCAAAGAATCCCTTTAACATTTTTTGTAGGGCTAATTTAGTGGTGATGAATTCCTTTAACTTTTCTTTGTCTGAGAAACTCTTTATCTCTCCTTCTGTTCTGATTGATAGCCTTTCTGGATAGAGTATTCTTGGCTCAGGTTTGGGTTTTTTGTTTTTTTGTTTTTCCCTTTAAGCACTTTGACTGTATCATGCCATTTTCTTCTGATATTCAAAGTTCCTGCTGAAAAATCAACTGATGACCTTTTGGGGTTTCTCTTGTATGTAATTGTTTTCTCTTTTTTAAAAATTCTCTCTTTATCATTACTTGTTGCCATTTTAATTGCTATTTATCTTGATGTTGACATCCTTGGATTGACTTTTTCTGGGGGTTCTCTGTGTCTTCTGGATCTAGATTTCTGTTTCTTTCCCCATATTTACAAAGTTTTCAGCTATTATTTCTTCAAATAAATGTAGTATCCTCTTTTCTCTCTCTTTGCCTTCTAGGATCCCTATAATGCAAATGTTATGCTTGATGGTGTTGCTGAATTCTCTAAATCTGTTTTCATATTTTATTATGTTTTTGCCTCTATTCCTTTCAACTTGATTGTTTTCCATTACTGTGTCCTTTGGGACACTGATTCATTCTTCTTTTTCCTCTAGCCTTGTATTTATTCCTTCTTATTTATTTTTAATATGAGCTATTAAGTGTTTCATCTCTGAATGGTTCTTTTTTCTGTTTTCTATTTATTTGTTAAGGGTATCACTGAGGTTTTCCACTCTTTACTCAAGTCCAATGAGTATGACCATTACTTTAATTTTTTTAATCTTTATTTTTTAATCTTATTTAATTTCTGTCAGCACAGAGCCTGATGCGGGGCTCGAACTCACAAACCATGAGACCATGACCTGAGCCAAAGTTGGATGCTTATCTGACTGAGCCACCCAGGTGCCCTTGCTCATGCTTGAGCAACAAATGGTTGGTAATCTCATAATCATTAGTAGAGTGAATATTTGGAGGTTATAAGAAACAAAGCACATAAATTTGGAATTTTGTAAATGTGGAAACATCATAAATTAGAGCACAGACCATAGTTAATAATTGATACAAACAAATGTAAACTTAGTTCAAAGCTTTTGGTTCAATACCGTCTAGAGGAGGGAGTGAGTGATGATATTCTTGGGCATTACATGTGACCCCAAATGGAGTCATTCTCATGCTTCTTTTTTTTAATGTTTATTTCTTTTTGAGAAAGAGAGAGAAAGCGCAAGTGGGGGAGGGGCAGAGAGAGAGAGATACACAGAATCTGAAGCAGGCTTGAGGCTCTGAACTGTTAGCATAGAGCCCATCGTGGGGCTCGAACTAATGAACCATAGGTTCATGACCTGATCTGAAGTTGGACGTTTAACCAACTGAGCCACCCCGGTGCCCCAGTATGGCCATTACTTTGAATTCTCTATCAGACATATTACTTATGTCCATTTTGGTTAGGTCTCTTGCTGTGGTTTTGCCCTGTTTTGTTTTTTTTGCTTTTCGTTTTTTGTTTTTCCATTTGGGACATATTCCTCCCTCTCCTCATTTTGTCTAATTCTCCACATGTATTTCTACATGTTAGGAGAGTCAGCTATATCTCCTGCTCTTGAAAGTCATGGCCTAATGAAGAAGAGGCCCTGTAGCGCTCTGCAGTGCAGTGTCCCCTGTTCCCTAGAAGCTGCAGGGTGTCTCCTGAGTGTGTTGCACATGCTTTACTATTGTAAATGAGCCACTTTGGCCTTCAGTGCAGTCATCTGCAGTGTCTCTCTCTTTGCCTGTTATGGGCAGTGTCTTGTCCCTATAGTTAGTGGACCCACTGGGGCCACCTGGGCTTGAGTTGAGTCAGACTAGGTTTGCCAGAGATGCAGTAGCATCAAACTGCAGGATGCTTTACCTGTGTATTCCCCTGACAAACCTTTTTTGGTGGGTGGGCTCTAGTCAGACCAGATGTCTGTCCCCAGACCAGTGCTGGGTCACAGTCAGGCAGAGGTGTGTGGTTATCCTCCCTTCTCCCCAGGGCAAGAATCACTTGTAGTGGTGCTAGCACCTGTCAGTGCTTATGGCACACTGCCAGGCATGTGCCACCACTTTGGGGAGCTCCTGACAAGGGCGTAGTAGAAGGGGCACAGAAGAAAGTGTGGGTGGAGTTGTAGTGTTAGCATTTTAAGTAGCGAGTGTTAGTGCTGCACTGGTTTCTACAAGTGTCCACATGTCTAGGCTGGAGGCAGTGGGGGGCGGGGGTGGTCAAGGGATGCAAATGGTGCCTTTGAGTTCCTTTGTTCCAAAAGGAGTCTTCCAAAGATTCCTAGCCCTCCAGAAGACACTCTGAGACTACTGAACATGTCTCCCTCCTGTATATCCAAGTGTTTCTCCAACTGCTGCTTCCATTCTGTATCTCCAGGCTGTTTATTATGCTGTCTCTTTAAGGGTAGAGACTCAGTTTCCTATGCCCTCCCAGTTCTCCCAGAGCCAAGCCTGCTCAAGGTTAAAATTCTGAATACTTAGCTTCACTGATTGTAAGAACTTTCACAATTTGGCTCCTCTAGTTTTCCAAGCAAATGCTATGGGGATTTGTCTTCCATGTGTAGGTCCTGTGCCTGGGATGCTTGGTGTGAGGGTCTGTTCCTTTCCTGTCTTCAGGCCTGATGAATCCTTTCTTCTTATAGACAGTCCCATGGAAAGTTTAGCTCTGACTGCATTCCCGCCCTTCCCACCTCTTCAGTGTCGCCTCCTCTCTACAGTTAGCTGTGGAGAGCCTTTTCTGTCAGTCTTTGGGTCATTTTCTGGGTTATTTACACTCCTGTGGGTGTCTTCTAGCTGTATCCATGGGACAACATGAGTTTTGGGTCCTCCTATTCTGCCATTTTCTCTGGAATTCACCTCAGTACACTCTTTTTTTTTTTTTTTTTTTTTTTTAATGCTTTATTTCTAGAGAGAGACAGAGAGAGAGAGACAGCATGAGCAAGGGAGGGTCAGAGAGAGAGGGAGACACAGACTCTGAAATAGGCTCCAGGCTCTGAGCTGGCAGTCANACTAAGCCACTCAGGCGCCCCCAGTACACTCTTAATACTGTAATTCAATCTGTGTGATACTCAGATCCTTTAAACTCAAGAACATTACAGAAGCACATCCTTTAATTTGGTTTTTACAAAATTTCTCCTTTTCTCTTTGGCTCTGGTCTTGATTAAAAATGCATCATCTTTGAGGTGCCTGGGTGGCTCAGTCAGTTAAGAATCTGGCTTCAACTCAGGTCATGATCTCGCGGTTTGTGGGTTCGAGCGGTTTGTGGGTTCGAGCCCTGTGTCGGGCTCTATGCTGACAACTAGCTCAGAGTCTGGTGCCTGTTTCAGATTCTGTGTCTTCTTCTCTCTCTGACCCTCCCCTGTTTACGCTGTCTCTCTCTCTCTCTCAGAAATAAAAAAATAAAAAAACAAAACATTAATTTTTTTTAAAAAATGCAACATCCTACAACATCAAATATAGTTTCTTAAATTTAAGTATATACAATCTCCTCTTTCCGACAATTTATGAAAGTAGTGGGGGGTAAGTAGGATATCAAGCTTACCTACCCATTTGGCTTTGGACAGAGATTGATACTTTAATTACAGGGTATTGACAAATATTTCATGTAATTAAATAGAAACTATACTAGGATAAGGTGCAAGATGTTGGAAAGTGATAACACGTGAATTAAGAATTCTCTAGAGAAAGGTACATTTTTTTATCTGTCATCTTTGCTTTTAATAAAGATAGGTCTTACTAATGACTCACTAACAGATTTTTCACTAATGAAAGTGTATCTGTGATTTATTTAAACTTTTGAAAACCAGAAGTTTTAAATTTGCAAAGAAGGTAATACTCTTTTACTATCACTCACGTAGATCATTGCTTGAGTTGTTATATTGTTTATTTCTGTTTTTCTGCCTGTACTGTTAGTTCTATGTATACAATGTGTGATTTTAATTTTATTTTTGTGATTTTGTGACAGACATTTTGTGATCCGTGTCAAGTAGGACACCTGGCACATAGTAGATACCTAATGACTTAAAACATGTTTACTGACATAAATTAAAATGCTTTGGTTGCCAGTGCTTATGAACCAGACATGCTTTTCTTTTTCTTCATCAAACTTATTCCACCAGATATATGTATTTTATGAAAGTGTTCAAGGCTGTGAAAAGAATAATCCAATCCAAGTCCTTTGCATGAAGGACAGAATTTTTCCTGTTATTTTTCAAATGACCATGCATTGAATTATTTGCCAGTAAGTGAAGATATTTTCAACAAAAGAATTATTTTGCTTATGATCCTGTGGGTTTTTTTTCATTGTTAGAAGTCACTAGATATTTGGAATAATCTTTATTGTTTTAATCCAAATAATTTTGGGAAATATAGTTTTGTTTTGTCAAATGACTTGTATAAGAATAGTTTTTCCATACACAGATATTAACAATTAACATCATCTTATTTCATCTGCACAAAATCTTGGATATCAAATGTACTACTCTTTTTTAAACATTGTCAAGTCATTTATTGTGGAAATCTGGCTAATCATCATAATAATACATATTCACTTTGCACAGTGAATTTGTTCGTGGAATACTGTGAACTTTGACACAAAAATGTGATTTTGGAACATGGATTTAGAAATTACTGAGCAGGTTCCTGAGTGGCTTAGTTGGTTAGGCATCCGAGTTTGGCTCAGGTCATGATCTCACCACTTGTGGGTTTGAGCACAATTCTGTGCTGACAGCTCAGAGCCTGGAACCTGTGTTCCCGTCTCTCTCTGCCCCTCCTCAACTTGTACTCTTATTTCTCTCTGCAAAATGAATAAATGTTAAATTTTTTTTTAAATTACTGAGCAAACAATCCATGTAAATATGATCTAGTCTTGATGTACTTTATCCTGCCATGATATGCAGAGATATAGGGATATATGTGTGTTACGAGGTGCAAATTTATTACATATGGATGTGCATTTATTAAACAATGACAGACTCTCAGAGACACATATCTGTTTATCTTGCAATCCCTTCCTTCTTCATATTTACTTTCATTACTGTGTGGCCAAATTTCTGATGATGAACTTTAATTCATGTTTATCTGAAGTGTGCGCAAATATTATTGTTTAGCCTGCTTCCTAGAAATATGTTTAGGGATAGGCAATAGAAATTAGATAGCAATATAGCAATGCACAAAATTACCTGAACAAGCTCTTTCTTCAAATAGCTCATAATCATTTGAGGAGAGAGCATTACTTATCCTGATAAGTAACAAACAATAACATAAAACATTAGTTCATAAAGCGTTAATTTAACAATTATAACACGGAGTAGCCAAAGCAAAAATTACTAACCTAGAGGGAGGAGTTTGGACATGTTCAGCCCATGTTTCCTACCCATACCAAATTTCTTACCTTTGACTTAATTCTTGTTTCTGTTCAGTAATAAAAGAGTCCTTGCAAGTAGTACGGCTGACAGTATATAATGAACTGGCCAGAAACTAGGAACTTTGGCATGAAATCCTTACCTCAGAACTATAGACACAGAAATCTCTAAGAAAGTTGTGATGATAGTTACTGTTGAGCTGAATTGACTCTCTAGTGAATGTTTATTCCCTTATGCCTTATGTGTTTATTGTTAATAGTCATCTTAAGATTTGTGATGTTTAATATGCTGAGATATTTAGACCAAGTGGATAATTACAAATGTTTTAACTTGTACTGAATATGAATCTCATTGTGGCAATGTGAGGAAAAAAGAAACCACAGAGCAAAGAAATAGAATTTGAATACTCAAGTAAAACCATAATTTATAGACAAGTACATTTGTTTTCTTAGCTTTGATGATGGCTGTCTTTGAAAATTGAGGTTATCTCACCCTTGTCAAATTGTGGTATGATTTCAAAGATTTTTCCACTTTTTCAATTCTATTTTCTTTCTTAAAAAGCAATTGGCATATTAGTTGTAATAATAATTATTTAAAAGGAAAGGAACACTGCTAAGAGAATCAGAAGAAAAATAAGTTATTTTGTTAATTACGAAAACTATTAGTAGAACCAGGAGGAAATTAAATACTAAAATATCTGTGTTTTCTCTTTTTTTCTCATTTGTGTCCTTTGATTGAACACAGGAAAGCAATCCAAATATCATTTTACCAAATATTCTTCTTGGATACAGATGGAAAGATAAATTAATAATCTAAATTGCGCACAAATGGTCATTTTATCCACAAGTATTTTTTTTTTAATTTTTTAAATGTTTTTTATTGGGGGAGGGAGGATGGGCATAGAGGAGGACACTTATGGGGATGAGCACTGAGTGTTATGTGGAAACTAATTTGACAATAAACTATTTGTAAAAAAAAAAAATGTTTTTTATTTATTTTTGAGAGAGAGATAGAGACAACGTGAGCAGGAGAGGGTCAGAGAGAGGAGGTTACAGAATCCAAAGACAGGCTCCAGACTCTGAGCCAGCTGTCAGCACAGAGCCTGCCGATGTGGGGCTCGAACCCACGAACAATGAAATCATGACCTGAGCCGAAGTCGGACGCTTAACCAACTGAGCCACCCAGGTGTCCCCACAAATATGTTTTAGAGTGTAATTAGCATGAATAAATTATTGTCATCTTAATATATAAAGTAGAAATTTTAGGCCATTTATATAAAATAGAAATTTTAGGCCATTAAAATTTTTTTAACAAGTCTAATTTTTTTAGACCCTTCAAAGTGTGTCTCACACATTTCAGTAGAAGGTACTCTAATTTTCAAAAGCCAAGGGAAAGAACACGTATGCAATGCTGTAATGTAATTTAACCAGAACACATGTTCTAAGTGCACAAAGTGTTGTGGGAGTCATCTCAGGAGCTGTAGAATTTCCTTCTAGATAACTTACTTCAATAGGGATGCTGAGAACAAACTGAGGGCTGATAGGGGTAGGGAAGGGGGGAAGGGGGGTGATGGGCATGGAGGAAGGCACTTGTGGGGATGAACACTGGATGTTATATGGAAACCAACTTGACAATAAACTATTTTTAAAAAGGGATAATTTACCACCAAAACCAAAAAGCAGCCCTGTGTTTTCATGTCACTAATTCTTAGACTTCCCAAGGGTATATTATACAATACACTTAAATGATCATCAGTTTCACTTAATGATGCTCTTTATTTAATAGAAATATAATTCTTTCAAAGCCAATAGTGAAAAAAATATAAACAGTTATTGGATTATGTTTTGTCTTCATCTCCTTAGGTTGCTCAAACAAAAGCCTAGACTGGACGGCTTAAACAAGAGGCAATTATTCTCTTACACTTTGGGGGACTGGGAAGTCCAAGACTGGCATGCCAACGTAGCTGGGTTCTATCCTTTCCTGACTTGCTGATAACTTTTGTTCACTAGTGAGAGAGACAGAGAGATCTTTATCTCTACTTCTTAAAGGGGCCCTGATCCTATTGTGAGGATAATCATCTAATTGTAACTACCTCACAAAGGTTTTACCACCAAATACCATCACATTGGTTGTTGAGTCTTCAACATATTAATTTTGGAGGTATAAAATCCTCACTCCATAATGCATATTTTAAAGAGATGGGGATATTTCTGAGCAATATTCAATATATATTCAACATTTATTTATTAAGTATCCCCTGTTAGTGTAGGTTGGATGTATATGTTAAACACAGTTCTTTTATTCCCTGGGGTTCACAGTCTGGCAAGGGCAAAATAAGACTGAAAAATGATTATACGAGATCTATAATACTTAGCAACCACTCATCTACTTTTTGTCTCTCTATATAAAATAAGCAGTTTTATATCAAAGTCCGTACATCATAGCAGAGTCCCTGGCTAGAGAGGGGAGATTGGTAGATATAGACAGTGCTGCAGTCATAGAGAGACTGTTTAGACAGGGTGTTGGCAAACTTCTTGTAAAAGTCCAGGTAATAAATCTTCTCGATTGGAGGACCATATGGTCTCTGTCACAACTACTCAACTTGGCCTTTGCTGCATAATAACAGTGAAAAATGACATAAATTAGTAGGCATGGCTGTGTTCCAATAAAATTATATTTATAAAAACAGAGAGCCAAATTTGGCCCATGGAACATTGTTTGCTGATATCTGGGTTAGACAAAAACTGTCTCAGTAAATGCAGTGGCCAGCTTTTATTACTAGTCACATGAACCATTATTCTAGTTTAACTCTTCCTCCTTTATCTGTCTTCAGTTTCATATCCTTACAATAACCCCGTGTGTTCTCCAAACTATGGTTCATGCTCCAAATGTGCTCAACACCTCTGTGTGTCTTGGCCAGGCAAAATGCAAATTTTAGGATGGGGTACAGTTGATTTTGTGTTTAGACAGAAGGGAAAATAAATGTAGAGGGGAATAATAGAAGTACAAAATAAAAACTACATAATTGCTAGACCAAAGTCCTGGATTCCAGGAAGGTACATTAGTCAGGAAACTGTATCACATGAGAAGAACTCCAAATTGAATTAAAGCCAAATCTATCTTTCTGTCTCTCTATCTATCTACCTATCTATAAGAAGGAAATATTTTGACTCACAATTTCTAGTTATGAAAAGAATTGAGATTTTGCCAATTAAGAAAATGTAAGAGCGACGCTAATGAAGAATCGTGAATGTCAGCCAAGAAGAGGGACTGAACCATAAAGAGAATAAGCTGGCGTATAGAAGAACCAAGACACGTTCATATTGGCTGACATCCTGCCTATATGTGCTGAAACAGCTCTAGTGGTTGCCAACATATTTAATCGGTTTTTATATTCTTGGCCAAAGGAAAAAAACACTGTTTTTTCTCAGTCCATCAAGGTCCCTTTATTGCTAAAACTTCCTTACATTCTCTGTAAGGACCTCTTGATTCTCCATGAGCCGCCAGTTCGGGCTCCCCTTGACATGGGGGCTCAGGGCCGCCAGGTCCAGCTCTCCCTTCTGTGCCCTGTGGACAAACCTGTGTGGTGTATTGAAGGACACCAGCCCTGAGTCCCCTGAGGCAGGTGCTGAGTTCAAGAGCAGCCATGGCCTAGGGATGTTAACCGGTTCCCCTGGTGAATGGGGGGTAAGGGGTCATGGCTCATAAAACAAAGGTCAAGTGTTAAGTAGAAAGCTGGATTGGGGAAAACAAGCTGCTTACTTACAGTTCCCAGAAACGTGATCACAGGGATTAGAGGAAAGCCAGATGAGAAATAGTAACGTTTGTGTGTGTGTGTGTGTGTGTGTGTGTGCGCGTGTGCGCGCGCGCGCGCGCGCGCATGCGCTCACACATGCGGTGGTGGTGGTGAGGCGGGGTTCAGATAGACAACTTCTCAGGCTGCAGCCTGGGATCATCAATTCTTTCCTGGCTCCTGTGGGGTTACTGATCAACATGGCACCTCGTAAAGGGAGGTGAGACTGGTTAGGTACTTTTTACCTGTAGGATGTTAAATAACCGGTAAATTTTTCCCATATCCTCAAACTTCAGCAACTCCCTATCCCTAGGGAGTTAGGTCACTTTTGTTAAAATTACAGAAAGACACTCCTTCTGGGGGAACCAAAACCCCAAATCCTCCTCCTCCAGAAAACCTAGAGAATGGCCCCATCCTCTGAGCTGGACCCAGAAGCCAAGGACTTGTAAGCAGGAGCATCGTTTGGATTTAGCAGCTCGTGGGCCAGCGCTGTCCGCACCCTCCCAAGACCTGTGCAGGTCTTTCCATGAAGGATGCAACCCACACTGTCAGACACAGTGACTCTGATGAGCCACATTTCAGCACAGCAGTCAGTGTCCGGCCGTGTTGATGTCCGTAATTGGTCACCTTGGCATAGAATAATCCAGCCTGTAAAAGGTTCTATCCTAGCAACTGTGGAGCAGCCGGGGCAGAAGCCACAACCTTCACATATCTCATATTCTTCTAAGTGCACAGAATTAATCATCTAGTCCTCATTTGTCTTGTGGTGCTCTGAGTTTCACCCTCCAAGTACGCTTTGGGCAGAGAGGTTTCAAACTTATTTTAAAGTTAAAAACCTTCCACTATATCATCTCTTCCTCATGGAGCTTGAGCTCTTATGGAGACAGTTTTTTCTGTGCTCCTGTGTACTACTTTCATCAATCTCCTGGACCGTAATCACACTTCATCTTGTCCACTGTGTCTGTCCTTCAGCCTAAGCTCCTTTCCCTCCAGAAGTTAACTAGGTTTTCATAGATAGACACAATGCAAGCACAATGAATTATTTATGAGTTTGGATTGCCCATGATTACAGCTATCATAGGCAGTCATTGCAATCTTAAAATTATTAGGGAAAAAAATTGATTTTGTTTTTCAAATAGGCCCTGGTTTGGGTTTGGAAATGCATTCTTAGATCTCCAAGACCCTAGGAAGGTGCAGTACATCACCAAGGAAATGAGTCTCTGGTGTTTTCTTTCAATACATCACCGGGACAATGATTCTTTAATAATAGATTGTCAAGTGTCTCATATCACAAGAACACTGCCGAGCAGAGAAGTCACTTTATTTATTTATTAGAGCGATGTATCACTGCAAAGTCACCGGCTGATGCTCAGGGTCATGAACCCACACAGGATATTCTGCACCATTGTCGTTATGATAAGTGATATCCTTTATGCCAAATTCAGTATAACTGAGTTCTCCTTGAGGATCCTTTAAGAGTAATTGTGATAATCTTGACAGGGAGGCAAACGTTGTTGGTGTTGTTGACTGCCAAGTAGAAATTTTAACTGAAGCTTCATTTTAATTATTTGTGGCTCTTACTTAAGACCCTATTCATATGTTGTAATTATTATTATATCTTTCACTGTATATCTGACTATGAATTACAATGTGCTTATTTCTTCATGATATGACTTAATATGTTTATTCTGTTGGTTGAGGACATTTTATACACTCGTTTTTGATGAATGACACGTTTTTGTTCAATCGGTGCTCTTCTCTTTTCTACCTAAAAATAGCATGTATCTCTTCTCCTAAGTTTGAAAATGCAAAGCCTACCTTGTAAGATTTTCCTTGTGAAAAAGACCTCATTTAATTGATTTATACTATTTGCAAAATAGCTCTTCTTTATTTAGTTATTTATTTACGTATTTCTACATCACTCTTTCCGAAAGACCATTTTTCCTCTTCCGTAGCCCTATAAAACCCTCCCTTAGAGAGCAAAGAAGAAACTATCATATTTCAATCTTCCACCGAGAACATATTTTATGATATTTTTGTGGCCTCCTCCTGAGACCAATATAATTATTCCTATTTCATCAAAAGAACATTTAGAGAAGATATATACCCTCAAAAAATGATTGAAAGAAAAAATCATTCAAGTAAGGAATATTGATTTTGGAAAAGCAAGAGACATTCATTATTCCAAGAATAGAAGCCTCCATGGTACTATTCCCACTCTCACATTAAATGAGTACATATTAAAGTGATGACAATAATAATATAGTGGAGGAAACTGTCTTCTAATTGCTTCATATTAATATTATTGAAACAATAATTTCTTTCATCGAGACTCAGTATGGTTCTGGATAATGTTGCTCACACTGAGGTCCATAGATTCTCTGTGGTTTGGTACCTAACAAAAGAGGTGCTCTTTCCCTTCCTCCCTGACCCAATCACAATGTACTTGAAGCTCCCTCAAGTCTTTCCATCTTTCTACAAAGTTACATGTACAGCTGATAAATACTCTTCCCCTAATATTGAATACTAAATTACAGATATGTACTATATATGGCCTTGCCCAAATTTGTGTGCTTATAATCAAGCTTAGGTAAAGTAAGAGCCAGAAAACATTGCCCACTGTGCAAATAAAGCTGTCAGCTAGTTTGTGTACCCACACAGATGGCAAGCAGACCAGTTAAAACAACAGAATGAGATCAACTAACGGGGGTTGTACTTATTCTCCTCTGAGGAGAGTCAGGCGCAGCATCACGATGTGGGGAAACTGTGGTTTGCAGGCAGCAGACAGCAGACAGCAGGTGCCAGAGCAGTGGTATTCCTGGGACGAGGGAAGCAAGCAAATCTAAAGAAATATCGTGACTGCTTTGGAGGTGATTTCTGGCACGAGCCCCAGGGAAGGAGAACCCAGAGACCCCAACATTCCTGATGAATTGAGGAGATTGCCTTCCAAGGTCCCAAAGAGCAGAACAGCCAGACTGTATGTGGAGAATCCTGGAGAGCAGCCCAGGAGGAGAGCTCCGGAGATCTGCATGAAGATAACAGAAGTTGGCTAAGCCTGTGCCAGGAGGAGGTGCCTTACTACTCCAGGCAGGAAAAACCACAGAGGAAGTAGGTGGGGCCTTTTCCTGGCACCGTTTCCTTTCCGTAAGTCAAAAGGAAGAACTCACAACATGGGATGACATCAGATGAAGTCCCTGGAAGCATGTTGCCTAAGCAGGTACCCTAACAGAGCTTCATAAAAGCAACTGCATAGGCATCTAACTAATGCCAAGTCACTTTCCTCTGGGCCAGGACACTATGCAACATCCTTTAAGGGAACACAACAAAATTAACCAAATAATAACATGTAATTCACAATGTCTGGTGTCTAAACATGTATTTATCACTCATGCAAAAAAATAAAAAAACAAAATAAAACAAAAAACAGGAAAATAGGATGAACGATTGGTAGACAATTGATAGAAGTATATACAAGAAATCATAGAAATGATGGAACTAGCAAATCAAAGGTGTTCAAAGAGCTAGTCAACTCATTTTAAATAACTTTATATGTTCAAGGATATACAGGAAAAAGGGCGCCTGGGTGGCTCAGTTGGTTAAGCATCTAACTTCCACTCTGGTCACAATCTCACAGTTCATGGGTTCTAGCCCCATGTCGGGCTCTGTGCTAATAGCTCAGAGCCTGAAACCTGCTTCAGACTCTGTCTCTCTCTCTCTCTCTCTGTCCCTCCCCTGCTCGGGCTCTGTCTCTCTCTCTCAAAAATAAATTAAACATTAACAAAAAGAATATACAGGGAAACTTAAGTAATATGTAGATGAATCTTTCAGAAAATGGTATTGTTGGAAATGAAAAATACAACACCTGAAAAAAAATCACTGAATAGAGATTAAAAGACTACTCCAGAAGTAATAGTTGATGAACTTGAAAAGAAAGTAAAGGTCTTTTCCAAAATAAAGAACAGAGGGTTAAGTCTTTAAAAAATCAAGAGAGCATCTGTACACTATCTAACAAACATTTATAGTGTCCTAAAAGAAGGGAGGCATTACAAATATATTTGAAGATATAATGGATGAAATTTTTCCAAATCTGTTGAAAACAGAAAGCCCATGAATAAAGGCTGTTCCATGAATCAGAAGCAGCATGAGTTACAAAACTACTGTGAGGAATACCATAATCAAATCGATGAAAATGAGTGATAACTACAACAGCAGAAAGAAAAGACATCTTATACACAGAGAAACAATGACAATGAAAATGTGCTTGTCAGATATCATGTGAATAAGGAGACAGAGGAGAGACATCTTTAAAGTTCTGGAGAAAAGGTCAACTTAAAATTTTTTACCCAGAAAAATTATGGGTTTTTTTTTAAGTTTATTTATCTTGGGGATTGGGGGAGGAACAGAGAGAGAGGGAGGGAGAGAATCCCAAGCAGGTTCTGCACAATCAGCACATAGCCCAACGTGGGACTTGAACCCATGAACCGTGAGGTCATGACCTGAGCTAAAAACCAAAGTAGGAGGCTTAACCAACTGAGCCACCCAGGGGCCCCACTAGCAAAATTTCTTTAAAAATTAAGGTACAATAAAGACTTTTTGAAATAACAAAATGATACAAAACTCAGTTAACCCAGTGCTAGCAGACTCATGCTATTTGTGAAGACTCCATTTTAATAAGAAATCAGTTCCATCAAAATGATGTGTGTATCCAGGGAAAGCCCAACCAAAATCCCAGGAGTTTATTATGGTAGAAATTCACAAGTTGAATCTAAAATTTCTAGAGCCCAAGCAACTAAGCTAGCTAAAATAGTTTAGAAAAGGTATAGCCAAATGTAGTCTGACTTCCACAAAGCTACAGAAATCCAGTCTGGTTTTGGCATATGTTTACCTATGTAGAGCAGTAGAGCAGATAAAACAGAAATGGATCCTAACTAGAAATGGATCGCAAATCTAATATAAGGAGCTGAAATATAACACTTAGAAAAGGAGACAGGATATTTTTCCTAATTAGGGTAGGAAAAGTTTTCCTAGCTAGGGTACAGAATGAAGAAATCACCAGGAAAATAAGCAATACTTTGCAGGGGCACCCGCGGGGCTCAGTCACATGAGCATCCGACTCCTGATTTTGGCTCAGGTCATGACCTCACAGTTCGTGGGATCAAGCCCCTGTGTCAGGCTCTGCACTGAGCACAGAGCCTGCTTGGGATTCTGTCTCTCTGCCCCTCCCCTGCCTGTGCTCTGTCTCTCTCTGTCTCAAAAATAAACTATAAAAAAATTAAAGGTTTTTGAAACATGAGTGTTTGTTTTCATGTTACTAAAGAATATTTTTAAATGACCAGAGGACACATGAAAATGTGCTCACATTCTTTGTCACTAAAGAAATGAAAGCCACAGTGTATTTTTCTGTACATCTACCAGAATGTCTCAACTAACAAGTGGTGGTAAGAGTTGAGGGCATGGGGCAGGAGGAACGTTCCCATGCTGTCTGTGGCAATGCTAACTGCTGCCACCCTGACAACAATGTGTGTTATCTTGTAAGTTGCAATATCATATGACATAGAGAAATAAAAATAAATATGTCCACAGAAAAAGGTTCACACATATGCGCCTAACAGCTTTCTTCCCTCACACCTAAAGAGGAAAGAATCTGGAAAGATGAGCAAAGGAACAGACCAGGGATACATGCAATAAACTGGACAATTCTTAAAACTAGTCAGCTAGGGGAACAGAGATGCATACAGCCCACTGCGCATGCTCTGATTCCATTTGTCTTAAAGTCTAACAAAGTCAAACTATCACGACAGAAAGCCAGGAACAGGAGCTGTGTGAACGGTTGACTGAAGGACACAGAGGATTTTCTGTGTGCATAATGGCTGAAAATCGTAGGATTGTTTTGGTGGTAAAAGAACTATAAACATTATTCAAATTGTGCTCTTCAAGTTGGTGAAGTGTACTGTATGCACATTATAGCTCAATAAATCTTAAATAAAGCTTGTTTTTCGGGTAACGGACTTGATTTACATTCTGAATGGGTACAGTTCTGGAATCTATCACCTACTGAGAGGTATCAATTTGCTGTGTTTTCTTACAAAGTGGTATTACATATGTAATAAATCTTTTGCTCTTAAAACAAAGTTTGGATTAGATATTCATTTTATATACTTTGCATTGACACTGAAGTTTAATGGTATATCGGTGGAAAATACAGTTTTAGTGTTATTAAATGGCAAATCCTTAAAAGCAGCAATTTCTTCTTAATGGGATTTTGATAAGTTTGAACCCTAACTTTTATTTTTCCCGGGTAAACAAGGACTTAACATTGTCAAATTTATATGACATAACTTAGACATATAAAAAAAGATCAAGTATAATAGTATTGAAGTAAGAGAAGAGAAAAAAGTCAAACAGAACAAGATTTAAAAAAAAATTTTGTCTTAAATTGGTGATTTATTTCCAATTAAAATAGTCATCCATCATGCTAACATATTGTTCTTAATTAGAATTTAGCAGGCTGTGGTAATTTGTGTATGATTAATTTGTAAATTTATTTTGATCTTGTAGCTGAACAAGCCCCATGTAAGAGGTGTTGAAACTTAATACGTACACGGGACAGTAACACTAAAATACATATAATTTAAGTCACTATTAAGGGAACAATATAATTATTTATTGAAATCACCCATACACTCTTCAAGTTTGAGGACACTAATTACAAAAGGGATTAAAAATACATTATATGCACATTTTTAAATATTAAATACATATACATATAAATATATTTTAAATTTATATATTTTAAATATATTTATATGTATGTGTATTAATATGTATAAATACACACAAAATATATAAACGAATATTACCTTTCAGTTGAAGAAAATAGTACTTTTCATCATTTTGTCCTCAAAATTCACTTTGTAAGGGACCACTTTTTTGACATTATCTCCAAATATATGCTGTGACCTTGAGCCAGACTGATATGCTGAACTTCATTCATTGGTAAAACAGAAATTATTACTCATTTGCCCTCCTGCACACTAGTTCTAGTGATACATGGCTAAAAGTGATCTACTCCTGCACAACATCTGTAGAAAATGTGTGCATTTCATGGATTCCATAGATGATTTGCTTAGAAATATGTCATCAATTAATCAATCCAGGGACAAAGTAAATAATCCATCTGCTTCCTGATGCTTTCTAAAAATTGTTTTAGGGGCACCTGAGTGGCTCGTTGGGTTAGGCGTCTGACTTCAGCTCAGATCATGATCTCATGGTTTTTGGGTTTGACCCTACATCGGGCTCTGTGCTGACAGCTCAGAGCCTGGAACCTGCTTCGGATTCTGTGTCTCCCTCTCTCCCTGCCCCTTCCCTACTCATGCTTTGTCTCTCTTCCTCTCTCAAAAATAAACATTAAAAAAATAAAAAATAAAAATTATTTTATTTTTTAATGATTGCATTATGGCCTATTCTGAAGTGGTGAAGATTATCATTAGCTTGCTAATAGGAGTGCTTTGACAACAAGGATAGCAATTTTACAGGGGTTTGCATCATTTACAAATTATTTAACTGGTCACTTCTCTGGAAAAGAAAGCAAAGTCATCTAGATGTTAGACAAGACTGGCTCTCCTTGTCATTGATATTAGTTATTTTCCCTTCTTTCAGAGGATCTGTGATACATCAGAAGTTCAAAATACTAAATGACTGCACCGGATCAAAATCCCACATACAGTCAACACACACACGCCCACACACACACACACACACACTGCTGCTTAATGTGAAGTATTCTCACTTCAGAAAAAAAATACATTTTTTAAAGGTTTAGTTTCCAGATGCTTATGACAACTTATCATTGAGTACAGTTCATTTTAGTATTTTGCCCTCTGGATAAAATGTTGCCTCTGCATATAACCGAAGTTAGCACATGGGATTTCTTCTTCATCTTTTATTAGTTGTTTATGAAACTAACAGATGAATGTCAGCAGTTGCTTGATGGAAAGATGAAATATTTTCAGCTCCTCATCACTCTTCCTTATGAAATACCACACAGTATGACAAACAGCCAAATAATCATAGCCTATGATGACTTTGCTTTTCTGGTAAAAGAACTATAGACATTAGTCAAATTGTACTCTTCAAGTTGGTGAAAAACAAAATAACTACAAAAATTGCCCCAATGGTGCAGTTACCTTATGTATTTTCTGGATTGACTGGGATAACAGAGTAATGCTTTGTCCTAAAATATATTTTTCCAAAGTCGTCTCACATTCAGTTTTAACCTATCAGAAGGAAGTTGTGCCATTTTCAAATAATTTTGAAAAGAGGTTATAGATACTCTTATATAAACATATCACTTACCTTTAGCGTGATAGACTGGGTTCAGATAATACTGATGATATGCCCTCCGGTGGAAGTGTTGAAAGTTGGTTTATGGTTTAGTTTGATGTGATCAAAAGAAAGGGGAGGACTTGCTGTTTCCTTGAGGTCAAAATATCAACACCAAATGGGCTGGGGCAGGGAAAACACCACTAAGACTTCAACAATTTTGTTTTGTTTTGTTTTTAAGGCAAAAACTGATCCTGTTGAATGATCAATGGTGCGTTCAGGGTTATAGAAGCTATGATACTCATGCTTGCGTTTTGACATATCTGCTATTCTTTTACATTCATAAAGTCAGTGATTATGCTTGTATTTTAATTTTTTATTATGAAATATATTAAAACAAACCATTGTGAGTAAAAAGAGAATAATGAACATAAAATCCTTCTAAAGATAATACAGGCACACAAAACTCACCCACAAAATTTATCCTAAGTTTAGGTTAAGACTATATTTTAAACAAGCTAAACCAGTTTAAGAAGACAATAGAAGCTATAAGAACAATATGAATATGAATAAGAACTAAAAGCTCAGAAATGAGATAAAGACATGAGTGATTGGAAAAGAGAAGTGTCAGAACTCAGAAAAGAGAGAAAAACTAATGTATTTCAAATCTGAAGATGAAATCATAAAACTGCGTGCACACACAACATCAGATAAACATCACCTATAATTCCGAGTAAAAAGTAGAAGCTGTAAGGAGGAGAAAAAAAGAAATTCAAAAGATAATAAGAAAAAATAAGGGTTTGAGAGAAGTAAAGATATTTTAATATTGCCTTATTATGCCATTCATAGTACATTACGCTTTATTCCTACATTCTCACCTGTGCCCTCTGGTCTCTTTGGCTGGTGCGTGCTCACTCGTTCTCTTTCTCTCTCTCCCCACCCCCATCTTCTGTTCTTTCCATTCATCTGCATCTACAGTTCTGTCTCTCTCATCGCTTCTGACAGTTTCTCTTTGAACTTTTTGTGCTTATTTTCCAAAGAGACCATTTTCTGTATTTGGGAAATAGGTTTTAAAGACATCTTACATGTTTTTTAAGCCCCTTACTGCACCTAAATTTGAAGGCTATGTCTGTCCTGAGCTAGCAGTGACACCTTGGTCAGGCGTCAGAAAAATTAGCAAATAGTTCATTTACAGGTGCATTTTCAGGATGTAACAAAACGCTTTGAGGAATTGCACCTAACCCAGTTTTCTCATAAAATAGGGATTCGGGACACCTATTTTAAAAAAATTTTTTTTAATTTTTATTTTTGAGAGAGAGAGAGACCGAGACAGAGAGTGAGCCAGGAAGGGGCAGAGAGAGAGGGAGACACAGAATGTGAAGCAGTTCCGGGGTCTAAGCTGTCAGCACAGAGCCTGACTCAGGGCTGGACCTCATGAACTTCAAGATCATGACCTGAACTGAAGTCAGAAGCTTAACTGGCTGAGCGCCCTAGGCGCCCCCAGGACATCCAGCTTTAAGGTTGGGGTTAATTTTCCCCCAGGTCCACACAGCCCCACCAGCTAAGCAGTGCAGTGAGAATGTTCCCCAGCATGGAGCCACTGAAAGCGCCTAGGACCCCAGGGTAGAGATTCCAGGAAAATGGGGTGGTGACAAATGGGAGTGAATGTGCCCTAAAGAGCCACGTGCCACTTCAGTACTGAGAAGCACCGTTGAGTCCAGGCATGGCGGTGGGGAGAGAGGGTGGGCATACAGACGGTGTCTAGGGTCGCCGGAGCAGGACACTGGTGACCTGGGAAAACGTTGCCAGACTAAGCCCCTTACAGACCTTGTCACCCTCGCCGACCCTCCCTTTATCTGCCGTCTTTGGCCCTCTGCCTCACGCACTGGTTTCCCAGCCCGCCTGCCTTTGGCCTGCGCCTCCTGCACCGAATTATTTCCCTTTCCACTGGCTCCTTAAAGAACATAGAGTTCTCCTTCTCGAAGTTGCCAGTGGAAGCATGCGTCCTTTTGGTCGTCTCTAAGGCCGTGTCTTCCTCTTCATACCAGTGAGGTACGGTTGCACCGATGGCCTGGGATGTGGAATATTTGTCCAACGACTCGGAAGTCAAAGGCTGCCCAGCGCCGCTAACGAGTCCGAGGCCCACGTGGCTCATAGTAACGGATGTCTGGATTCGGGTTTGGTCGCGGCGGCCCCTGCGCGCTGCTGCTCCAGGCCAGCTTCCGTTGGTGACCCCCGTCGGTGTCCGGACCACAGAGCCGGCCCGGGGCTGCGTGAGGGCCCCCCCGGGAGGGTGCAGGGGGAGGCTCTGCTGCGTTATCGCCGCCATCGCGCCGCTGCAGCTGCCATGGTAGCGCCGTCCAGTCCCGAGCGTCACGGGACGCGGGTTCGGGTCCCCAGGGCAGCGTGGGGAAAGACGTTTTGGGAGCAACGGCTTAAATTACTCTACATTAAAAGGAGTTTTACATTCCCTGACTTGTCTTGAGCAGAGCACCCCCCCCCCCTCCCACACCCCCGTCAAGGATTTGGGTGCGGCCGTTCGTCTGAGACTTTATCCAAAGAAGCAGTCAAGAGGAACTTGAGGGAGTGAGAGAGGAGAGGATGTGCATTCTTGAGGGCACCGGGGCAGGCGATCCATAAAAATTACACCAGGACCTCGAAGAACGTTTCAGATCTCCCTGAATGACTCATCCAGTTGATGGGAAGTTGAGAATTACATCTGGTGGGCTTCTCCCACTTCCAACCTGTGCTTTTACATATGCACAGGTAATAGAAATGTAGACCTTTTCGTTCTGTTTTATGTATTTATGTATTTATTTTTGTTTTATGTCTATTCAGCAACTACCTATTATCTCTTGTTGCTTGGAAATAGTACAAGATGGGCGAACCCCCACTTTCTAGGTGCTCACTGTGTAATGGACACAAAGGAGAAGAGGGAGTCATTTCAGTGGCACTGGGACAAATGTGATATCTATGGGCCAGATAGGCTATAAATGTAGCAAGGGCAGGATGGGCGGGCACCCCCACCTATCGACACATAAGTTGTTGGAGGATTGATTTCTAAGCTAAGCATGAAGATGCAGCTAGAATTACATAGGCAATAAAAGCACAGAATATTTTCTAGTTAAGAAAATATTAAAAATTCTGATTCCCACTTGACAATTGGTAGGACTGTGTTCATATTTTGCATGCAGCTCTGAAATGGACGGGACCTATTTACAATGTGCATTAAACTTTCAGTAAACATCAACTCTACTATCACATCATTATCACCATCATTGATATGTTGTGTACCTAAAATAACCCCAGGTAATACCAGCATTTCAGAATCCCTTTGCTAATGTGGTATCCCAAAAACATAGAGTGACAGTCACAGAGAGTGGTAGGTCCTGAGACTTAGGGAAAATTAATGCCGGAGAAAGCACCTAGTGGCTTGTGAGAAGGTTCTGTAAGGAGAGACACTTTCATACCAGGAAATGCACTGTAAGAGAATGGTTAAGAATTCTGGTTCGTTATTGGAGAGATTTTGTTTTAGCCAAGTCTCTGTTGATCAGCTTTGTGATTTTTATGATAATCAGTTTTCTAGATACTTTGATTTCTGGAACTGTGACATGGGTGTATTAATTACATAGAGCCCATGAAGTCATTCTGAAGAGGTTAAACGATAATATTCATGCACAGCATTTAATGTAGTGTCTGAACCATCTTTACTTGTAAAGAAATGTTCATCACTATTTCCTTCTTGTTTGTAAATACTCAAAGTTAACCATTCGGCCAAACTACTAAAAATATTTTCTCTAATGGTACATTTCTTCAGCATCCAGTAGGACTGCCCAGCTCTTGTAATCATTATGAGATTAGATTGCTTTCCTGCAAACTGCTTTCAATAATTCATATCCTCTCTGTGTTGTTTTAAGTTACAGGCACTTTAGGTATCAGTAAAATTGGTTTGTAAATGAGCTCCTGGGGCACCTGGGTGGTTCAGTCTATTCATTGAGCATCCAACTCTTGCTTTTGGCTTGGGTCATGATCTCAGGATTCGTGTGTTTGAGCCCCACACTGGGCTCTGTGCTGACACTGTGGATCCTGCTTGAGATTCTTTCTCCCTCTCTCTCTAACCCTCTCCCCAACTCGCACACCCTCTCTCTCTCTAAACATAAAAAAATAAAATAAATTAAAAAAAAAACAAATAAAATAGAAATATTGAAGCGATTCATAAGGTGGCAGAAACAGGTACATGTGGTTGGATTTAACCAAGTTGAGTAACCAGGGTTAAGATTAAGTCGCCCACTCTAACCAGGGTGAGAATGACCTTCCCTAGGTTAAGGACAGTGCATACTGTGTCCCTTTGTGCTGAGGGAACTGACGGACACCAGGCAGCAGATCCCATAACAGTCACCTTAGTTCTCTTCTGCCATTTAGGGAGAGCTCAGTCTGTCACCTGGGTGGACGTGCTGGTAAAACAAAGATACAAAATGTGCTTTTCAGGCAACACAGGCTACGTGAGGGCACAAAGGTCATTTGACTTTGACGCTACTCTGACGAAAGAAAGCCCAATTCTGTGTATTCATTTACTGTAGGCTAAGATCACTCTGGGTTTTCGTTTTCAAGTACAGTTCCTCCTCATGTCTGACTTCTTAGCTTTGCTCTCTGTGTCTCCCATCTCAGTAATCTCACCAGGGTCTTCAGATGAGTTTATACACCTCCGTTTAGACAAGGCAATTCTCTTGTTCAAACTGCTTTTAAACTTCCTGAAGTGAAGCGCAGATGATTTGGGCTGGCGCCCTCGGCCCTTCCCAGCCTACCATACTTCTGTCCTCATGTCTTGGATGCAACTTATCACAGACTCATGATTACTGTCAAATACACCACTTAATTTCACCCTTACAGCTTTCTGTGCAGCATCCAGTTCTGGATTCCAAAACCTTTGCACCTTAATTTTCTCTACCAGTGAAGCTGCCTCAAGCTCACCTTCTTTATAGAGGTTATCCTGACTAATTGAGGCAAAAACGTCCCTGACCCCCTCAGCACTGTGCCTACATCTTTTATTACATCACCATCTATGTGTCCCATATAAGCAAACTTGGTACATTTCAGCCTAAATATTCCTTCTGATTATAAGCCAATAATGTCAGAGGCTACATCGGATTCATTTTCTTAGTTCAATTCTGCAGCTACTTTGTATGTATCAGGCACTCTGACAACAGCACATTGTCACGCACAAAATGCTACAACAGCTCACTGTTTGAAAAATAAATTGCTAATTCAGATTATGTTCAGCTGAATCAGGTTGAAATATTTACACGTATTGAAGGGGATCAGCTGAGATATAATGCACATTAGTGAATTCTGTGCTCAAAGAGATTAACAGCTCTTCCCTGTTGGAGCAGGTCCATGGAACACCACAGGAACCGTGAGCCAGACCCTCAAGGATTGTAACCAGCACAGGATTCCTGGTTATGTTATCCTGAAATATCTAAAAATAGACGTTTATGCTTCTATGGAAAAAATGTATTATAAGAAACATGTGGTGGCACTGTGTCTAATGGACCCCTTGCTAGTTATGTGAACTGTGAATAATACATTTTATTCCACTTGAGTTTAACTGCTCCTGTTGCTTTGGCTGCATCACACTTGACCTGGTCCGCACATAATGTTGAGTTTGGATTCTGTCCTACCCGAGTTTTTCTTCACCGTCATGTAATAGACGAGAGCCAATATGCATGTGGAATCTTTCCACCAAGATTGGAGAGTAGACAGAGATTTCATTACCTCCCCGTAACTGGTCCATTCACCTGCAGATGTGGTGGCCCATTACCTCAGCGATGGTTTGACTTCCCGCCATTACCTAGATCCCAGTCTAAACTAAAAATCTATATTTAATCATCAATTGTTACAAATACTGGGGCATAGTCTCACTAGTGATTTATCTTTTCCATCACTGTAGCCATTCTTGTATGATCCCATTAGGTGATCATTTATCAGAGCTTTCCCGTAGGAGAAATAATCTGAATGACACGTGACGACAGGTAGAGACCTGCACATGCTTGCTGTACGCACTCGCTGTGTTTTCATAGTATTGTACTGGAGGTTTTCATACTGTTGTAAACATTTAGAACTTAGAACTTAGGGTTCAAACCCATCATCTTCCAAAATGATGCTTTAAAATAAAATATCAATTTTTTCATATATACAAATCACTATGCTCGAAGCAAGATAGAAAAGCCAGAGAAATATTTTAAAAAGCTTTAGTTGTAAGTGTCCCACAGTAAATTGAATATACAAACTAATTTAGGTGCCACAGTAAACAAAGAATACAACATAATACATGTGTGATGATAAAAATTATGAACATTTTTATTATTCTTAAAGTTTTTACTTAAATTACAGTTAGTTACCATACACTGTAATATTACTTATAGGTGTACAACATACTGATTCAGCACTTCCATACATGTCCTGGTGCTCGTCACAAGTGCACTCATTAATCCCCATCACCTGTTTAACCCAGCCCCCCAGAGGCTTGTTCTCTATAGTTAAGAGTCTGTTTCTTGGTTTCCTGATCTCTCTCTCTCTTTCTCTCTCTCTCTCCCTCCCTCCCTCTCTCCCTTCCTCCCTCTCTCTCCTTTTGCTTATTTGTTTTCTTTCTTAAATTTCACATATGAGTGAAATCATATAGTATTTCTCTTTCTCTGACTTATTTAGCTTAGCATAATATTCTCTATCTCCATCCACATCATTGAAAATGGCAAGATTTTATTATTTTTAATGACTGAATAATACATTATATATATATATATATATATATTATACACATACACACACATATATATATACTTGGAAAGTTGGAAAATCATACAAAATAATATATTATAAATATAAATACATTGAAAAAATGTTATATAGACCATATATAGATGTTATATACACCACATCTTCTTTATCCATTTATCTGTCAATGGGCATTTGGGCTCTTTCCATAGTCTGGTTGTTGTAGATAATGCTGCTGTAAACATTGGGGTGCATGTATCCCTTGGAGTTCATATTTTTATATTCTTTGGATAAAATACCTACTAGTGCAATTGCTGGATCATAAGGTGCTTTTATTTTTAGTTTTTTGAGGAAACTTTATACTGCTCTTTAGCATGGCTGCACCAGTTTGTAGTCCCACCAACAGTGCACAAGGGTTCTCCTTTCTCCACATCCTCTCCAACACCTGTTTATTTCTTGTGTTGTTGATTTTAGCCATTCTGACAGGTATGAGGTGATATGTCATTGTAGTTTTGATTTGCATTTCTCTGATAAGTGATGTTGAACATCTTTTCATGTGTCTGTCTGCTGGCCATCTGGATGTCTGCTTTTGTGTCTATACATGTCTTCTGCTCTTTTTTTTATTGGATTATTTGCTTTCTGGGGGTTAAGGTTTATAATTATTTATGTATATTTTGGAGACTAACCATTTATCATATATGTCTTTTGAAAACATCTTCTCCCATTAATAGGAGACTAATATTAATAAAATAGCATACAAATAAAACTAACTTATAATTGTGAATCCTTTCAATGTTTATTTACATTAGATTATTGATTAAATACTTTTACACTAAAAAGCACCAAGGCACAGCATATTTCAGAAATTACTACAAATCAGAGTATTTATTATATAAAAGAATGGAAGCCCAAAATTATTAGATAGTTATATGTCAATATGGCTCAATCAACAAAATGGATGTTTCAGTAGGTAATATATTCAGTATTTTCTTTTGTTGTATGTTGACATTATTTGAGATTTTATTGAGAAGTATATATTATTGATGTTTCAGTATATGCTGGCTTTTTCCCATAATGAAAAACAAAACGTACATGTACCTAAGAATTTAAGCTTCTGTTTTTAAATAATGATATGTTTTTAAAAAAATGAAAAAAAAAACCTAACTTATAATTATATCACATGCTAAAATGACCTTTGCTGTTAGAGCATAGCATAGGAATCTGACATGCTTAGCAAGGTCAAGTAAGTTTCTATAAAAAGTAATGATGTCAGACACTATTAGCTGATTGACATCATTTTCTAACTCACCTTCCCCTTTCTTTACTTCTACTATTAAAACTTGAGGTTAGATTTCCTTGAAATTAGTGTTGGCCTATCAGCTAATAGTTCTGGTTAATGAACTGAGAAATGGCATAATCGTAGAATTAAGCAGAGATTAGACTGACATAACTCATTCTTTCTTTTAATCATCTGGGACATATGAGTTAAACACACACACACACACACACACACACACACACACACACACAGGTACCAGGGATGGCAGGATGGATTACTTTGTTTATCTTCTGTATTAGTCCTAGATTCCTACTTCTGTATTTGTTTTTTGTGTGATTTTTTGATATCTTATTGCATAAAACACTATTTTTTAAACATGTTTTATTTATTTCTAGGAGAGAGAGAGAGAGAGACAGCATGAGCAAGGGAGGGTCAGAGAGAGAGGAAGTGACAGACTCTGAAACAGGCTCCAGGCTCTGAGCTGGCAGTCAGCACAGAGCCCGACGCGGGGCTTGAACCCACGAACCGCGAGATCATGACCTAAGCGAAAGTCGGATGCTTAACCGACTAAGCCACCCAGGCGCCCCTGCATAAAACACTATTAATTGAGTTCTTATCAAATGCAGTTTAAAACATTGATTCACTGATATGCTGTGGATGAACTTTGGTCAAAGTGTGAGTGGAAATCATTGAAACTAATGAGGTAAGGGAGAAAATATTCCCAGGAGAGAATGTTTCCATATAAGAGTAGCTTTTGCTAATATTTTTCTGGCCTCCCTAAAGCTCTTCCCATCTTGCTTATAGCACCATAATTAGCATATGTGAATAATAAAAATATTATTATTAAGGGCATCGTTTGGGGATTAAAAACAAATAAAGTAGGAAGACTTCTCTGTCAGCTTCTATTTTATTCAGCCAACTAAAATAAACAAAACAAACACCAATAAAAGTTTACATGGGATTCTTCTTCCATATTGTAGAGAAAATAGAATCATTTTGAAAAAAAATGCAAGTTTATTGCCTCTTTTTGTCTTGTATTTTTAATTCTCTCATAGTTATAAAATTACAACTCATTTTCTTAAGAATAAGGAAACAATATAATTTCATAGTGAGATGCAAAAGTGAGAAGAGAGTTTGGAGAAGAGTTATTTGGAGAAGAGTTATTATTATGGTTTTTGGTAACACTCAGTGTTAGGAGCTACATTGTGAGTAATAGAAGAAACTCTCCACTCTGAGCTGTTCATGTTATAGAGTCTATCTAAGTTCACTCATAACCATGAACCAAGTCTTTAAACACTGCTTTTAAACAGTTTGCCTGACTGATTTTTTAAAATTATTTGGTTTCTATTTGCTAACATGCATAGTAAACAAAAATATTTGTGATTATGTAAAAGAGAAAATTAAAATACAAGTAAAGAAGGCAATAAATCTCCTCATCTCATAGTTTCAGACCATTAGAAGGAAAACTTGAAAAGAATAAAGAACCAAAATGTGGTAGAGTATACAGGACATCTTTGTCTTCTGACAGACTGTGAGGAGAATTCCATCTCTTCTGCCATATGCATATATGCCATATGCAAGTTATAAAACTATGACTAGGAAAGAGGACATAGACATATAATGTTGTGACTTTCTCACATTATACATAAAATTGTATAATATTATTTTAACATATTGAGATGAGTTACATATGTATATTTAAAACCTGTATATTTAACTAAACATATATTTAAATATGTATATTTAATAGTTGAGTAATTAAGTAACTAGCCAGTTATCTAATGAGCCAATAGCGGAGTTGAATTGGAATCATAAATAATCATAAAAAAGGCAAGAAATAATGATAAGAATAAATAATACAGAGGAAAAATAAAATATATCTAGCAAGTGGTAGATTTAAATCCAACCATATCAATAATTTTATTACTATAGATGGTTTGCACATCCTGGTTGTAAGTCAGAGACTTTCAAATAAAATATATACTATCTACAAGATACCCCTTTAACTATTAAGACAGAGATAACTTAAAAGATTATCCAAAAGATATCCCATGGTAACACTGTATAAATACAGTTGGATTGCCTGTATTAACATAGCATAAATTAGACTTTAGAATTGGGAGTATCATCAGAAAAAAAGAGAGGTAAAACATTAATAGAGAGGTCAATTCAACAAGAAACTATACCAATCTTAAATGTTTTTGCACTAATATATCTTAAAAATACATAAAGTAAAACTGATAGAACTGAAAGGGAAAATAGAAATAGAGAAAATATGAACTCCCTCAATATGTTTTACTTTAACTGAATTGAAAAATAGTATTTTGGATGTATGGTATTAATTTTTTTAATGTTTATTTTTGAGAGAGGTGGGGAGGGGCAGAGAGAGAGTTAGACACATAATCCGAAGCAGGTTCCAGGCTCTGAGCTGTCAGCACAGAGCCCCCTGTGGGGCTCGAACTCACTAACTAACGGTGAGATCATGACCTGAGCCGAGTCAGATGCCTAACTGACTGAGCCACCAGGTGCCCCTGGATATATGGTATTAAGGAAAAAAAATTATTTAAAATAATTTTATCTGCTTCCATTTACTTGTTTTAATGCAGCTACCAGAACACTTAAAAGGATATCTGTGGCTAACAATTTTTTTATCTGACACTGCTGCATTATAGCAAATGAATAATCTGAACATTTGAACATTAGAACACGTTTGACTAGAACATATGAGCAATAATCTATTTTGGGGGTAATCTCTTCACTGTGTACTAGTTGCCTTATAATGTACTCAATTTATACTAAGAAAGAGGTTACAGGTCAAAAGTATGGAAAACTGCCTTTTCTGGGTTACGTCAATGCTCTCTTAGATCACTTTTGTAATTGCCATAGTTCTGCATGTTTCTGTATTAAACAAAGTTCAAGCAACAGTAAGTGAATCATTTAAAACTCCTTCAGCTGGGGCTCCTGGGTGGCTCAGTCACTTGAATGTCTGACTTCAGCTCAGGTCATGACCTTGCTCGTGGGTTCAAGCCCTATGTCAGGCTCTGTGCTGACAACTTGGAGCCTGTAGCCTACTTCAGATTTTGTTTCTCCCTTTCTCACTGCCCCTACCCTGCTCATGCTCTGTTTCTCCCTCTCAAAGTGAAGAAACATTAAAAAAAAATAAATAAGTAAAACTCTTCTAGATGGGATATAAAATTACTCTAATCAGATATTTCTATTGATTGGTTTATTTTTAAAAAGGTGAGAGTGCAATAAATTTATATCTTTATTTCTTTAACTTCTTTTGTACTTTAAAATTCTTGTGAATTAAAAAAATAAAACAAGATAAAAAAATATTATTTTTAAGTGGGGTATGAGAGACACAAAGAGAAATAGATGGGAATATCAGATGAAGCTAGTAATAAATTTCAGCCCTCAAGGCACATGTTAGGAGATCCTGTAACTTTCACCATCTATAGGTAAGAACTGGACTTTGTATTTCCCAGCTACCCTAGGGGGAAAAATAACACATTGATTTATAAGATCCACAGAATACAAACAAAAACTGAAATAAATAAATGAAAATAAAAATTGCTCAGCAGAAGGAAAATTTATTTTTAGTATGAACTAAAATAAGATGTTTATTTCTTATAGAATACAATGTAGTTAAGAAACATAAGGATGACATTCTAGTTATAAATCCATAAACCAAAATCAAAAAGTCATTTGCCATTACATTCTTTGACACATATCTTTTATATAATAATACAGCACAATTTCATAAATCCCATGAAGAGGGAAGGTAACTTTTTTTCTGAACATGGGCATCATGATCTGGCATAATGCAAGGATACAAAGCAAACTACTGAGAACGATGGATTTCATATCATGTGCATAATCCTTAACATTTATCTGTTCCCTAAGATTTTGATTAGTATTAACCAGTACAGAACTTGTAGTTAAGAGTTGCTAGCAGATAACAGGGACTGACACCATTTCACTTTGCCAGTTCCTTAAAATGAAGTGGAATTAGCATTTCCTAATGGAAATTGAAGACATCTTCCAGAATAAGAGTTTATCCCACTTCCACTAAAGAGAGAAAGGAGAATGAATTGTGAATAAAATGCTTATTTTCCTTTGCAAAAGTGTATTTGTTTTCTGCCAAACATTTTACCATTAAATAAGAAATACCTTAAATAAAAATATTATCATTCAAAATTAAAGGGAAATAGAACGCATAAAGGCAACTTAATTTCTCATTTTCTAATGGCACACTCATTTAAAGATTGCCACACACCTGAGACACACACAGTCTTCCTGTCCAGAATGAGTACCAGCTCCCAATAGCAATGCGGAAAGATGAAAGAGACAAACAAGAAAGAAAGAGTATTCCTGAAGGTGTTCTAACTAGTAGCTAGTTATTGTGTTTGAAAATCATTTAAAAGTTTAAGTGCCTATACAAATTATAGTGGAAGGCAGTTCCAGGGCTGTGAATAAATAAAGCAAGACAGATCATTTATTGGAAATGTTTTGTTGGGTTTGTTTGTCTTAAATAAACTTTGCATGTATGTTTTCAAGGTTCTCTGGCCTCAAGTCAGCAAGCAACACTTGACTATTGATGCTGTATTAACATATTTTGCTTTGAGTTATCCATTTTTGTGAAAATGGAATGCTTGAAACAAGTATATTGCTATGTTGGTTGCACATTTTGATACCTAGTTTATATTTTTAGCCAATCACACACCCAGAGAATATGAATGATGGAATTACTAAAATACACTCAGGCTATATGAATACACTGAGTCTCTTTTCTGCACGGTATGGGATCCCAACTAAATCATTCTGACTACGGATTGTAGTATTTCCATGGTGCTTTCCCATGCATCGCTTGTCTTTGGGAAGATTGGGGATTCTGATCAACAGGGAGAGGGGATCTTAGGCTTAGGGTCAGCCAAAGCACGGTGCTACCTGATGCAAAAACACAGTGAATGTCTCCACAAAAGTCAACAACGTTTGGTAGAAAAATGTAATGTTCTCATGAAATTATTTGTTGTATTTAGATGCTTATTCACTACCTTCCTCAAAAAAATCTTTAGTTAAAAAGGTATTAGACTTTATGATTTTAAGTTATTTGAGCACCAAAAAGTTTTGGTAACATAGATTTCTTTTTAATGGAGGTACAATTAAATAACAGGGGAAAGTCTCCATTTGGCATTATACTTCAAAAACACATCCAGCTGGCAGAAAACACTGGGACTGTCCATATTTTTACCATTATTTAATGCACAATATTTTTTAATACATAGGTATGTTATATCAAATAAACAATCATTTGTGCTTCTCTCTTATTAGAAAATACTGGTGGGAGATTTTTTTCTATGCTGCCAACCAGTCATTCTTGAACATCTAACATAGTACCTGGCAATAAACACAAAGTAGTTGTTCATTATATTTGTGTACTGAAAGAGTAAATTAATGGCCATTTTTCTACCCAAACACCAAGCTTTAAAGAATGTATTGAAGTATAATAGAATAATAGATAAAAAGGTGATAGATATAGATATAGATATAGATAGATACAACAGATGATAGACATACAGAAATATATATGCACATATATTTACGTACCTGTGCACTAAATCACAATGTGTGCATGGATCCATGAATTTTCACAGAGTGAACAGATTGCTACCTCCAGCATCAAATCAAGAAATAGAATCATGGGGCGCCTGTGTGGCTCAGTCAGTTAAGCATCCTCCTCTTGATTTCAGCTCAGGTCACGGTATCACAGTTCTTGGGACTGAGCCCAGCATCAGGATTCTCTCTCTGCCCTCCCCACACTTGTGCATGCTCTCTTTCAAAATAAATTAATAAACTTAAAAAAAAAAAAGAATCCTATCAGTGCCCAGAAGCCCTCTTATTTTCCTTGTAGTCACTTCCAAAAGTAATTTCTATTCAGGCTGCTAACTATAACCTAATGTCACATGTTTTTGAGCATTATATAAGTGGAATCATACGCATGGTACTGTAGTGACTTTGGCTAATTTCAGTCAACATTGTGTTTGCGAGATTCATCATATTGTTACATGTAAAAATGGTTTCATACTCATTATTACATATTCAAACTGTATATTGAAATTTCAAATTATAGCTAAAATACCATCTTCCATTCTGTGGCTTGTTTGTTCCCACTTTTGATTGTGTCTTTTGATTGACAGAAGTGGTAATTAAATATAGTTTACTTTATCCTCATTTTCCTTTATGGTTAGTACCATTTATGTCTTGCTTAGGAAATCTTTGCCTACCCCTGAGATTAGGAGCACATTTTCCTGTTTTTTCCTCTAAAGCATTTTTATTTTTTCTATTTCCATTTGGATTTATAATACATAAAGAATGAAGTTTTGTATATAGCATAAGGTAGAAATTCACAAACACTTTCCCCCACATAGACGTACAACTGACCCAATGCCATTTATTAAAAAGACCGTAATCTCTCACTCTTATATGCTGCCATCTTTGTGCCTGTGTGGATATGTTTCTGGACTCTGTTCTGTTCCACTGATCTATTTGTGTGTGTTTGCACCAATAGCATATTTTCTTAAATAATGCAGGTTTAAAATGTATCTCAATATTCATCTTATATTGATAATATCTGTACTTAGAAATATCCAGAGTTGTTCTAGAAGTTTGTTGAACACAGTCTCTGTATTCACAATTACATATATTTCATCTTACCTGTAGTTTTTTATTTATAAATGAAGCTTATAAATGAAGTAGTTATTATTTGAATTTGAATGTATCTGTAGATAATTGGAAAATTTTTCCATCTTTAAAATATAAAGTCATGGGGTGCCTGGGTGGCTCAGTCACTTAAGCGTATGAATTCGGCCCAGGTCATGATCTCATGGTCCATGAGCTCAAGCACCTTAAGTTCAAACCCTGTGTTGGGCTCTGTGTTGATAGTTTGGAGATTGGGGCCTGCTTCAGATTCTGTGTCTCCGTCTCTCTCTGCCCCTCCGCCACTCACATTCTGTCTCTCAAAAATAAATAAATGTTAAAAAAAATAAAGTCTTGTAAATCCTTTTATTTACTTAGGTCTATTTTACTTTATAATCTATTGTTTTCAATTTCTGCATGTCTCACGTCAGTCTCAGAATTTGTGCAAATATTATTAGGACAAATTCAATGACAAATTGAGCTCAGCTCTCTGTCATTATAGTGTACTGAAATTTGAGCTCACTGAAGTCTTTGATATTTTGTCCCCCCATCCTGTAAGGCTAGCAATAGTTCTATTGAATTTCTCTCTCTCTTTCTTGATACATATACTTTGGAACATTCATACAATGGAATATTATTTATCTCTAAAAAAAGGAGCTAGGAAGCCATGAAATGACACAAAGGAAACTTAAATGCATATTACTAACTGACAGAAACTAATATAAAAAGTCTACATACTGTATGATTCCACTTATATAATGTTCTGGAAAAGGCAAAAAGACAAAACTATGGAGATGTTAAAAGGATCAGTAGATGTCAGGGATTGGAAAGTGGGCAAGAGGGATGAATAGGTGCAACACAGAGGATTTTAGAACAGTGAAAATACTCTGTATTATATTATAATGATAGACACAAATATTTGTCTATGCTCATAGAATATACAATACCGAGAATGAAGCCTAAGGTATAGCCTTTGCATGAGTATGATGTGTCATTGAAGGCTCATTGATTTTTAACAAATTATAGTGGAGAAGTTATGCATGTGCGGTCAAGGAATACATGGGAAATCTCTCATTTCAATTTTGCTGTGAACCTAAAATTCTCTTTAAAAATAAAATCTGTATGGGGCACCTGAGTAGCTCAATTGGTTGAATGTCCAACTCTTGATTTTGTCTCATGATCTGGCAGTTTGTGGGATTGAGCCCTGTATCAGGTTCTGTGCTAACAGCATGAAGCCTGCTTGGGATTCTCTCTCCCTTTGTCTCTGCCCTTCCCCACTTGTACTCTTTGTCTCTCTCTCAAAATAAAATTTAAAAAAATAATAATAAAATAAATAAACCATCAAAGAGAAAACAGAACACTGCTCATAGGCAAGATATGATAGCTAATCCTAGATGAGTGTGATTTTTTCTAACTGAATCTACTTTAGAACAAGTGTGATTCCATTTCTTTTCTTTTTTCTGTTTTTAATGTTTTTTTTATTTATTTCTGAGAGAGAGAGAGAGATAGAGTGAGCAGGGGAGGGTTAGAGGGAGAAGGAGACACAGAATCCGAAACAGCCTCCAGGCTCTGAGCTAGCTGTCAGCACCAAGCCCGACACGTGGCTCAAACCCACGAACCATGAGATCATGACCTGAGCTGAAGTCAGACGCTTAATCGACTGAGCCACCCAGGCGCCCCAGTGTGATTCCATTTCTAAGAATTCTTCATGTTGCTGCTCTTTCTTTCCTTTAAATATAGGCCTCAAAGTTGCTAGTTGCTATGGGAAGTCTAATTACTTCTAATGACCGGGGGAAACCTGTGACTGACTGACAAAGACAAGAGCCGCTCAAATTCACTCTGTACTTATTATATTCACTCTGAATGCATTGTCTTTTCTCATATACAGCTTGAGCTCTGAGCCAGAGACAGGTGGAAAGGCATCCAGTAATCAGGGCAGAGATCTGAAGCAGTGCAGACATAACCAGTTCAAGCAAAAGTAGAGGAATAGGAGGCCTTCTTCTCTGAACGGAACATAATTCATCATCACAAACCATCACAAGCAATTTGTTCATGGGAAATCAATGCAGTCCTCCAGCCAATACCTTCTTAACCTTTTCTCTACTCTGTCATTCCCAGCAAACTAATTACTTGGGACTCTCAGAAACTCAAATGATAAAAATAAAGGGGATTTCACATTAGAGAAGACACTAGTTCATTTAATTCAGGATCCTGTTTTTATAATACTCGTAGGGGTCAGTTTTGAGAAGTATGTAATGATTCTTTCGGATGTCTACATAAAAATTGTCATTCTTACACTACTTGAATTGGTTTAAGTGTTCTGCTTATAGCCTGTACAAGAATGTGTGGACTACTGTGTTCCTGGACTCTAGAAAAATGCCTTATGAACTCTCACTCCAGAAAATTTTTTTAAATAAATAAAAGTTGAAACTGAATAAACTTTTATTCTGGTTTCAGATTTATCTTTTTGATAACTTTGCTTCTAGAAAGCCCAGCCATGAAGGAATGCATTCTGAGAACTGTAATTTTAAAAGAAAGATAAACCACAAGTGGATAAGCACTTCTGTGTTTACACAGGGGAGTACTATGCAGCGATAAGAATGAACAAGGTACAGCTACAACCAACAATATGGACGCAACACACAAGCATAATGTTGAATAAATGGAGCCACATGCTACGCTAGTAAGTGATGGTTCTATTTACATCATCCACATGATTGGAATAATTCAAAGTGATTCAAAATGATTACAGTCTTATTCCATTTTTATAGCAATCAAAAGCAACGTATATAGCGTAAAATTCAAGATAATGGTAACTTTTGATGGAGCGAATGAAGAGTTCTGGGCTGCCAGAAATCTGGGTTCTGGTCAGATGTCTCGAGATGTGGGCAAGATGTACAATTATGATCGTTCCCTTTTTGATGTATATCATAAGACAACAAATTGCTTAAATTATTGAAGACTTAAAATATGTTTGAAGCAAAGCCATTTATTCTTGTTTGGAGACAATTGTGTTTTCATACCATTTTTTTGCACATAAAAACATAAGAAGAAACAACATATTCATGCCATCTGATTAATTTACTCGAGTTTAACTCTACATGAAGTTGGAGACACTGTGATTTTGCACATTATCTTCTGTGTTTGTGCCAAGAAAACACCCTATAAAATGGCAGATTAGCAAGAGGCAGTGCAGGGGTTGCAAAGAACTCCTATTGTCACCGACAGCTTTGCGGTGGACATACGTCTCCCACGCAGCCATTTCACACTAGCTCATCAGATTAGAGAGCTGAGCGCTGAAGAGCTGTGGTGGGAACTGCCCACAGGGGCGACGCGTGGGTGCCACTGTGCTCAGCACCGCGTCGCACGCTTGCTGAGCACGGGGGAGCTGCCTCCTGATGTGATGCCTTGTCTCCTATACTTTGTTTACAACACCGAAGACCGAAAATGGTTGTCCCAAAGGCTCTAAATGATGCAAATACGTGTACTGCTTGATCTTTCAAGGGTCTTGAGACAAGTACAGGAAGTATTTTCAACCTCTGGATCATCCACATTTTTTAAAACTTCATATTTTTTATCTTGAAATAGCAGACAGTTTGACATCATTGGGTCTGTATTCGCAGGAAGCAAAAAGATGCTTAATGAGTAAACGCCGCCCCCTTGAAAAAGGGTACCTATCCGTGGGTTCAGAACGTTGGTCAATGTTTTTTATTAGCTTCCCAGCAGCGATGTCAAACACCAGTTGACAGTTGTCATTTGCTTGAACAACTACTTTTTATGGAAGAGAAATACGTTTTATGACAAAATCCCTCTCCCAAGTAGGAAAATAAAATTTACACTTCGAGGCTGCACATCTCAGGGAAGCTTGGTGGGCACTCTCTGTTTTGTTTCAAGTGAAGTCTGTTTTTAGAATTTAATATGCAAAAAAAAAAAAAAAAAAAAGACGTCATTTATCTTAAACTAAGACGGTTTCGCTCATTTGCAACGTGCTTGGCCCCCAGAGAGAGCCAAATAGAAAATGTCTGTCCTGAAAAATCTCATGTATTTTACAAATCATACCCTGACTCTAGCTTAAGTGAGTTTATAGAAAAGATATATGTAGGGGAGAAAAACAATCACCAAAAGGTGAATGTCACCCTTGCAAAAAGATGAAAATTAAAGAAGGATCTGGAGCAGCTGAAAGAGAAACTAAAAAAGAAATGGAAGCATATTCACAAATAACTACAGAGAACAGTTCCTGACTACCTTTGTCTTTAATAAAAACGTCAAATGTAAAGACTGGCATAGACAGACCACAAAAGCCCCTGCAGGTTCACAAGAAGAAAGATAAAAGGTTGGGCATAAAAACGTCCAAGAGCGTGTCTTGGAAACAGTAGCACTGTGCATTTAGGGGGTGACAAACATATTCCCTCAAACCTAGAATTCCCACCCGAATTGGCTGAGTGTGAACACAGGGCCTGATCAGCGGAGACCAGTCAGAGCTTGGCACCCTGGGCTCCATACTGACCTGAATTAAAGCAGTCTCAGACCTGCCCTCAATAGAAAATTTCTTGGGCTGTGGGGAGAAGCTTACTACATCAGGACCTATTGTTTAGGAACATTCCAGTACCAAAAAAAAAAAAAAAAAAATTACTTTTGGTATAGTGGCTCCCTGGAGCCTGGCTGCAAACTGCTTTTCCACTTGTGTTTAAGTAGAAGTGTGACTCCAAAAGAAAATAAATTCTTTTGTTGTTTCTGATGAAGAATGTGAGTTAAGTTAAAATAACACAAATGTTTGATTTCATAGTTTCTGATGATTGATCTGACGATTGGTTATTTTGTGTGCCTCGTGCTGCTGCATACAGTTGAAGGTTGCCCAGAATTGCAATGCAAACCCCCAGTAAACACTCTGCCCGCTCTTGTAGGCACTTATATCTTTATTGATGTCATTTTCAGCTCTTGTGCATTAGCTTGAAAAAGGCTGGGAGTTCCAAGTGGCAATGGAATGCAAAGAGGGATTTTTGTCTTCTGGAGACTTCATCTGGATTCCTGTGAAGGCGGGAACAGTGAGTCCTTAGTTAGGGAAAGCTTAGTTCTAGATTACAGCTTTTTCCTTGGTGGGGGGAGAAAAAGGGCCACAATGGTGGTAGACCTAGGAAACAGTCACTTGCTTGTTTTGATTCAAGTGTAAGGAAAATTACTTTGAAGACCAATGGGAGAGGTGAATTTGGATTTAAATGTGATCAAAACAAAGCAAAGCCAGCATTCAAAGGTCATTCTCTGCTGACTAACACTGGCAAAATCCTTTTAAATTAGCAGAAATTGAGGTCTTGAGTCTAAGACCTTATTTGGCCCTACCTCCTAAAGCATTTCCAAATGTAGCATTAGGAATGGAGATTTGACTTGTCAAAGCAGAAAATGCACTGGACAAGTTTTAAAATATTTTCAATATTTTGATTTATTTTTGAGAGACAGAGCATGAGCAGAGGAGGAGCAGAGAGGGAGGGAGACAGAGTCCAAAGCAGGCTCCAGGTTCTGAGCTGTCAGTACAGAGCCTGACCCAGGGCTTGAACTCATGAACCATGAGATCATGACCCGAGCTTAAGTCAGATGCTTAACCAACTGGGCCACCCAGGTACCCCTGCACTGGACAAATTGAAACCGAGAAGGAAGAGTTTATTTGAGACTACTGCAGCACAGAAAGAGACCAGAACTGAGTCTAACTTGAATTTCACTGGAGCATAAGACTGGGGTTTTTACAAACTGGGGTCCAGGGGAAATTGTATGCTTTCTGCTTGCTGATTGGTTTTAGCCAAAGTAAGAGAAAACTTTTTCCTCTTGAGAGGAGGTAGTGTTGTGGTTTGGAGCCAGGAACCTGATGAAGTTAGATCCTACCCTCCCGTAGGAGCTGGGGACCTATCTTTCTTGATGACATTTCAGAGGGACAACTCCTGAGTCCTTGAGAAAGACACGCCTGAATTGCACAAGTGTCAAGAGGCTTTTAAAAAGATTTGCGTCTCAAAAGGCAGAGAAGAATTTACAATGACAAGTTGTCTAAAGTAAAGGTTCTAAGAAAAGGGAGGTCAGTGTCCTAGAGTCAGGAAGAAGCCTAAGGTTTGGTCCAGCTCACGGATCATTAAGGCAGTCTTGCTCAGACCTCAGAGCACCCCGCTTCAACTTTTATTGTTCTGTTTCCTGCTTAGAACCTCGTTGTTTATGTCATCGTTTGTATGAATATATCAAGTATTAAGAAATATATTGCACATTTTTAAGTGTTCAGAACAGTACCAAAGCATCACAAAGGAATTGGTAAAGCAGGGTTTTCACAAAGGTATTTGAAATTTGAGAACTGGGTTCAGAGTCTTGGCTCTGATATTACTGGTCACATAGCCTTGGGAAGCTAAGCCAGGAGAGTTTTCATATCCACAAAAGGAATTTTTTTTTAAGTGAATTGAATGAAAAGCAGACACTTCTCCAATTCTATCTATTGGAAACTAAAGAGACCTCTGGGTGTCACCCTCACCCCTGCCACCAACCATGATGCCCGCCTCCTGGTGTCCATGCTTTTATGTAACCCCCTCCCCTTGGTACTGTCCGTGCTGCTTGTGAAAGAGGAGACGAGATGTCAGGGAACTTGTGATGTCTGGGTGCTGTGGGAAGGCTCCCCTGACAGAACCGGATTTTTATCCAGGGCACATCTCTTAGCTCCTTGTGAGCCTGGGAAGTGACTGTCTTCCTGAATCTCAATTTACCCACCTACAAAATGCAGGAATGATTCCAAAATGCCCATTCAGTTGAAGCAACCAGGGCACCGCAAACACTTGAGAAGCTTGTCATTTCAAAAGTTTAGAAGCACCTACCTCTTTTCCGTGGACACTTTAGTTGATGAAATGACTTAACACATTCTTTTTTTACATTTCTCCTTGTGTCGCTCATGATACTTACATTTTTGCTGAGTATTTCATGCTATGTGACTTCTTTGAGGCTGAATATTGCTCTAGACACAGAGGAAAAATACTGCTTAAAACAAAAAGGGCAGATTGTAAAGCACATCATTTGTTGCCGTATGAAATATGCAATGAAGAGTATAATTAACTCGATCACGTTTAAACATGGTTGAAGGGGAAACATTGCTGTGAGGTCCAGAAGGCGGCTGTCTTGTTGTTTCCCTTCTTCCAAGAATAAGAATTTTATCTTCTCGAAATGTTTTATCACAGTTGCAAACCCTCCTCAAGTCTTAGCTGATTCTGAAATCGTGGCATCTTTACTGTCTGTGAAGGTTATTCAAAATATATTTGCTCCAGAAGCTCCCAAAATGTTTTGGAAAACTGGGTGGATCCTGCCATGAGTTCCAGACAGCATCTAAAATGAACTTAAATAATTTGTAAAATTGTAATTTTCAGTAATCAACATTGTAGAGCAAAACAGCTACATTTTTCTTGCTTTTATTTATTTTTAAATGTTTATTTATTTTTTTATTTTTGAGAGAGAAAGAGAGCAAGAGCAGTGGAGGGGTGGAGAGGGAGAGGAGGTGGAGACAGAGAGAGAGGGAGAGAGAGAGAGAGAGAGAGAGAGAGGGAGAGAATCCCAAGCAGTCTCTGTGCTAAGAGAAGACAACCATTATGGGGTCAAACTCATGAACTATGAGATCATGAACTGATTGGAAGTCAGACAGTCAACCAACTGAGCCTCCATTTTTCTTTTAAGTACGCATGAAAGATACACATGACATAGTGGTTTGATACTTTCAATTCAACTTAAAAAATAAATGCTTGAGATCTTTATTAGCATTTAGAAATATTACATCATTTTCTTATTTTCCTTGAATCATAATTCTGTCTCAGTTTCTATCAATGATTCAATAAGCTTTTAAATTTTAGAATAGTTTCAGATTTATAGAAAATTTACAAAGATAACACTGAGTCCCATGAATTTCATACAGAATTTACCATATTACTGATAAATTATATTAGGAAAATCTTACATTAGTACTAATGAACCAATACTGACACATTAACTTTAACTAAATTCGATACTCCTCTTAGTTTTTATCTAATGATCTAATGTCCTCTTAATGGTTTACTGTCCCATCCAGAGTACCATGTGACACTGAGTTATCATGTCCTGTGAGATTTTTTTGGCTGTGACAATTCCCGAGTCATTTTTGCTTCTGATAGGCTTACTAGTTTTGAGGCGCACTAGTGAGGTATTTTGTACACTGCCCTTCAATTTGGATTTGTCTGATGTTTTCCTCACCAGTAGACTGGGCTTGCTTTCCTTCTGGGGTAAAGTGACATTCTCATCACGTCCTCTCAAGGGTGCGGAATGGCCACCTGGATTCTGACTGTCGATACTGGCCTCGGTCATGTGCTGCACTTTTGTCCTGTTTGTCCATCACAACGTGGTCCCATTCTGTCCTCTTCGGGAAGCAGTCATTGTGGGCAGCACACACTCGGGCAGGGAGCACCCGTAGTAGTCACAGAGGCTACATGTGAGTGAGAACAGGGGCTGTATCAGGAGCTCGGTTGTGGCCTCTCAGTTTTGCTGTGAATATAAGACTTCTCTGAAATATAAGATCTATTATTTTTTTAAATTAGTAGGAGATTTTCCTCCCAGAAGCAGCCCAAGACCTGGTGGTATACATTCCTTGAAGTGCAAACATTTATTGGAGTTCTTCACTAGATTTTTCCAAGCAAAGATGTTCAGCCCCTGGTTAAGTAAGAAATACCTCATCTTTGAGAAGAGAGAAGGGTCAGTCAAGAAGCATTGAAATTCTGACTTAGATGGAATGGAATTTAAGAGGTTCCCTGGAGATATGTGAAGCAGAGATGGGGCTGGTAGTGCTGGTCCACAAATTCACCACAGTTTTCTGAAGACCCAGATTCTCTCTTCTCATTTTCCAAAGCAATCTCATTCAGAACGCCTTTGGAGTTCTGAATCCGACCTCTCACCCTTTTTTACAGTCATTGTTTTAGTGGCCACTCAAAATTAATAGCGTCATTTGAATGCCAGATAGATAATGTGTTTGTTAACTTGCAAAGTAACACCTGTTAGCCATTGCCTCAGCACACAGTAGGGCTGCCAAGTCAATACATTAAGTACCAGTTCTGCTCTACCAGGAAGAAGCTGAGGCAGAAAGATTAAAGGGAAGGTTGGAGCCTGCTGAAGTTTGGGTAGGAATGGCCCGAAATGGACGCCTATTGAGTTTCAGTTCCATATTCATCATATTAATCTCCCCGTTTCCAAGGGCATTTAGTTATGCTGTCTATTTTCCATCTTGTTCTTGTCTGAGGACATATACTTTTTGGTAGGGTCATCATTACCATTAACTTCATGACCTGACAATGCTTGAGGACTCCTTAACTTTCAATAAGTTATTTTTTGATCATCAGGCTCAAAATGGCGGGATGGGGGGTGGTGGGATGGGTGAGATTTTTGCTTTTACAGCATTCTATTGTATGCCTTCCAGTATCTTCTTCTTTTTTTTTAGTTTGTTCTTTGAGTATAAAATTACATATATTTCCACATATATTGATGTCTTCTATGTTCCTAATATCCTCACATAGAACTTAGTTTTTATTCCCAATCACCAACTGTGTGAGGTCATTAAGACCAGCATGTAGTGCCTCATAGTGAAATTCCTTTCTGGTCTAATGTTTCTACAGCTTTTTTCTTTATAATTTATTTTATATCAATTCTTGGTTTTCATAAATAAAATTCCTTTCAGTACATTTGAAATGTTATCTTTCAGTTTGGTCCACACACTCCTTCTGAATTCTGTTTTCCACCCAAAATGATTCATTTTTACTTATCATACAAACAAGGGAATTAATGTGTGTGAGTGGCAGGGAATGAAGGCGCAGGTGTATATATTCATTTGAAATTTTATTCAAGTCTCAATACTAGATGGACTTGTGATATGGGGCAACTGTACTTTCAAAGGTTAAGTTTAGGAGGAAGGGACCTGCTTGTAATTTCTCATAGAAATTCTTTTATATGACTCTGCAGCTCAGTGCCTTGAGCTCTCTGGTTCAAACCCCAGCTTTATTCTCCCGATTCTTTGTGTACACTTTGCAGTATGAGAGTCTCCTTCAAAAAACATTGTGAGGATGAAATTTACAACAACCAGTAGGCTGTTACAATCACACTAAAGCTGGATTGTCCCACATATTTATTTAATAATAAAGAGCTCATGCATAGCCTTCCTGTGAAATTGGAAATTAAGCTTGTGCAATGATTTTTTGATACTCATAAAATAGCTTTACACTGGGATTTTAAAAATGTTTTACAAATAGTAATCCTTGTAACACTTCAACAGATAAGGATTATAAATTGTACTCTTTGAGAGGAACTAAGAGATCATCCATTGGTGCCCCGAATTGCCAGAACGTGAAGTCAGCATCAGAAATAGATTTTCTCTCCTCGCCACAATCTGATACTCATTCTAATCAACAGATGCCCTCAGTAAATGCCAGCCACCAACTTGATTCTAATTCAGAAATGAGCCTTGAGGAATCCAACGCTTCCCAGAAGAAAAGTAGATAACATATGAAGGATAAACAATGAAATATCCTCTCAAAGACACAGGACTACACTGTTATAGAGTATTCTGAGAAATGTTTATTTTGTAGAATGTTTAACAAATCATTTCATAAAACAAGTGTCTTCAAATTCACAGTTGTTATTAACACTGATTATCTTGTTTTGCCATGGAATTATGGTAGCAGACAGCGAATTATATTTCTTTGCAATTCCACCGGAGGGAAGTCGAGATTCACAGATATAAAATATGTCTCAGTTAGTGTCTCCATTAGTCAGTAGTGACCCCAAGATTCACGCTCTTTCACTTAACCATTCTGCCTTTCTTGGGGAATATCCAGTATTCAGTAATTTCTTTAAAAATCCCCAGCGACTCAATATTTGAATGTTCTTTTCACTCTCAAATTTGGTAGCTTACGGTGGAGAGGCAAAAGGACTCACAACTCACACACTAGTCTCAGAAGTATTTGAGGTCTCCTAGCAATAGGCACGTGTCTGGGAATTCACGTGCAATGTTCTGTAATAGAGCAAAGTGAGTGACTATTGACTGCCTAAACACCTCCAAGTAAGCAAAGCTGGTATCATCACACATGGATACAAAAAATCCACTAATTGTACATTTGGAAGAGGCCTGCATTATACCAAAGGGAAGATTTAGAATTTAAGGCAGATTAGAAACAGAATTTTGGGAAAAGACAAGAAAATGACTGTAGGCAGTGAAAATGTTGAAAGCGAGATTGTATATTAGAAAACAGGAAGAGTGTTTTACGAAGAGGAAATGAGTGAGTTATATTTCAAAGCAATCATTCATATTTTATTTGGGAGTTTTTTGACAAAAAGACAAAGAAATATATACATCTTAATAGGATTTATGGGAATCGCTGGTTTTAACATGATTTAATTCTGAATATCCCTGTGGCACGCAGAATTCTAAGACCTGCAAGCCTTCCTCTCCCTCTTTGTGTTGAAACACCCATTTGTGATCTAGAATGAGTCAGACCCTGGAGGGTGAAGATCCCTAAGGAGGTGCCATCAGAGATTGCTCACGTATAGACACATATGATACACATGTTTGAATCTGATAACCTCTTCATTTCTACAGATGTACCTGAGCACTCCAGTTAGACTCCGTGCATCTTTTCCTACCTGATTAGCATATATAGTTGCATTGGTTTTGATGAACAGATACAAAAATATATTTGTATTCATGAGACTTCAGTGCTAACTACAATGTAATGAACATTTATAATATATAATTCATCCTAAAAAAAAAAAAAAAAAGAGCTTCGGGGCTCTAGGTGGTTCAGTCAGTTGAGTATCTAACTTTGGCTCAGGTCATGACTTCACAGTTTGTGGGTTTCAACCTTGCATCAGGCTCTGTGCTGACAGCTTGGAGGCTGGAGTCTGCTTCAGATTCTGTGTCTCCTTCTCTCTCTGTGCTCTGTGTCATTCTGACTCTCAAAAATAAATAAATGTAAAAAAAATTTTTTTTAAAAAGAGCTTGATTTACTCTAATTTTGATTGCACCAAATGCAGTAATTGAAATTTCTGAATAGCTTTCAGCAGTTTTTCTACATTGTTATAAATCCACTTCAAAAGACGTTGGTCACTGCAATTAAGATAATTCAGCATATTTTTAATGCTGAAAGACTTTGCATTTACTGCCAGAGGTGGACAAGACCTCGGAGTTTGCGATTTAATGTGTCCAGTTCCAAATAGTCTAGGGATTGCCAAGGACTTCAGAAAACAGGTTGCATTCGAGAGGTAGACCAGGAGTCAGTTCTTCACAATGGCAAACGATGCTGGGCCTCAGTGTGGGAGCAGTGAGGACAACAATGAGATGGAAAGCGTGCGACCTGTCCAATATGGCAGCAGCTCACTTAAACTGATGGTTGACATATGGGACTGTATGGTCTCGTCTTTGGATTTTTCCAGTTGAAACTTCCTGTTTGTTTGTTTGTTTTTAGTTTTTTTAATGTTTATTTATTTTTGAGAGACAGAGCAGGAGCGGGGAGGGGCAGAGAGAGAGGGAGACACAGAATCTGAAGCAGGTCCCAGGCTCTGAGCTGTCAGCACAGAACCTGATGTGGGGCTTCAACTCACGAACTGTGAGATCATGACCTGAGCTGAAGTTGGATGCTTAACCGACTGAGCCACCCAGGCGCCCCAGAAACTTCCTGTTTTTGAAAGTACTCTATAAGTCAAAACTATATGAAAGAAAAAAATGTTAAAAAATTTTGTCTTCTGGGGCACTTGGGTGGCTCAGTCGGTTAAGCATCCAACTTCAGCTCAGGTCATGATCTCACGGTTCATGAGCTTGAGCCCTGTGTTGGGCTCTGTGCTGACAGCTCGAAGCCTAGAGCCTGCTTCAGGTTCTGTGTCTCTTTTTCTCTCTGCTCCTTCCCCACTTGTGTGTGCCCTCTCTCTCTGTCAAATATAAATAAACATAAAGAAAAAAACACTTGTCTTCAATTGGTATAGTATAGTTTATGGGTTGTAAATATGCCCTCTGATTTTCTGTGATTTTTTTTCTTAGGAATTTATTGCAAACAAAGCCACATAATTGAGAGCAATGAAAAACTGAGTTTGGCTAAGAAATATTTTTTCTTTATGAAAAGCTGACTTTTGGGGCATCTGGGTGGCTTAGTCCGTTGAACGCCTGAATCTCAATTTCTGCTCAGATCATGATTGCAAGGTTGTGGGATCAAGCTCCACTTCAGGATCTGTGTTGAGTGTGGAGCCTGATTAAGATTCTCTCATTTCCCTCTCTCTCTGCCCCTATGCCTTGCTCATGTTCTCTCTCTCTCTCTCTCTCTCTCTCTCTCTCTCTCTCAAATAAAATTTAAAAAGAGAAAAGGTTACTTTTTGCTAGTCCCTATTTATGTGGAAAACTGCCTGAATTTAGATGCACTTTTTGAGATTCTTTTGGCAAACAGCTATTTTGAATTAAATTTGTATGATTTTTAGATGTTAAATGTAACACTGAGCACTATTATACTGCAATTTATCATATTTCTAAAATGCCTCAAACTTCCACAAACACATTATTACAATTCCATTTTTCAGAATTAAAGCATTTGCTGTGTTTTGGGATACAGGGTAGATGCAATGTAAATGGTATTTTTTTAATACATTGTCCTTTTCTGTCAAGGTCTTGGAAATTTAGAACAGGAGTTAGAGGGAAAAACAAGTTTTGATGTGATCAACCAACCTATAGATTATTATAAATAAAATTATTAGTAGCAATTGTTTATCAGTGTGGGAAAGTGAGCATTCATAGGACAAAGAAGTTTGTTTAGGTCATCAAGGATGAGATATGGTAAAAACTGAATTATATTGTATTATATCATATGCATTATAGGACAATGGATATAATAGGAGCATGTGAATATACTCACATAGCAATGTAACTAACAATTTTATTTGGTAAAAGTTGAAGCCAAGAGGGAAATCTGGTGCACAAAAGGTGTATGGGTATTTTAAGTGCTAGGCTGAGTTGCTCTGGTGAATAAGATAAAGAGGAAGATAAAGGACAGAATCCTCCCAGTTTGAAGGAAATAAGAAATGGGAAGAGAAGGCCACAAATGTTGATGCAGTTACATCACAGAAGTGAAATACACCAGGAAGAACACGTTAGAACCTGGCCAATCATAGAAAAGATTTTGGCCATTGGGATCCCATAAGACATCTTAACCACTGTTAGATATTATAAGGGTCAAGAGAATACATTCTTTTCCAGATGTTAATGTTAAAATGGAAAAAGCTGGATTCTGGGGACATCAGAGGTGGAGAAACAGTCTGTCTAACTAAGGCAATTTTAGCTTGAAAGAAAGGCTGAGACGTTGTCTGGGGAAGGTTTGACAGAAGAGAAAAAAAATGAAATTAGGAATGAAGACATTGTGTTGTCAATAGAAAAGATGGTTCTGGACTCATGTGGTCCATATACCATATACACTGTGGTCCATTGTGGTCCACATACCATTTACACTGTGGTCCACACACCATATACACTGTGTTCCACATACCATTTACACTGTGGTCCATATACCATATACACTGTGGTCCATATACCATATACATTGAGAATTATAAATGGTGTTACTATTCCATGTGATACTGTGTCCTTCAGTGTAGGTAACATAAATACTTTCACAGACCCAGCAGACCACATAGACCCACACCTGCCAACAAGAGTACAGAGAAGGAATCTGGCAAGAGTGGTAGCCTGGTGGGGGGCATGGGGGTGTGTAAGAGTGTTGGGGGGCAGGGTTGGCGATAGACTATGGACTCGCCAGTTGTATTTCAGTAGTTACATAATTTAGATTTTGTCTAAAGACTACACAAGTGACATTTGTTGTAATTACGTAAATGAATGAACACTTGTAATAACAAATTGATTTTAAGTCTTAGGACAAGTAAAAGGTCACATTACAATTGTTATGAAGTCTCAGTTTTTACATAATGGATAGGCATTAGGTAAAATGGGAGGAGAGCATGGCAGATCTTAGTATTAGCAATCGATGTGCAAATCAGTGGAAATAAAATAGCAGCTCTCTTGACATTTAACTCAGCATCATTAAAATTTACAGAAGAGATGGCTGTTTGAGTAGGTATTGGTTGCAAATTGAATTTTAATCTAATTTGAGAGATACTAGATTTTTATTGATAGTAGACTAAATTAGATTAAAAAAAAAAACAAACAGGAAAATAACTACAAAACCTTGACCATGGAACAGAGTGACACATCCTGAGAAAGTGTCAGGCATTTGGAGGCTGGGATTAAAACTCAGATTTCAGACTTTATTTAGCTAATTAGCACTTCTTTGAAACTGAAATTGAGGACTTAATTTTATTCATCCGAAGACTCCTGGGCCTTTGCTTGCATATTTTGTTTTGCTTTTGTTTCAGTGAATATGCTTGCTAAGGATGCCAGGAAAGGAAGGAGCCTCCTGGAAGGTTCTGTGACAGCAGATTATGGTCATGAAGGCAGTCTGAGTGTTCTCACAGAAAGCTCATTGCATAGTTCTAAGTAAGCCAATTAAAAACTGATAAGATATGCTGCCCAAACCTAGGGCTGTGGTCCTTCCATCGGAAAACACACAGCTGCCAATTACTGGGAGGACCCCACCTAACATCTCGTGTAAAAGGATGGCTATTTTTTTAAACAAACAAAAAATAAGTTGCCTGAGCAAAAATTTCTCATTTGAGATAAAAGCGGGCACTGTTGTTCCCTGGATTGTTGAAATACTCTTAATAAAGTTGAAACAATATGACGACATACAGATAATAGATTAATTGCTAAAGGGCTCTAATAAGATACTTGGTGGAACTTCTGAAAGACAGTGTCTTTTTTTTTTTTTAATGCTTATTTATCTTTGAGAGAGAGAGAGAGGTAAGGCACAAGCAGGGGAGGGGCGGAGAGAGAGAGGGAGACAAAGAATCTGAAGCAGGTTCGAGGCTCTGAGCTATCAGCACAGAGCCCAGCATGGGGCTCAAACCCATGAACTGTGAGATCATAACCTGAGCCGAAATTGGATGCTTAACTGACTGAACCACCCAGGTGCCCTGCCATTTGTCTTTTCTTAAATATTGAGCATTTGAATTTGAGGCAGAAAGACAGGAAGACTTTCAACTTTCCTATAAATGTTATTCTTTCAAAATGGTTTTCAATTTCCACGAAATAAAAGCTGTAACTGCCAGAATATATTGTTTTAATATGAATCAGAAGCTTATGAAAGAAAGCATGTTATTATTCAATCACAGTTAACATATAGTTATAGCGTTCTAATATTTACTCAAGGGAAAAGCAAAACGTGTGTCAATTTTTAGTATCATCTTATGTGAAGACTAGGAAAAAACCTGACTTTTTATTGATAGCCTCTGTTGTCTCAGGGTTAAAATAATATTCCACAGTATCTGAATTCATGTGTTTCTTCACACATCTATGACTTCCATGGAGATTTTCCAGAAAATCTTTCTTGATTAACTTCGAAATCACAGCGTGTGTGCCTCTGTGTCCTTAGGCCCCACACTAGCAGTGAACACCGTTGGCTGCGTTTTTTCTGATCTTGAAGGAGAGCAGCGCAAGCCGGTAGACAAAGTTCTGGGACAAACAAACACGATTCCTCCCAATTTTATTTTTTGGTTCCATGACATGCTTATACTTCTTGTGTTTCTATTAGTCCACCTATACCTGCTTTAACAAGCTGAATCGATGCTTTCCTAAAGTCATTGGAGTGTGTTTGTTTAGTGTTCATACATTAGTGTGTGACAAATACCTCGCAGCTCAGGGGCATATAGCAGTAGCATTTCTTGTATCGTTTCCACATCTGTGGACCAGCTGGTGCGGCTCTCCACTCTCTCACTGTGTTTCTCATTCTCCTGGCAGCGACACAGGGCATTATTCTCGTTGTAATGACAGAAAGGCAAGAGAGCAAGTGTATTTCAAGCCTGTGCTGAATGCAAATCCATGAACAGCCTATTGACCAAGACAAGGCCAACATCAGTGAGACATGGGATTGTTCTCTGCCCCACAGGAGGAAGCAAATATTTACTGATAAATATTCAACATCCTCTAGTCACTAAGCCAGTTATACAAGCTATTTGGAATTATACACTTTAATTAAGTGTTGCACGGATCAAGTACATAGAAGCCCCCCTCTCCACCCCCCCCCCCCAGGTGGCTCAGTCAGTTAAGCGTCCGACTCTTGATTTCGGCTCAGGTCATGATCTCAGGCTTCTTGAGTTCAACACCCACATCAGGCTTTGTGCTGATCTGCTTGGGATTCTCTCTCTCTCCATCTCTCTTTCTCTGCCCCTTCTCTCTCTCTCTCTCTCCCTAAATAAATAAACTTAATTAAAAAAAAAAAAAAACCCACCAAGTACACATAACGTCAAAAAAGGGTTGTTTTAACAGTATAGGGCTTTGTGTGGACTCAATAAAAATAAATGCCAAAAATATATCTTTTTGAATCAGATATATATGCATGACTTTGTTGTAAAATATATTGGGGAAATGGGGACAAGGAGAAATGAAGGTCTAGATGATTCTGCCCTCAGATTACTTTGGAATGATCTTTACCTTCTCACTGCACTTTTGAAAACTAATGCATAATTGGTGAGTGACTCTAGGTGATGTAAAGTCACACAGCACTCCAGCGGGGACTCCCAGCCTTAAAATGGCCTGGGATGTACATCAAGCGAGGTGTGTGTGTGTGTGTGTGTGTGTGTGTGTGTGTGTGTGTTTAAATTTAAAATAAAACATTTAAAATATTTATGCATAGAGAGTTGTGATTTTCTAGATTAACATACTTTTTAATTAACTAAAAAGTTACTGGCCTCGATCATATCAGAAACAAGGACCTCCTGGAACTGAAAGTGGAGATTTAATCATTCAAAGGAGAAAACAGATTTTAGCATGTTTACACCTTTAGCTAAGTACCACATCTTCAGAAACTCACTTGACCCTTCTTTTGAGGAGAAGATGATTACATTAGAAAAGCAGTTTCCAGTGAATAGAATTCCCAATGAGATTTATAGCACTTTGATCTCCTTATTACTCTGGGAACATTAGCAAAACAGCCTTTTATAAATGTCTTCTTTCACTAGATCACCTTCTCATCAGTATGTTCAAACAAAGGCCCTGTACGGGGAAATTAACCAAATCGTGTCCTGGCTCAAGCTATCCTCATTTACAACGGAAGCTTAAGAGAATGTGCCTGCCCCATGGAGCACCTGGGTGGCTTAGTCAGTTAAGCGTCTGACTTCGACTCAGGTCATGATCTCACAGTTTGTGGGTTCGAGCCCTGTGTTGGGCTCTGTGCTGACAGCTAGCTCAGAGTCTGGAGCCTGCTTCAGATTCTGTGTCTCCCTCTCTCTGACCCTCCCCTGCTCACGCTGTCTCTCTCTCTCTCTCTCTCTCTCAGAAATAAATAAAACATTAAAAATTAAAAAAAGAGAGAGAGAGAATGTGCTGGCCCTGCTTGAATTGCTTTGGCTTACATGTCCTGAGTTCATCGACAGACTACGGTCTCAGCCCTGGGAAAGCCACCCTTGCAAGAGAAGTGTGTGTGGTTAAAGTTTCAAATTGAATTTAAGCTTAAAAATTGCTCTAGCCATATTTCCATGGCTTTATTTTTAATGATTTTTTTTTTTTTTACCACAGAGCATAACATAATTCCTTTATTTTTATTTTATTTTCTCTATACTAATAACTTGACAGATTTGGTTAGGGACAATTTCTGCATGTTTTCAACAGCTTTCTGCTTTTTTTTTCTTTAAGAAGTGGCTTCTTCAACTCTCTTTTTGTATCGAACTGCTTTAGTAGAACTGATTCTTTTGAATGAAAAGCTACCACGTCTTTTTAATAAGTTTCCATTTGAATTAAAGATATGATTACGGTCTTTTCCTAATGGTTTCCAAGCTAGTGTTTTCCAAGCTAATACAAGTACTACGTATCAATTCATTTCAGGGTCTTCAGTTTCTTTTGTTTGCTAGTGGACAACATAAAATAATTCTATTGTTCGTGAATCATTGCTTTCCTATATACTGTCAGCTTCCTCTTCTTAAATACAATCACACTCTTACAGTGCCAGTTTTGTCTAGAAATCTTTCATTGTGTTTCCTTGACACTGCTAGTTAAATGCAGTGCAGACATACAGATTCACAGTACCACATGCTGGCTAAAACTAGATCTGCCATTATAAAGGAAGCTTTTTGGGTCAGCTGGGTGACTCAGTCAGGTTAGCGACAGGATCAGCTCAGGTCATGACTGCTCCGTTCCTGGGATCAAGCCCTGCGTGGGGCTTTGCACTGACAGCGTGGAGCCTGCGTGAGATTCTGTCTCTCCTTCTCTCTCTGTCCCTCCCCTGCTTGTACTCTCTTTCCCTCTCTCAAAATAATAAATAAATAAACATTGAAAAAAAATAAAGGAAGCCTTCCACAGACCCTGATATGATGAACTTAAACATTTATGTCTAAAGCTTACTGGTTTTTATTGCCCTAGAGCCTGAGGTGAGGAAAAGATATTTACAATGAAATGTTTGTTAACTGTTCACATACACATGTATACTCTTTACCCTTAGATGGGTCTTTCTTAATGATCTTAAATTACTGCAGCACAAGAGAAAGAAAGATTTGAAACCTCCTTGAAATATTTTTATTATCTTCCCGTCATGAGTTTTACCAGCTTCTCAATGTCTAGAATTGGTGAGACATTTAAAATGCATCAGGAAAGAATTGTGTTAGTCCTTATGGCCTGTGGCAAATCACTTTTGTTTATTTTTCTATAACATGTTTTTCAGAAGCCAGCATGTACAAGTAAAATTATTGTAGAAATTCATGGCAATTCTCTCTTGAAACTGAGTTTTGTAGAAAATTGTCAGGGAAGTAGAAAAATGAAATAGGATAGTTCTTAGAGTTAGAATTTGCTAAATTTAGTTGATTATGGCTTCTTCCATATAGCCGTTTAGATGGGGTAACTACTTACAGAAATAGCCAGGCAGGGTAGTAAAATATTCAGCTGGACCAAACAAAAGCCAAACCAGTAGGTTTTATTATGTAAACTAATGACTATGGCCATTATATTCAAAAATAAAAATACTATATTCTTTGTTTAAAAAAATACCCCCATACATGAACTTAATAAACGGTGTGTGCTTGGTATACAAATAAAATTTATAATCTTTATATCAATTTTCCTATGCTTTTTGACAGTCTTTAAATGTTGGAGAACAAACAGACTTTTGTTCCATATATACTCCACTAAGTTATTCTAATAAATAATAGATCAACCAATGGGCTGGACATCAACCCAGGTCTTAATTCAGAATCTGATGCAATCCGGCGGTTCTAGCAAATGCTTTCTTCTCTCAGTTTCCATTGGGGAATACAATTTTAAAACAGTTGAAATCCCAGATCTCTCTCAGATCTAATTTTTTAGGATTCTACTTGATGGTAAATATTCTCAAGCATTCTTCTCAGAAAAAAAAAAAAGTCACCTTAAAAAATGTCGAGCACTACAGAGAAATAGCTGTCCACTTTTTTTTGGTAAACAGTTTCAAGAAAAAGGTCTCTTTAATGTTTTGCAAAATGAAGCAATTGTATGTTGCAGGGTAAAAATGAAGAAGGATTCAGAAAAATTAAAATAGGGAAGTCTTCTAATTATTCAAGGTATTAGTCTCAAAGTTTTACCACATGGTGATGAAAATGGTAGTTGCACCAGAGTATTAGCTATGGCTGCTGTGTGTCAGCAGGGGGTGCTCTAATACTGTTTTCTCTTTCTTTGCTTCACAGTGGGCTTAGGAAAGGTGCTCACTTTTGATTTGGTTGTGAAAATTAATATTTAAATGTGGTAGGCCTCCAACACCAGAGTGAGCCTGCTTGCTCAAATGCCGTTGTAACATAAAAGTCTATAGCGAAACTTGGCAACTATCTTCACAAAATTCATCTATGCAAAATATGATTCCATTGAGTATTCAAAACCTCCCTGAATTATAGGTATACAAGTATATATAGATTTTGCTTCCAATTAAAGATGAAGAAATTGAGTTGACAACATGTTCATATTCTTCCAAAGTGGTCACCCAAGCAAATTTACTTGTTCTAATTAGAATAATTTTCTCCATTTTTGCCAGAATACTTTTCAATACACAATAATTCTGTGTAGAATTTGCCCAATATCATTAAGGGAGAATATTGTTTTTCCAGAACAGTATTATCTAAATGTGAGCACAAAGAGATTAAATGAGACTAGATCCATGAGCTAAAATTTTATATATCCAGATATACTACAGATTAATGTATCATCAGGGATTAAGATGAACACAAAGGTGGGAAGATAGTAATTTCTTGTGCTTTTAAAACAAAAACCTGTATGTGACAAATATGACAAGTGCATTGAAATGGAAGTTCAGAAAATACATTGTGAAGCCCTTCATATCCTCTCCCTTATATGAATCCCTAGTGATGGCAGTCTTTCAGAGTGTAACAGGCTCTGTTTGGCCAGCAGCATTGCCTGTCCCTTGTCTCAAGCGTTGCTTCTCGAATGTTAGTATGAGTACCGTTCACACGAGGATCACGTTAAAATACAGGTCCGGAGTCGGTTGGTCTGAAATGAGACTTGCACAAGTGTATTTATGAGGCCCTCAGAGCTTCTGCCACTGTTCGTGGACTGGGTTTGGGTGTCACAGGCAGGTGCGCGGGCTCCCCCAGGGGCCACGTAAATCTCCCATGTTCCAGGTCTTCATTGTCCTTTCTCTTTTGTCACCCGAAAATGATCATGGAAGTCAGGCATTTAAGGTGCGGAAATCTTGCTTCCTCTGGCTGAGTCTCTGATTTATTTATTTATGTTTTCCTTTGAGTATAGTCGGCACCCGATGTTACATTAGTTTTAGGCATAGAATATAGTGGTTCAACATCTCTACATGTTATACTGTGCTCACCACGAGCGTAGCTACCATACAACACTGTTGCAGTGCTGGTGACTATATTCCCTGGGCTATACCTTTTATTCCCATGATTTATGTATGGAATGGTTATTTATTGAATAATTCAATATTGAATATTGAATTTACTGAATGATTCAATATTGAAGATTGACTTTATTGAATGATTCAATATTGAATTGAATCATTATTATTCATTCCATAACTAGAAGCCTGTATCTTGAATGCTAATTGGGAATAACCAGTTGGATTTACATGATTGAGAAGTGAACTATTATTTTATTAAGCCACTGAAAATTGCCGTTTATCTGTTACATTAGCTAACCTTATTTTGTTGACAGATATATAGGAATAGTATTTTAATAAAAGTCCTTTCTACAAATGATGGTTTAAGCTTATTTGCTTTGGTAAGAAAGGATATATGATAAATCAAATTAAAATTTTTACTTAAAATAGAAGACAAATTTTAGTTAAAAAATTGTCAGTGTTTACTTATTTTGAGAGAGACAGACAGACAGACATAGTGTGAATGGGGGAAGGGCAGAGAGAGAGGGAGACACAGAATCTGAAGCAGGCTCCAGGTTCTGAACTGTCACCACAGAGCCTGACATGGGGCTTGAACCCATGAACAGTGAGATCATGACCTGAGATCAAGTCATACACTTAGCCACCCAGGTCCCCTAGGATACAAATTTTAAATGATAAATGTTACTAAATTGAAATATTTAAATATTATATCAAGTAATACACCTAAAAGGGAAGAAAATACTTTCCCAAATTTTCACTTCCATTAGACAATTTTAATAATTTGTGTATGTGCATTTTATACAAAACTTCTAGTTATGATAAAAACATGTAATATAAAGTATACCATCTCGACCATTTTTAAGCATATAGTTCAGTAATGTTAATTATATCATTGTTGTACAACATATCTCCATAACTTTTTTATTGTGTAACTGAAACTCTGTACCCATTAAATAACTGCCTATTTCCCCCTTATCCCAGCCCTTGGCAGCCATCATTCTAATTTCCCTTTCTAGAATTGCATCCACTTTAGATGCCTCAAATAAGTGGAATTATACAGTATTTGTCTTCTTTGTGCCTGGCTTATTTTACTTAGTAAAATCTTTTAAGGGTCTTTTAAGTGTCATACATGTTGAAGAATGTGACAGAATTTCTTTCCTTTTAAATGCTAAATAATATCCTATTCTCTACCACATTTGGTTTATGTTAATATTTAAACTTTATCAGATTGATAACTGTAAAACAATAATGTTCTTTTCATTAGCATACATTTTGTATTCATAAGGATTAGGGTACTTTTTTAATATTAGCTAGGAATTAACCAGCTTGTCAGGTAATTTGCCTGTTTCTGTTTTTATTCTTGTTTGTACCAATTTTTCTACTAGGCATATGGTAGTAATTTGCATAAGCTCATTATACATCATTGATTCTTGCTCTTTAGGTGTTACATATTTTCATCATCACAGTTTAAAATAAGTATGTAGTCAGTTCTGGCGATATTCTGGATGAATTCTGGACAATAGTTATTTAGGTTTTACATGCAAAAGAGTATTTGGGGTCCATGGTTTGATTATTCAGTGGTCCCTGAAATGGAACATTACAATGCAGAAGAAAATTTAAGAGGCTATGTTACCCCCATTCATTTCCCTAGCATAAAATTAAATGTATAAGGACGCAATAAATACATGATTCATTAAAATCGAGACCAATATAATGTATCATGAATTGTATTCAGGAATTCCCAGTAACCATTTTATGGAACAACCCACACACATTTTCCTAAACATCAACTCTTTTTTATTTTGTCTCATGGTGAATGTAGAATCTGAATCTCCTAACTGAGGATTCACAGCAAAGTACTGGTTGCTCTCTTTGTGAATTGTAAATGTAGTCATCTCTGGGAAGAGCCTGACTGCTTAGGGCTTTGTGGGTGATTTCTGAATCTCAGCATTCAGCTGAAGCCTACTTACCCTTGATCTGTGCCGAAGGGGAAGAGAGGACATCTGGCCATCAGCCTCCTCATAATTAGCCCTCATATTAGAAGATCAGAAGCTTGCACCTTTGCCTTCTGCTTATGCCAAGCCATTAAAATCCAATTCTATATCTTCTTATCACAAAATTCGCAAAATGGGTAAGAGCAAATTCTTCTTCCTGATGTATGTAATAATGGGAATAAGTGGTTAAGAATCAGGAAAGATCAGATCACAGGGGATTTTTTTTATAGCTAAACGTAAATTTAGAAGGAAAAAATAAATTTCAGTATCTGCCAAAAGGCTCAACTTGCTATATGATGGAAATTCCAGATAAAAAGAAATGTAAACGAAATTGAGTTTGCAATGTCTGAATATTGTTATGGGGATAGGAGATGTGAATATTGTCATTTCCAAATCTCTCTACTATACAAGTACAAGAAAGATTTATTTCAAAACTCTCTTTTTTGAGGATGACTGAGATCCGGAGTTAGAAATTATCATATATATGTATATATATATATGTATACACACACATATATATATGTATGAAAAGTCAGATTGCCTGGCATTTGCAAAACCGAGAAGCAGAAATAGCTTTCAGTGTACCAAAAAGTTTAAGTTGCATTAGGCAGCCAATTAAGCCAGTTTAACATATTTAAAAAAAAACACACACTAAAAATCAAAATGGAATGAAAAGTATATTTCATTAAAGTGCTGCTCCAAATCTACACCACGCCACTGGGGGCCCATAAAATATTTGATCATGGAGCTTGTTTGGTGGAAGGTTTTCTGAGAGAGGAAATATTCCCTTGCTCTGGCTGATTTGGATCCCTGGGAAACACCAAAGGGGAGATTAGCATGCAGAAGGTCTAGTAGAAGCGTTCTTTTTTTAAATTTTATTTTGAGAGTGAGAGAGGAGCAGAGAGAAAGGGAAAGAGAGAGAGAATCCCAAGCAAACTCCTCACTATCAGCAGAGAGCCCAACGTGGGGCTCGAACTCACACATCATGTGATCATGACCTGAGCCAAAATCGAGAGTTTACCACATAACTGACTGAGCCATCAGGCTCCCCAAATAAAAATGTTCTTAAGATCAGCATCTTTGGAAAGGAAGGAAGGGTTAGGCAGGATGATGCTTCTCTGAAAGTCTCAGCCAACCTCCATTCATGAGATGTGGTGACGTTATCTGCCTCAGATTGGGCAGAAGCAAGCACTTCCCACATGGACAAACTACTGGATGCAGGCTGACACCAGAAGGGGGAATGCCTTCAGGTGAGTTCCAAAGGGAGATGAGAGCCAGGGGTCCTTAAATAAAAAGCAAGCATTCTGCTCCCACTATGAGGAATAACTGCCCACGTCCATCTTTGAGATATAAAATCCAATAATACTTTATTCTCAAATCTCCTTTTTAATATGTAATTGAGACCTGCATTTCCCCCACAAGATCCCTTTCAGTTATTTCTTTCAGAGAAAGAGAGATCTTTGCTTCATCACCCAAAGCATTTTGAAGAGAGATCATTGAAGATCAGTAGGAAGAGATTGTTTGAGAGCCCAGATGAAAGCAGTTCTATCCCCTAGAAAGTGGATGTGGGAGAGCCCATAGCATGAACTGGGACAAGCACGCTCCGGCTTCCTGGCAGTTCTGGGTCACTCTTCCACCAGCCCTCAGTCTGAGCCTCACATCACATCATCAGTAGCTAGCTGGCCTTCTAGCTAAACTAGACAATTTCTAAATCTGGCTTAGCTTGGTTGGACCACCGCTTAAGAGCCATGTCTTTTTCCAGATGACTTAAATTATTAGAATTTCAGTGTCCTTGTCTAGGAAACCAGAATAATTACTCTTTTCTTACAAGATTGAAGTGAATTTTCAAGGAAGCAACACATAGAGAATATTCAGCCAAATGTCTAGTCATTAAGATAAACTGAATGATTGTTAGCTGTTCCTCCAGGTGAGCGGAGGGGGGACCATGAAAGCAACAGGTGGTGGTAGCTCGTATATTTAAGGCCAAATATCAGATGCAGTCTACATTTGACAGAGTCTAGGTTTGTTATTTTCTCTCTAGAGAGGCTTACATTTTCTTGGAAGGGAACCAATCTTATGACATTTTTCAAGGTCAAAGATTATGCCAAAATGCTTTTTAAAAACTGCATTAACATATTTAAATCTCATAACAGCTCTGTGAGGTAGTCATTATTACCCCATTGTATAGATGAGAAAAATGAGACACATAAGTGTGAAGCAGTTCTTCAACATTTACACTGTTTGTTAAGGGTGGGCCAGGGATTTAACCCAAGAAGTTGGCTCCCAGGTGTACGTGTTCAACCATGACACCATTTGGTCTCTCCAACAATAAGTTCCCCTCGTTGTCCAGGAGTTGTGATGGACATAGTCACTTGTGTAGCATAATATCTTATAAATAGGCTAAAAATTAGTGTGCACATGTATAAAAGGGCTAGCATGACTTGATCATTCTTAATATGGAAAACAGTATGGTTACGGGCATTGATTTGCCATAATTTAATATTAGCCAGAAGCATAGCCCATTTTATTTTATTTTATTTTATTTATTTTATTTTATTTTATTTTGCAATTTCTTTGTCACTTTATAACAAGGATAACCTTTCCCCCAGTTTTCAGTAACATGTTCCTCATTTCCATCGGAGACTTCATCAGAAGCACTCTCGATATCCAAGTTTCTATCAAATGTCTCTTCCAGGTATGGTGGGCAGTCCCCAGTTTCTCCATGATCGATGGCTCCTGACAACTGCCTGGAATCCAGCCCTTGAGCCCCCGTGAACCACAGAGCAGAATGTAGGGCTATACAAGTGTGTAGGGTAGCTGGGTCGCAGGGTGTGGCATAGGGTACAACCGTGAAGGCAGAGAGAACATTTTGAGCTGTATACAGGAAGCTAAGTTAGCATTTGCCTGGGTGGTGAGAGTGGAATAGTACAGCCCAATGGCTTGGGGGAATAACCCAAGCCAACAACCCTTTATAACGAGAAAAACATTGCCTCAGAAGGCGTTAATGTGGTTGAGATCCATATCAAAATTACATCAGGCTTTGTACCAATCTTATGTCATCTAAGATACTGTGTTTAGTATAATGGGAAAAAAATCAACAGCAACAAAGATATCCAAAATATGAGGACCCAGGAAAGGAGGATTTCTGACACTATGTCTTTTAAGGACATCTAAAGGACAGCAGGGGAGTAGTTAAATACGTGAGTAACCGACAGAAAAATGTGTAGATCTCCACTGTGCTGTCCCAGGTAACAAAATGGGAGCAGTGGTAAAAGTTACATGGAAGATGAATTCAATCCAGTATAAGACATTTTTGAATGAGTGAAATTCAACCTTCATGTTCCTGGCATGTTCAAGTAGAGGGAAGATCATCTTCATTCAGAAATACTGTACAATGTGGAAAAGTTAGTCTCATAAAGACCCCAAACTGAGGCTTAAATCATTCATCAGCTGATCTTCTAACTAGACAGTGTAGGTCTAATTTCCTCCTAACTCTCTAAGTGAATAATACTAGGATTCTAAAATAACTATGCAAATAAAGAAACCTCTCTCTTTCTCTTATTGTGTTCTAGGCTCTGTGCTAGTGAACACACATCTGCTTTGGTGTTTATTAACTGTAAGCTTGAAGTAATGCCTGCTTTCAACCATTACATCTTTATTTGTAAAATAGGAACAGTGGTAATGGCCACAACTTGAGACACGATTTATATTCCTGCCACGCTTCATTCAGCCCCATCCACCTGAAGCGTCCTCAACTAAAAGCAAATACCTCACCTCCCAACACCATCAGTTTATTCTGCTTCTTGGGGTAACAGAGGCCTCATACAGCTATTCCTTCTAAAGATCTTCCTTTTTCTCAGGTCCTTAAATCTCTACTAGAGACCTTCCCACCTAGCCTCAGCCAGGGAGGCGTGGTGCTGGGATGGGATGACTTTTCCAAACTAGCATGCAGATGCGACTATATTAGTTTGGCTCTAATGACTTGTTAAAATTATTTTATCTTATTTTATTTTAGAGAAAGAGAGAGAGAGAGAGAGAGTGCATGTGAGCAGGGCAGAGGGTCCCAGGGAGAGAGAGAATCTTAAGCAAACTCTGTGCTCAGCATGGAGCCCGACACAGGGCTCGATCCCACAACCCTGGGATGGTGACCTGAGCTGAAATCAAGTGTTGGTCATTCAACCGACTGAGCCACTCAGGTGCCCCTCCTTTGGCTCTAATGATTGGTTATGTCCTTTATACAGTCTTCAGTGATACAATTAGATATTGCCAGTGTCACCTGTTAGGCAACAATTTTGTGGTATTAAACCCCTGATGCCCGAGACATGACCCTTCTTCTCAAAGTATCATCAATTAAATTAACTGAGGACAGGAGTATTTACCATTTGACAGGAATGGAGAGTTTTTCTCTGTTAGTTTCAGAATGGACTGGAAATTTAATGTGATGTCACAATTTTATAAACAAACAAATGGCGAGCAGTGAGTATCCAGAATTTTGCTATGGAAATAGCTTGGGAGCATGAAATGAATTGGAACAAGATTTGAAGCTGCAGTCACCTGATTCTCTTTGTGAAACAGTAATGGCAATGCAGATTAACCTTTGGAATAATGTATTTTTAGGACTCATGAACGGAATAATTTTAACAAAAGAGATTAAGAGTGAGAAATAATACATCTTATATTTTAAAGACAAGTACTTGCTCTTGGGAAGCATTTATTTTCATTTAGATTCTTACATATGTGTACATTATGTGCAATAGTTATCTATTTCTTAATAATGAATTGTTCTCCAAAAGAGTGCCTCAAAATAATAAAAATGTATTGGGGCGCCTGGGTGGCTTAGTTGGTTAAGCGTCCGACTTTCGCTTGGGTTATGATCTCGCGGTTCGTGGGTTCGAGCCCCGTGTCGGGCTATGTGCTGACTGCCAGCTCAGAGCCTGGAACCTGTTTCAGTCTGTGACTCCCTCTCTCTCTGACCCTCCCCTGCTCACGCTGTCTCTCTCTCTCTCTCTCCTAGAAATAAATAAAACATTAAAAAATATTAATAATAAAAATGTATTAACTCATTGAGCCATTGAGTCAGGAATTAGGGAATGGCTTAGGTGGGGGTTTCTGCCTCAGAATCTCTCATGAGGTTGCAATCAAGGGGCTGGCCAGGATTAGAGTCATTCAGTGGCTTGACTTGGACTGGATGGTCTACTTCCAAGATGGCTCCCTCAAGTGGCTTTCCATGGGAGGCCTTGGTTCCTTACAACATGGTGGCTGGCTTCTCCCAGAGCAAATCTTCAAAGGAAAGAGCAAGACAGAAGTTCTGACGTCTGCTTGGATGGTACAGTCCAACAATTGCACCCTGTCCTTTTGATTATGAGTCATTCCAAGGTAATGTGGGAAAATATGATGGAAAAATAGAAGGTAGTGATCAGCACATGGCTTCTTGGAGGCTGGCTGCCACACATGATTACAAGGTAAATATTTCCCTTACTATAAGTCACAGTCAAAATTGGTTTGAAAAACAAAATGTGCAGCTTTTAGAACCAGAAGACTTTCATTTGAGAACTAATCCTTTAATGAGTAAACTATTTCATCTTTGAGCCTAACTTTCTTATCTTTTTCTGCTTCGATGATGGTACTGTGAATCAAGACAGGGAATAAATGCTTTGTCATAGATTAAAACTAGTTTATTTCCTTGTACTCTATAGAATATTATTAGGACTATTAGTCCTTAAGTAAAACTTGAGGTAAAACTATCATGAAGGACAAATGTAGGTTTCATTTCTGCAATGAAGATCCAATTAAAAACAGAAAATTTCTCATTTTAAGGATTGACAACATGTGAAAACTTATGCTGTTTTTTCAATGTACATCTTTCATTCTTTTATTTTTTTTATCCTACTGGGTTTCTCATATTTTTAGTATGTCTGATTCTATGTCAGAACATTGCCACTCAATGGCTGGGTAATAAATATTTCTTGCTGAATGAAAATGCTGCTTCTCTTTGTTCCAAATATATGTACATAGGCCATCTCTAATTTGTAGAATTTCTTCTTCTATTTTAAAGTTGTCCTTTATTAACACTTCTGAGATGAATCTTTCTGGTTTAAAAATATGCCTGAAGGTGATAGAAATTTTCTATCCTATGAAACAGTAATGCTCAAACCTCAGTGTGGTGAGAAAAAGCAGCGAAGTCTGCTGTAATTGCAAAATTTCATTTGAAACCCCCCCAAATTCTAACTCAATATGCCTGGGAAGGGACCCAGACATCAACACAATAAACAACCAGGACAGAGGATTTGGATACAGTAGGCCATCTGACAGCAGTGAGAGATACCCTGGGCTGCTCACAAATTGAATATGGAAAACCCTGTCTCTGAGCGATAAACATCCCAATGGAGGTTTAACTCGCAAACCTGTAACGCGTTTGCAGTTTGCTTTACACGGGGTGCATTAGAATAGTAAACGACAAATCATTTCTCTGTTTTCTGGCCCATTTATTGATCTGTCATATTGATTCATGTTAAATCGCTATGTGATAATTAACAGAGTAATTTCTAGTTCAGCTAGAAGCTTTTCTATTTTGGCTGATTTTCATGCATAGCTAACATTGAAGTTCTGCTTCTAAGAGTAAAACTTGTAATGACTCCCAAATCTTGTTTGTCTTGGACTTGGTAATTAACAGGCAATCATTTACTTTCCAGAGAATTCCAATGATTAGCACAACTTAAACATATTCCTGTCAAGACCTCTGTAGCTACATTGCCACATCAGACTCTCTCTCAACTTATATAACTCTTTGCAAAGTGTTCTAGGTTTTTCTGTTTATTTGTTTAGGCGAAATTCCCTTATATTTGCAGCAGTAATTATTGTAATTGATCTTGACAGGAAGACATAGAGGAGCCTCTCTTTTGCAAACGACAATTTGTCATTCTTAGCATAGCCAAAATCTGTCTACCTGCCCCAAATCTATTAATCTGTATAAAAAAATCTGAACTACCTTAGAAAGATAAAATAAATAACAATGTGACGTAACATAAAAGAGCAAGGAAGACTGGTAGATGTGAGGTATGGTTCAGACCTCTTTCCACGTTTGTATCAGACTCCCTACTTAACTTTTTTTACTATTTCCTCATTAGAGGTTCTTAAAAACATGAGCACTACTGAGTTCACGGCAGCACCACTGACATTTGGAGCAAGGAGCAAAGATTTATCTCTAAAAATTGCATTTAAAAAATGGGTGTGAATTGGCTTCCTTCTGGCGGTAGACGTGAAGATATTTTCTGCAGAGAGAAAAACAAAAAGCTGAAGTAATTCCCTCTTAACCTAAAGATAGAAAAAAAAAGTCACTTTTAACTGAGACATTATTGTGAATATACTTAAATTGCTCGGGTTTTCTCAAACTATCCCATTTATCTCTGTTCAGACCCAGCCCACCTGAAGCCGTCCTGGGATGACAGACATTTGACGTTTGCTCCCTGTACCCCTGGCTGGTAGGGCCACAGCCCTAGTTTGGAAAGGAATTGTCTAAGCATCCATTGAACACATATCATACAGAAAGATATCTGCTTAATTCTCGCAGGGAAGGAGAAAGTGCAGATACATGAAGAGGCCCTACTGGAAACACGCGTATCAAACGAGGCAGTGCAACCAGAATCGAAAATGAGTTTGTCGACTGCTGATTCCACACAGAGCATAATAATTATATATAGTTTCAGCAGACCCTAACTTCTACCCTTATAATGAGAATTAGCTGAGAAGGCAAAAAAAAAAAAAAAAAAAAAAAATCAGTTTGAGTTGTGGGTTTTTTTGTTTTGGTTTTAGCCTTTTGGTTTTTTGTTTTCGGACCCATCAGAGATCTGAGGACATGAAGTCACCATTACACTACCATTTTCATTCCTTGCTGTTTGTCAGCTTTGAGTGAGGAACTTGATAGATGTTACCCAAGCTGTTTCTAATTGTTGGATTCCCTAGTGGCTTTTAAAATGTCACCTGTGCTGAAGGGGCCGAATCTGGGAAGGAAAGTGTGCCAGCGGAAAAGAGAGAGTGGGAAGGCAGAGAGCAACAGAAGCTCTCCCCTCCAACCACCCAGGGGACAGATGACAGAGTTTGCAAGTGTGTCGTGTTGACGTGGCCGGTGATTTGGGTGATAGCCGCCTTCTAGGGGCTGCAGGCAGGTCTGACCATTGGTGCTGGTAGGATGCAAGCTGGAGATGGCTTCCCCGAATATGGCTCCTTCAGCCTTACCTTTCAACAGCTTAATTTTTTTTATGTTTGTATTTATTTTTGAGAGCAGGGGGAGGAGGAGAGAGAAAGAGAGGGAGACACAGAATCTGAAGCAGGCTCCAGGCTCTGAACGGTCAGCCCAGAGCCTGAGTCAGGGCTCAAACTCACAGGCCGTGAGATCCTGACCTGATCTGAAGTCAGATGCTCAACCGAGTCACCCAGGTGCCTCCCTGTCAACAGCTTTAAAGCACAGGATTCCTGGTGCAAAATTCCTTTCTTCATGAACCCTGGAAGACATGTTTTCCAGAGCCTCTCCTGACACTCATTCTTATCAACAGTTTCCTCCACAGTGACTTTACTCATGTTTAGACTATGTTCCTATTTAATCAAGTGTATATATATTTTCCTCCCTTTAGACAGTCCACAACACCAGAGTCACCTCAACCCTGAAAAGGACGTGGCAAATGTTCATAGTAAATGTTTAAGTGACCCTTTATAGGGATAAAAATACTCTGGAAACTTCACTAAGTCAAAATAGAGAATGGTATTCAAATCGGAACCTTTATATGGAGGAAACAGTAAATAGACTTGCTTTTATTTGAAAAGTTTATAGAAAATTTTGAAAGCTTGAAAAAAATCACCAAAGAAAATAGGTAAATAGATTTATGTCTAGGTTAAATAAAAACAATTCCTTTCTGTAGTCAGAGTGCGGAAGTTTACTGGCGTTTCGATATTATATCCATAGGTCCTTTTGATCTGTTCTGCTCTGATTCTATTGCGTAAATTACATCTGAGTACAGATGACAGAGGAGAGAGAACCACAGAGGGTAACATATGCACGTGCCCTCGGGCAGAATTTGGAATTACATTTAATAGAGATGTAAGTTAAACTTTAATACCTATCATGTTTTTTGCATGGTCTCACTTTTATTTATTTATGCTAACATGAATGTGTACAACAGACAATATAGTCTATACCCTTAAGGAGCTCAAAGATTATTTTCAAAGTTGTCATTTTCTCACTCCGTGGCCTGACTCAGAAAAGCTAAAACAGGCATGTTCCCTTAGATGTTATCATGGTTAGGATACAAATTATTTGACAGCTTGGTCGTATTGCTGGAGTAACACGGGTAGGCTCTGTTTCAGCCCATATCCCAGGATGTATAGCTCCATCAAACTAAGAAATGGCAGTAATATAAGAACATGTGTTGTAAATGGGGCAGTTTAGCAAAGCATTTAACGATAATTTTGCAGGGGATTGCAGTAAAGGGAACACGAAGTTCACATTTCAGGCCCGTGATGCTCTTTCTTGTAAACATTTACAATGAGGTGATTAAGGGATCGTTTGCTCTTTATGTCTGCCATTTCGCCATTTGAGGCCTTGTACACCAACTTTTAGTAGCAAATGATTATGGTTCGGATGACAACTACCTTTTATTTATCGTAATGCATTTTTAAGGGAAGTGCAGAAGGTAATTTATCTATAGTAAATGCAATAGTTGCGATTATTTGTTGGCTTGGAAATCAGATGATACCTGCTAATCTGAAGTATACATAACAAATGAAAGTGAAAAAGATCTTAATGCAAAAGATCTTTCACCGACTGTACCAGAAACTATGTATGTTGCTTTATTTAATGTTCAGAGAAACAACTTCAATATCTGAGCGAAATGTATAGTTTGCAATAGAAAGTTTAAATCTATAATACAAATGTAGCACATATTAAAAGGTATATTTTGATTTTTAAAGCATTCTCTATTTTGATGAACTTTGCAATGTAAATTGTAAGAGGTAGCGAAATCTATAGGATTCCAAAGCTTACAGTGGTCTTCATGGGTAATGAATACTCCCTTTGTCACCAAAATAGTGAAATTCAGAGTTGAAATTCTAAGGTGTGTGTCTATGTGTATACCCTCAAGATTAGAAGGCAAGCCCCTTTGTCAAGATGAAGGCCTCAGTGAGTCCCCTTAAAGACAGTGCCCAGCTGGGGCGCCTGGGTGGCTTGTCGGTTCAGTGGCCTACTTCAGCTCAGGTCATGATATTGCGGTTCATGAGTTCAAGTACCACATTGGGCTCTGTGATGACAGCTCAGAGCCTAGAGCCTGCTTCGGATTCCGTGTCTCCCTCTCTATCTCTGCCCACCCCCTGCTTGCTCTCCTTCTCTCTCTCTCAAAATAAATAAACATCAAAAATAATTTAATATATATGTATCTGTATATATATAAGAGACTGTGCCCAGCTGCAGTCAGAAGTGGAAGAAGGCTCGAGGCCACAAGGTCCTGCAGTTGAGGCATCGTTCGAGTCAGTCAGATGGATGGTGCCATTCTCCTGTGGATGGTCCAGAACGGACGTGGGTGCAAGGTCTCAGGTTTGGGGCACCGGTGTATACATACCATGGTTCAGAGTAAAGGAGATGCTGAGAGGGCCCCAGGTTCCAAACCGGAGGTGGATCGATTGCTGCCCCAGATGGAGGTCAGTTGTTTTAAACACAGACTCGTGTTTTTCATTAAGAAGAAAGAAAAAATAAAATACGGAGATGTATTTTCAGTGGTGGTGGCAAAAAATGAAGCCCCCTTGCCATAGAGTTCCCGTCTCTGAAAATATTTGATAAGCATACCTTCTAGGAGCTGGACCTTGAAGCAGACCCATGTTCTGGTTTACTTGTCTTCCTGTGTATCTCCATGCTGGCAGCTGGTGTCTTGGTTCAAAAAGAGCTCTTTCCAAAGCATGAGAGGGAATTACGGAGCCAGGGACTGTCTTTGTAAATATAAGAGTTCTATGAGGCTTTGACTGGTTTGTTTGGTTTTTGGTGATTGTTTTTCTGGTTCTTGAATTTTGTATTTTTGTATTCTAACTTCTAATATTTTCTGCTCTTTCTCTCCAAGTCCTCTTCTGGAATCTGTTTCTGAGGCAAAGCTCTGGTTTCCTACAGGTAGTGGAGGTTAAGTCTCCTTGGATTGCAGTGATGTTCTTGAATTACTGCCCTTGGGTTCCCTTCATGAATGACTCTTTTCCCTCTGAGAGTTTAATAATCCTCCGTAGAACTTATAATATTTCCATTGAACCCCACCTTTCAATTATTTTCATACTCTTTTCTTTGTTCCAAAATTGACTTAGAGATTTTCCACTAGAATTTTTTTCAAGCTCCTTTAGTGTTTGTTTAAGCAGAAACACTTCCTTCGAGTGAATATTTTATCTGGTTTCTCTAAAAGCTGTCCTTATTCTTTGATCGCCGAATATCACACCATGAAGTTCTTTAATTCCTTGACATGGTTGCAAACATTTCCCAACTTACTGTTCATGAAGATGACAACTTCTCTATCATCAGGAGGATTTCCAACAACAAAAAAATAGTAATAATTATAGGCTCACAGAAAATCTGGAAAATGAGGCCCCACCTTTGGTTCTTAGGATTATAGTTTATACTTATCACATATTTCATCATATATTTTTAATTAAAAAGAGTTGTGTTTAAACATGTTAGGAAGCTTTGAGGTCTCTTAGTCTGAAGCATCTCAAATGCTGCCATGTATCTTCTGCCATGTATCTAAACTCTCTTTAGATATTTCCATTCTGAGCTTCTTCCTCAGCACTCCAGTAGCCTTGTTTTTCTGCTGAGCAGTGTGTCTCACTCATTAACATTGGCCTTCAGTCCTGTCTTTTGGCTGATTCTTCTTGTTGGCCACAGCTGGCTAGTAGGTCACTTTCTTCCGGTGAAGTCTGCTTCTAACTAAACTGTGGAGGTTTACCTGGGGGCACAGAAGTGCTGTACTTCTGGGGAGCTTGGGTGGTTCTGTCAGTTGAGCGTCTGACTTTGGCTTAGGTCACGATCTCATGGTTCACAAGATTGAGTCCCACATCGGGCTCTCTGTGTCAGTCTGGAACTGACTTGGAATGCTCTGCCTCCCTCTCTCTCTGACCCTCCCCTTCTTGTACACGCTCTCTCTGTCTCTGTCTGTCTGTCTGTCTCTCAAAAGTAAATAAACAGTACTTTTTTTTTTTTTTTTAAAGAAGTGTTGTGCTTCTGATTCTATATTAAAACTCAGCACTGGCTCCATCAGCTGGTGCACCTGTCCCGATGGCCCCCATATAGAATCAGGCTGTGGACAGGTGGTTAAGTGGACAAGTAAAAGCTTAGTAAGAAGATGTCTGCGACAGTAGGAATTCTGGGGAGGCACCACAGTAGCCTGTCTGGAAAAGGCCAGCCTGAAGCTGGAGACCATGACTTTCTCTCTTAAGCTCAGCCATGGGTGTCCAAAGAGGTATAACCAAAGCACAATAGGCTCATCAATATGGAATACTAAAGAAAAAATGCTTTAATAACTCAAAAGAAAGCTGGAAGGGGAAATAAACTAATTTTAAAAATAGTGGAATAAGCAGATCATAAAGAACACTGTGGTGGGCCTAAATCCAAACACATAAATTATCACTTTAAATGCAAATTATCTGCACAAACTAGTTAAAAAACAGGCACTCTAAGATCAGATAATAAAGTAATACCCATCTATATGTAGTCTACAACAGGAGACTTACTTTATGTATAATGAAATAAGTAGGCTACAAGTAGAAGAATGGGGAGATATATGCCATCCAAATTCTAATCAAAGAGCTGAGTGTAATGACAGACACAGACTGCAGAACAAAGAAAGCGTTCAGGTATAAAAATTCATATTACATTGTGATAAAAGGCTCAGTTTTCCCAGGAGACATAACAATCATAAATAAGTATGTCTATATAAACAGAGCTTCAAAATGCATTTTAAAAACAGAAAGCAGCAATAGAATAATCCAGTTTTAGTTGGAGACTTTAACACTCCTCTGTCAGTAATAGAACTAATGGACATAAAACGGGCAGGGATATACAAGAACTTAAAATGCTATCAACTAACCGGATCTATTAAACATTCACAGAACCCTACACACACCAACAGCTAACTATTCCCTTCAAGGGACATTTATCAAGGTAGATCATATCCTAGACCATAGAACAAACCTTGAAAAATATAGAATAGTTGTGATTATACAAACTGTGCTCTCTGACTTTAATGGAAATAAATTAGAAATAAAGAACAGAAGATCTCCAAGCACTTTAAAATTAAATTGCACACATCTATGTAATACACTGGTTGAAGACAACGTCTCAAAGGAAATAGAAAATATTTTTAAAGTTTATTTGTTTATTCTGAGAGAGAGAGAGAGAGAGAGAGAGAGAATTCCAAACAGGCTCCACACTGTCAGTGCAGAACCCAATGTGGGGCTTGAACTCATGAACCTGTGAGATTATGACCTGAGCCAAAACCAAGAGTCAGAGGCTTAACCCACCGAGCCACCCAGGCGCCTCCTGAAAATATTTTTAACTGCACAAAAATGAAGATATGGCATATCAAATGTAGAATATAGTGAAAGCAGTAGTTAGCAGGAAATTCACTGAATTAAGTGCTTATATTAGAGAAGGAAAAGCAATCAAAGGCAAATATCTGAGCTTAAGAAACTAGAAAAAGATCAAAATAAAGCCAAAGAAAACTGATGAAAGGAAATACAGATAGGACTAAAAATAAAAAGAATTGAAAACAAGAAAACAATCAAGAAAATCAATGAAACAAAAAGCTGATTCTTTTAAAAGAGCAATAAAATTGATAAACTTCTAGCAAGGCTAAGGTAAAAGGAGAGAGGACACAAATACCAGGAATGAAACTGATTTATCACCAAGGATAAAACGTAATACTGCAAAAAAACTCCATGCACATGAATACAACAGTTTACGTGAAATAGACTAAGCCTTTGAAAACCACAAGCTAACAAAAGTCAACTACATGAAATAAATAATCTGAATAGTATTGTAATTACTTAAGAGATTAAATCTGTAATTCAAGAGTAGGTAGTAGTTTAACAGATCGATACTGCAAGGAGATATAAGAGAAAATCAAACATGACCATTGCCCTTTGTTCAAGACTTCTTAGCCGATGTTTTATTGCTATACAAAATTAGTAGAAAATAATAGACTAAAAATCATGTCTATATTTTTATATATATAGGAGAGTTATATTTTTACATTAAAAATGTTCTTGAAGAGCAGGTTTAATTATGAATATATTTTAGGACCTAAGAATGTTAATATTATAATTGTTAACATAGGATAAAAATACAGAATTGCCAGTTAAATGTGAATTTCTGATAAACAGTAAATAATTTCTTTTAGGATAAATTTAGGATAAATGTCCCCTGAGACACTTGGGACATGCGCCAAATAAAACCAGGCATGCAAAATCAGGTACTCTGGTATTAACAAGAATCTGCACAAGAACGAAGCATGTCATAGAGTATTTCACCCAGCAGTTTTAGAAAGTCCACATTTTGTAAATTATCTATCTAGAAAGTATTTTTTAAACAGATGAAATATAGGATAGAAGAAAAAAGAAAGTAATTCCAAAACAGTTATTAGCTAATCTTCTTAACATTGATGCTATTACCACCAAACATAAATCAGATAATAAAGAATAAAATGTCTTTAAGATCCAGAAGAAAGCATCACTGAGTAATAAAATTCACAAAGCAGCCAAAAATGGCTATAAATCACTCTGCAATAATCTGACAATATCTGACATCTATTGTCAAGGTGCTGATATGGCAGAAGATTCAGCCAAGGCAAGTTTTTACATGTGGTAGTGCCCTCTTATCTGCTGTCTCGCTTTCTATGGTTTCAATTACCTGTGGTCAAATGGTCAATGGAAATCCAAAGCATAGAGTCCTCCTTCTGATGTATCCTCAGAAGGATATTAGGGCCAAACACTACATTACACCACCTAGTCATTCACCTCTTTTCACCTCATTACATAGACATTTTATCAATTCATATCATCATGAAGGATGAGTACACCACAATAACATATTTAGAGAGAGAGAGAGAGAGAGAGACTATACTCATGAAACTTCTATTACAGTTTATGATTATAATTGTTCTATTTTATTATGAATTATTGCTATTAACTTCTTATTGTGCCTAATTTATCAACTTGATCATAGGTATGTATATACAGGAAGAAACTATAGTATATACAGGATTCAGGACTGTCTGTGAGGTCAGGCATCCATTGGGGGTCATGGATAAGAGGAACTACTGTATTTTAACTGACTTATTATAAATCAGCTCTTGTAGTTTCTAGTTCTTTGTGATCGCTTCCTATTTCCTACTGTCCATAGTACAAAAATGAAAGATTCTAACGCTCTTAATTTGTTCCTGGGAAAAAACTATCACATAAGAGCAGATAAACTCTGTTTCTAGTTAGATGGTGTAGTTGTTGAATAAGTGAGTTCACATGTCATTGGCTCACCATATTTCTGTAAAATAACTGGGATTCAGTTTATTCTGTACTCCTTAAATTGAGGAGTTAAGTGTCAGTGGGGGTAAGAGATAATTTTCAGAGTGCCCATAAAGCCATGGAGCCAGCAGGAGCAGCTTATGAAAACACAGAATGAATAAAGGACTGCCATTGCATAAGTTCCTGGTGTGCCAATTTGTAGGTTTGGTGAAGTATTACTAGAAATATGGTAATTCAGAAAGAGCATTATTCAAGTGTTAAAAGATTACCAGAGGGCATTCTTGTATGGAAGGTAGTAACTAGTATGTTTTCTAACATGGAGAGTTTCCATTTCTCAATCATATAGTTTCCATTTTGCCTAATGGGCAAGTTCAAGTACGGATCCAGAGCATAATGCTCTGGACACAAGGAAGTAACCGTCACGCTGAGTGCTATGACCAGATTCCCTCCTTGTTTACTTCTGCCCGAAGCAGAACTCAGCTCCTCCTCTAAGTATATGCTGATGTGACTATTACATATTGATTTTAAGGCTTGTAAAATTATTTGTGTGTTCAAGGTAACAAAATTTTAGCCTACTGGATCTTTTTTTAAATTTTTGAAATATTTATTCATTTTTGAGAGTGAAAGAGACAGTGTGTGAGAGGGGAGGGACAGAGAGAGATGGAGACACAAAATCCGAAGCAGGCTCCAGGATTTGAGCTGTCAGCACAGAGCCCAAATGGGGCTTGAACCTATGAACCATGAGATTATGACCTGAGCCCAAGTCGGACGCTCAGCCGACTGAGCCACCCAAGCGCCCCTAGCCTACTGGATCTTTAATCTGTGTTGATCATTCTGAAGACTCAACAGATTTATGCAATAAAATACAAGCTAGGGGTTATATTTTTGGTGAAGTGTGTGTATCAAAAGAGAATTATCCTGCACCTGTTTTAAGCCCTGTCTTCAGGGACTCAGGATAGTGATTCGTTCTTTTTTGCCCTTAATGGCTTTCAGTACAGGAGTTGGCAATCCCACGTTCCCATGCCACTGGATGACTTTGTAAGTATTTAGTCGCTTTGCTAATTCACAGAATCACCCCATGAACTTTTGTGGAGCAGAACTTGAAAGGAGAAATTGTCAGTGTGAAGAGAGGGATTGTACATCTAAGGAGTTTAATGCCACCGTGCCATAGCAGTGAACTTGTAGAATTCATTGTCCTGTAGCTGCCGAGTGAACATGGGCAGGTATCTTAACAATGTTAACTCATAAATATCCAAGTGGAGGAGGACTATGAAGGATATTGGTAATTCCTAAATTTGAAGTATTGCTGTCATATCAACGTCCTCTCCTGAGAACGTATTTCTTTTGGTCAGAGGACAAATCCTGGGGAATATAAAAATGAAGTCTTATTTGAGGATTTAGAAAAGTTTGCCCTGAATATAGATACGCTTCCCTTGTCAACAGTTTACAGTCTGAGTTTCGGTGTAAGCCAGCTGTCAAATGCAGGCATTGGTCCAGTGCCAGCTAATTGGGTTTGGCCAGTGAACCACAGTTACCATGAGCATCTTTTTTCCTAAGCTCGCAGACACAACTTATAATTTGCATGAGAATGTTCTTATAGGCACAGTACAGAGATTGTTTCTGTTATAACTTTGATGGTCAATTAACTAGGGAGATGGTTTACTTTATTTTTTTGAAACTTTTTAATGTTTATTTATTTAGTTTTGAGAGAGAGAGAAAGTGCAAGCAGGAGAGGAGCAGAGAGAGGGAGACATAGAATCTGAAGCAGGCAATAGGCTCTGAGCTGTCAGCACAGAGCCTGATGCACGGCTCAAACACACAAAGCCTGAGATCATGGCCTGAGCTAAAGTTGGCTGCCTAACCGACTGAGCCACCCAGGTGCCCCAGGAAATGGTTTACTTTAGAGCCCTCCCCAGAGATTGTTCTGATTTAAAGGGTCCAGGTATGGAACTACGGTATTTGGTTCTATGATTGAAGCTGAAAAAGTCCTCAGATGACTATTCTTCTGCCTATCTCAATGGCCAGACTAGGTCATTAAAGGACACGGGTTAAAGAGTTCTATTAATGCTCTGAAATTGTAAGCAAAATGCCACATGAATGCCCGTTTTTGTAGAATCCAGGAATTATTTCTCAAAGGAGTTCACAAAATTATTTACAATGTTAGAGTTCTCAAGAATCATTTTAAAAGAGTAATTAATTCAAGATTCAGCTCTTCTAATTCTAGGAAGCCCTAAGCGACAAAAACTTAGAAATATACATCAGACTACTTGAAAGCCTTTCTGAACTAGCAGTGTCTCTTCACAATGATTAAACATTTCAGTGACAGCCCATCCTGCTGACGTCATATACCCAGAGTGCTAAAAACCCAGTGGTTTCTAGTTCATGTCTTTTAAATGTTTGTTAAATGGGTCAGGTGGTTAAGTAAGCAGATATGTTTTCATTAGTGTAAAACACAGTTTCTGATTGTTTTACCAGACTGATAGTAGTCTTTACATTTATTCATTTGCTCATCTTTTAAAAGAAAATATTTATTGCACAAAGCATGATGCACGACCCTGAGTATATATTAATCAAGGCACATAGACACCCTTCCCACGCCCAGGCTATTGCCAAAGTAGTGATGATTACACATGCAATGACAATTGGCTGGAATAAATGTGACAAGGGAAACGTTACCTTGTGCTAGTGTTTTGCTGGATCAGCTAACTGCACCCAGGAGTGAGGAAGACTATATGAATGAGACAGTACTGTAGTTGATACCTGAAGGATGTTGGACTATGGGGCAGGATAAGAAGAGGAAAGAACATTCCAGGTGGAGAAAACAGAAATGTGTCATAGCATCTATGATTTGACACATTTATATTTAGCCTATTTTTATTTTGTACTCAGTGAAGTGGAAGATGTTTAATTATTTTTCTAATAATGAAAAGAAAATGTCATGCTTGTATTGTTTTAAGCAATTCTCAGACAAGATCTAGTAATATGAGATTAGGGGAGAGGCTCTAAGAACTAGAAGAAAATACTATATTAATTCCCATATCTATCTATCTATCTATCTATCTATCTATCTATTATCTATCTATTATCTATCTATCTACCTATCTATCTATCTATCTATCTATCTACCTATCTATCTATCTACCTATCATGTATCTACCTATCTACCCATCCATGTGTCTGCCTATTATCTATCCATCCATCCATCAATCTATCTGTCCGTCCATCTGTCTATATGCCTATCCATAGGATAATAGATATCCTATTATCTATCCATCTATCCATCTATCTATCATCTATTAAGAAAAAGAGTAAAAGAGACTTGAGTCTTAAAGTATTTACTAATTTATAAATCAGTGAATTTGATTCTAACTCAAGGGGAAAATGTAAGGCTGGTAAACTTCACTTATAGAAGATACAACAGAAAGCAAGCACCTGAAAGAAATGGATCCAACAGGCATAAGTTTGCATTGGGGTAAATCAAGGAGGTTCTCTTTCCTATGAAATTCTGAGCTGTGAACTTTGGAAAGTGACAGATTTAGGGGAGAAAAAAGATCTGTTGCACAAAAGACCATTCAAATGAATTTGGACAATTTTTTGTTTCTGGAGTAAAGTTTTCTTATTTTTCTTCATCTATTAATTTTAAACAAAGATCTCATTAGAACCTATTTAGAGACATAATAAACTGACAACTGAAATATGAAGATTTTATGCAGTTACTTTATAAGATAAAGCAACAAGTTTATAAGCCAAAGAAACTTATAAAGATAAGATATATATATATATATATTTAATTTTTTTAACATTTATTTATTATTGAGAGACAGAAAGAGACAGAGCATGAGCAGAAGAGGAGCAGAGAGGGGCAGACACAGAATCTAAAGCAGGCTCCAGGCTCTGAGCTGTCAGCACAGAGCCTGACATGGGGCTCAATCCCATGAACCATGAGATCATGACCTGAGCTGAAGTCGAACGTCCAACCATCTGAGCCACCCAGGTGTCCCAGATAAGATATATTTTGCATTTTGATATGAGAGGGAAAGGGGGATGTTAAATTTTATTTAACGTTTTCACATATTTTATTCATCTGGTTTCTATGGTTCTTTTTTTCCCTTTATGATTAGAGAACAACAAAGACTAGATATGAAATATTTCTGTTCATTTTTGAATCTTTGAAACTGAATCTATTGTTCTGATTCATCCCATGTATGCAGTTTGGGCTAAAAAAAAAAGAGTAACTTTGCCTCTACTCTGCAACTTACGGATTCATTGAAGAAACCACTGAAGTCAACATGACTTGGTTGAATCCTTTTCTTATAGAGAATCAGACCACCTAAAACTTTCTAAGATTTTTATATCTATTTTCAACTCCTTCTTGAGCGATTTTCAAAGCAGAGGAATCTCACTGCTATTCACTTTCAAATCACTTTTCCTCTCAGCCTAAACCTTTTAATGTGCATGTATTCTCAGTGTCAAAATGGCTGTTTGCCAATGCTTAACGGTGTGGAGTACAGTATTGCATATTTTGGCTTTTGCCCATAGTTTTATCTGGAATGCAATGAGAAGACCAAAGCTGTTATGAGAGATATATGACTGAACTGCCTGTCTTTGGCCACTTATCAATTACAAATGGCATTTTTTGTGACTCTTTCTCCCTGGCCATTGGCTGCTGAGCTACCTGGGAAAGGGAAGAATCAGAATGGCCATTCACTAAAATTACAGAACATGGAAAAGGTCAGAGTTCTACAGTTTAGTGTTATCTTTCAGGGGACATATGAGGCCATAAAATTCTAACATCTAATTCCTGTGACAAAGCTTGTAGAAGGAAAGGAAACCAGTGCATCCTAAATCCAGCCTCTGCCAGGGACTGGAGTAGAAGAGAACCTGCTACATTTTAATCTGTTTTAGTTACAAGGTTGAGAATGTAATCTTGAGAAAAACAGTTCTCTAATCAGGACTAAACTTCAGTGTCTTCCAGATAAAGGCCTTTGGAATAGAAAATTATACAGCAGTTTTTTCAAACAGCCTTTGTTTCCACTATACTTATTTCTTTTAAGGATTCGGTTGGGGGTTTGAAAGAATCTCTGAGATGTAAAACATTTAAATTTGGATAATATAAAATTTCCAGGTATTTGAAAGGGTATTACACATATAATAGCTACCAATGTATATATAACTGCCAATTTATAATGTAACTATCAATTTGAAAAATACCTTTTACGCAACCAAACTCATTTTAAAGACTTTGTAATTGTGAATGTTTTGAGAGAAAATGAATGTATCTTTCATCATAAAGATAAGTTTGAATTGTCTTTATGATTAAATCAGAATTGCCTGAAGCATTTCCTTGCTTTTGTAGATTCATCTGCTTAGTTTTATATCTTTGCTTCTGGCTGAAAACATTCCCAGTCAAAATTCCAGAAAAGCCATTCCTGTTTCAAAATTTTGAAATCCCTTGAAGTTCTTTCAATTCTTAGACCACTTACTCTATCTCTGAGGGAATCTCACAATTTCCTTGAGTTTCACGACTTTATCTACCATTTAGTAACTCTCAAATCTATACCCTCAACTCAGATATGAATTTACTCTCAGGCTCATGTTTAAAAAGAAAACAACTCTTGAAACACTGACCTTACTAGCTTCTACCTACATAATTCAGTCTTGATGTATTGTGTGTGAGGGACACTGCCACCCACCCATTTGTACCAGGAAGGAAACCTGGAGCCATGTTTCTTGATCCTTCTTCCTAACTGCCCACCTCTCATTGACCACGAAGTTCTGTAACATATCACATTTGTTCTTCAGTACACTACTTTCCATTACTGCCACTCTACCATATTTAGACCACCATTTTATCCCGCAGAAATATACCCAACGGCTTTTTCCCCTCATACAATCCAGTTTCCATGCTGAAACAGACTTATTTGTTCAAGTCTGAACCTGTTCAACTCATCAACATTTTCCACCTCTCTCCTTGCCCCCAAATCTATGTTTCTGCCAACATTTTTTTTTAAAGTTTACTGAAATAAGCTTCTCTCTTGCCTTTAGATAGAGCTTGTGTACAGATGTTTCTTTTGCTTCAAATCGTTTCTCCCTGTTCCTCTTGTCGTCTTCACTAATTTTATCTACTATTTCTTTTTCTATGTCTTTTCCTCACCCCCGTCCTGGCACCTTCATAGCGCCTTGTTATTTCTCATCCATAATATTTAGCAGAGTCTATCCTTACCGTGTGATTACTTGTCTGAAGTCTGTAGTATCACCCTTTGGAGGGCAGAGGATACCTAACTATAGCATACTCAATGACTAACACACAGTATCTAAAATGTTTAGCACTCAGTAGATGTTCAATGGGTATCATTAGAATGAAAAAGTGAATGGATAAATGAAAAAAAAAAAAAACAGTGACATTTTATTTGACCATAGAACAAAATGATCATGTCCTTTAAGACGTAGAGTCTCTTTTAAATTAAATCTCTAAGGATATGAGTCATCTATTTCTTTTGTCCTTTGTTTGGTTTCTTTCTTTCCTATTTATTTATTTTTGTCTATTTTTACTTTCAAAAAGACACAGGGAATTGGTTCATCATTTCTCATGTGTACTTGCTGCCGAGTATTTTTCCATTAAAAATCAAAGCCAGCTCTACTTCAAGGCAGCTTCTGACCACCTTCCTCAGCCTGTTGCCTCTGCACAAACCTATATACCTTTTGTCAATGAGTCGACTTTATCTTGAGAGCAGTTTTAGGTTTAAAACAATATGTAACAGAAAGTGTACAGAGTTCATACTACTTTCTCTGCCTTCTCACAGTTTTCCCTGTTAGGAACATATTGCATTAGTGTGATATACTTATTTTATAATTGATGAACCAATATTGATAGGTTATCATGAAGTAAAGTCAGTAGTTTATGTTAGGGTTCACTCTTGGTGCTATACATTTCTCCGGGCTTTGACACGTGTGCAATGAGGTTTGTCCACCATTATGCTATCGCACAGAGCAGTTTCACCACCGTAAACGTACCCTGTGCTTCATCCCTCCTCCCTTCCACCCAATCCCATGGAAACCACTGATCTTTTTACACTTTTCATACTTTTCCTTTTACACAATTTCATATAATGGAACTAATACACTATATAGCTTTTTCATATTGGCTTTCTTCCCCCTTAGCAACATGCATTTACTTTTCCTCCATGTTTTTTCAAAGCTTGGTGGCTTATTGCTTTTAATGGCTAAACAATATTACATTGTAGAGATGTAGGCCAGTTTATTTATTCACTCATATATCGAAGGACATCTTGGTTGCTTCCATATTTTTGCAGTTATGAATAATGCTGCTATAAACTGTTCGTATTTTTGTGTGGACATAAGTTTTCAACTCATTGGAATAAATACCAAGGAGTGTGACCCCTGAACCTTACAATAAGAATATATTTAGTTTTGCAAGAAACTGTCAACCTGTCTTAAAAAGTTGGCATAACCATTCTGCTTTCTCACCATGAGTGAGTCAGGACTCCTGTTGCTTCACGTCCTCCACTGCATTTGGTGTCCATGGTGTTTGCCTGTTGGCCACTTGAATAGGTGTGCAGGGATACCTAGTCTGGGGTTTAATCTGCCATTCCTTTAAGACATGCGATGTTAAGCATCTTTCACATGCTTACTTGCTCATTGCTTCTTTGGTGAAGCGACTCTTCACCTCTTTTGCCCATCTTTAAATGAAATTGTTTTCTTATTGTTGAATGTTATGACTTCTTTGTATATTTTGGACAAAAGTGCTTCATCAGATAAGTTTCTTGCAGATTTTCTGCAAGTCTTGGCTTGTATTGTCATCTGCTTAACAGTGTCTTTCACAAGGCAGAAGGTTTTAATTGTAACAGAATCTAATAGTCATCTCTGTTTCATGGATTATAGCTTTGGTGTTGTATCTAAAAGGACATTGCCAAACCCAAGGTCACCTAGATTTTCTCCTATGTTAACCTCCTAAGAGTTTTACAGTCTTGGATTCTCTGTTGAGGCTTATGATCCATTCTGTTTCATTTTGTGTGACAGGTACAAGATCTATTTCTAGACTCACTTTTTTGCATATGGACGTCCAGTTGTTTCAACACATTTTGTTGAAAAGACCAACTCTTCTCCACTGACTTGTCTTTATTCCTTTGAGAAAGATCACTTGACTATATATATGTGAGTCTGTCTCTGGCTTCCTACTCTGTTCCATTAGTCTATTTTCTATTCTTTGACCAGTACCACACCGCTTTGATTTCTGTAGCTTTATAGGAAGTCTTGAAATAAGCTAGTGTCATTCCTCTGCCTTTCTTCTTCTTTAATGTTGTGTTGGCTATTCTGGGTCCTTTGCCTTTTCATATCAACTCTTGAGGCCCTTTGTTGATAACCACAAAGTAACATGGATTTTGATTGGAATTGCACTGAATCTGTAGCTCAAGTTGGGAAGAACTGAAATCTTTTCATGGAGTTGTTCTGACATCTCGAACATTCATTCTTTTATTCGATGTATCCCCTGAATTCCCTTCAGGGAATTCAGGAATAGAGTGATACATAAAGGAATTATAGTATCTAGCTATAGGAAGGACTTTTTAATGATTTAATAAACTTTAATGCTGAGGACAGTTTCATTTGTAGAAAAATTTCAAGATAGTGCAAGAAGGTCTGCATAGAGAAATGTGGCTTTTAATATCATGATAAAAGGAGGCTGCCATTTGCATAATACATATAATTACATGAGATCAACTTCTCCACACTTGACTCAACAGTTTAAAGTACTTGTTGACCTTTTAAATAATATTTGTGTTATTATCAAATATTCTAACAGGAAGCTTCATATATTTCATATATATATATATTTCTTTGATTAGCTCCTTTACTGATTTGAAGTATTTTTTATAAAATTAAAGACACACATCTAACTAGATTATATAAAAAAGTCTTTTAATCCTGGTTTGTTGTGCAGCACAAGCTAAAAGAGAGTAAAATATCAAATGAGAACATTCTCCTCTAATGAGAAATCTTTATAGTTAAATGTTCTTTAAAAAGAGGTCTATAAAACTTGCAACCTCCTAGATATAAAAGTTAATTCCCCTTCTAACAAATCCATACCTAGCTTTCTTTTCGAAATTTTACTGCCACTGGAGGTGAACCAAATTAAAATTATCTTTGACAAGATTTTTTGCAAAGTTCTATAATATATTACAATGGAATGAGTGGCAAAAAGGGATTTATTTTCTTCTACCTTGAAATAAATAAAATTTTAATTTTCAATTTCAATTTTTTTTAAAAATTTAATAATTATCTTTGGTGATCCTTTATCCTGAAGCTTTGATGCATTTCAGTATTTTCCTTCTTTATAATTAAACTTCCTATGCATAAAGAATACTTGTATATTTGCAGTATTTTATGGGTGAAGTTTGGCATGCATTTAAGTGACATATACGAGTGAGTACTTTAATTCTCTGCAAATGTGGCTTGCTTTTAAGGCAGACCTTTCCCGTGTTATGTCCTAATCTAGGATTTCATTTTGCTATCATATAGGTTGGTGTGACAGGCAAATTTTTTTAATAAGTAATTGATTTTTTCTCATATTGTATGCGACTTTTAGACCCTTGGTTTTTTTGGAGGGGGGAGAGTGCAAGTGGAAGAGGTGTAGAGAGAGAGGGGCAGAGGATCTCAAGTATTTTTCCTGTCAGCACAGAGCCTGATGTGGAGTTGAACTCATGAACTGTGAGATCATGACCTGAGCTGAAGTTGGATGCTCAACCAACTGAGCCACCCAGGTGACCTTAGACCCTTGGTTTTTTCTCTCACACCTCTTCATCAGCACCAAACTGGTGTCAGCCCCGTGTGCTAACTTAAGTCCATGGGAAAGCCCTCTGAGGCTTGATGCCCAACTGATTTATGCATATCCGGGATAACTGTGGGCTCCTGGGCTGGACATGCGAGTAGCAGGAAAGCAGTGGATTTGGAGGGGGCTGTCGATGGGACCCAGTGTCAGTCTGTGTGGACTGATGCTTGAAGCCCAGCCTAGATAATGTACTTGAATGTGGGAATGTGCTCGAATATCTCTGAAGACACTTCCATTCTCCTTACTCCGTGAGACATGGTGCACCCACAGTGGCTTTGGATCTTAATAGAAGCACAGGGAATGGATGAGAATGCAAAATTGACTGAATTTATTCATTTATTCTGTGATGGTAAAATAAGAGTTGTAAAAAATTATAAGATAGTTATCACATGCATAAATTGAGTGAAATGAGTATATATAAAAACTGGGGCGCCTGGGTGGCTCCATCAGTTAAGCGTCTGACATTACCTCAGGTCATGATCTCAGAGTTGGTGGGTTCAAACCTTGTGTCGGGCTCTGTGCTGACAGCTCAGAGCCAAGAGTCTGTTTCGGATTCTGTGTCTCCCTCTCTGGTCCTCCCCTGCTCACACTTTGTCTCTCTCTCTCTCTCTCCTTAAGAAATAAAAGGAAAAAAACAAAACAAAACAAAACAGTTCCCTCCCAAACACACCAAATTCCCAGACTAAATCTTTATCAACTATGTGGCATGATGTTTTGATATTGTCATAACCTGCACACTCTCTGTTTTGTGTTTTCCTCCTTCTCAGATACACTGCATCTTGATTGTCTCATTACATGTGTGATGTCCCTGTCCCTGCATTTACATTTATGCACCTTGACTGCCCTGTGTGTCATAGCTCAGCTGGGCATGCTCTTAATGTTTCATGTGGGACACTAAGCCAAAGAAACCAACCGACCATACGAAACCCTCGGGGAAAACATGTACCGAAGTGACCTCGTCACCTCGTCCATCAGTTATGTTATTAGTGGGTGTTTTGGAAACACACACAAACTTACAAATGCACATGGTTACACTCAGAAATATGGAATGCATAGAGCAGATAATGGATTTCAGAGATGAATCTGCTATACGGTTATAAAGATAAATCTAACCGTACCCTTGCATACACACTGTCCTCACCCACGTTGGCATAGCCTGGTAAGATCTGTCCCCTGTCTCCTCTTAGACCAGAGCACCTGCGACTCTGTGATCTGTGGGCACCAGGGACATTAGCTTTTCCTTCTCTCCTATCAAACATGCCAGTACTTTTTGCCTTACAAACTCTGTACTAATATTCTTCTTGCTTCTGGTGTTGCTCTCCACAATCTTCAAATACATGTCTCCCTCCTGTCATTCAAATCTGAGCAATTATGACACTTTTTTAGACATGTTTACTGTTTATGATGCACCTTGTAGCAATTCCCTGCATGGCTTTGATACTCCTGCCCTGGCCTGACACTTAATTTCTTTACTGTGATCAGTTGATTTTTATATCACTTATATGTTTCTAAAATGTACTTATATGTTATGTAACTATTACTAGAATGCAAGCCCCATAAGACAGAGATTTTTGTTTGCTTTGTTCAGTGTTTTGTCCCTAAGAGAGACTCAATAAATATTTCTAGAACTGTAATAAATGACCTATTATTTTTGTTATTATTAATCTATTTATTAGTTTATTATATGCATCCTGCTATTGGAATTTAAGATGTGTATGGAGATCTGTACCTCCCCTCATCAATTTTAGGCCTACGGGACTTTGACTGCCTTTTTTACTATGTAGGTTTAGTGTTTATTTCCCATCTAACAAAAAAAGCAAGGACTCAAGAAGTCTTTGTGAAAGTGTTTCATTTTTATTGTGCCGAACAATTGTTTTTAAGTTCAATTTCAGAATTTATATTTTTCTTCTTTACTCCCAAGCCAGAGTACCCATAAATACTTACAATTTACCTCAGAAATTAAAGTTCAGTCTGTTAGCTTCTTCTGAAATTCACCAATAAAAAATAATCAGAGATTTAAAGCATGATAGCCCTTCAGGCTGGCCAGGAGGTATGGAAATGGCTACCGCCATCAAAGAGAATGTAATTGGTAAATTTTTAAGGAGGGCATTTAAAATTGTGCACTTGAACTTACAATCTTAATACCCATGGCATGATGTGTAATTCAATAGCAAAACAATTCTACATCTTTTAGTGATAGAGACAGTTTCAATCTCAAGAGGAGTATATCCGACATCCACCTCAGGAAAATTTCTGATCCAAAATCCCAACTGAGGGAAGATATGGGAGAAAACAAACAGAAAAAAAAATGTACAATTTGTGGTGGTAAGTCTTCTTAAAAACTTCAGTAGAAATATATTTATTAATGAATTGCAACCTTAAATAGTAACCTCATAATAGGATTGTATTGAATTATCAAAACAAAAAGCTAAAATAAGATCCATGGATTTTTTTTAAGTGTCTTAAAACAACTTTCATATTAGTGGTTAGCAAAAGAATTGACACTCAAATTGTGAATTTCAGTTGTCCATGTAATTAAATTACGTGGAAAAACAAATTTACTAATGATTCTACTTGATTATTACATTAGTGTAAATAATCATGCTGGACTTCCATAACCTTTCTTGAAACAAGAGATCAAAATAGTTAACTTTTACCAAAATTTTTCTGGCATTTTGACAATTGTCTAAAATCATCTATCGCATTTTTTTTACTGAAATAATAATGCTAACAAGGTAAACATACCTCATATCGACTCATTCCATTCTGATTTCCTTAGTTCAAGAAGGACACCCTTATAATGTACCACTGAAAATGATTCCTGCTGCTTTTACAGCAACAGCCAGCCAGAAAATAGACAATGAAGCCAAGTTCATGTTCAGGGCGAGTGCTGTCTTCCCTAAGAGGAGCTGTGTAGACCCTGTCTCCAAAGGTGGCGGTGGTTAGAACTGAGTCGTACAGTCAAGAACGATGCTCTCTCTCCCCTCTAGGCAACTCTTCCTTTATTCATTGACATCACAAACTCTCCAAGTTCTCTCTGAGTGGGAAAAATGTCCAGTTGAAATCGGTAACTATCCTTTATATTTCTTGAGCATTCACCGGGTCTGTGCCATCCTAGCCGTGCTAAGGACACTCACATTTAGGTGTTGAGGGTAAACGTGTGTCACGAAAGCAAACTTCTCTTGCTTTATCTTCTGGAAAACTGCGAATGCTGCATTAAAGTTTTCTGATTCTACTTGCCAAAAGCATCTACAGGAGAGCATTTAGTGTTCATGTGAGTGCACAACATATGCATGTGGATATGCACATGTGTCTATACATATTTCGATGGACAGACGTACCCATTAAGCTCTAACTCTATCTAGACAGAGTCATTTAACACATGGTCTCTAGGCTCCATTGATGAAACAGCCCTGAACACTAAGCCTCCCTCTGAGGCTTTCTAAAAACTGTGTTTTGTGGGGAAGAGCAGGCTTAGGAGTGGAGGCCGGGACACGCATGTCACGTAAACCCGAGGCCACTTCCTGTGGCTCCGCCTTGCCCTCCCATGGCCTGCTTGGTTGTTGATGGAAAATATCATCATCCTTTTCTGTGCCAGAGCTCAGCCCACCCTGGGGGGGCACTTCATCAGAGACTCTCCTCAAGAAGCAGAGCATGTTTTATCCCCAGCTCTCTCCTTCCCTGCAGAGATGTGTAAACCAGTATCCAAGGCAGAGGAGGTTCACGAAGCAATTTCACTCTGAAATCCAGACAACTGAATTCTTAGGGAATCTAGGCATCTTGGCTGAATTTATTTTGCACTAGATTCCTGTTACTCCATGGGAATTCTTTTTCTCTTCTGCATTTTTTTTTCTTCCTATGGTCTGGCTTTTTCCAGGGCCCCACTAAAATCCTGGAGCCCATATATTCATGCCTTAGTTCTGAACTGACACCTTATATCCAGGCTCCAGAGTACAATGACAAAGTTACAACCAGATCTTAAATACATTTTATTATATTATTTATAATATAAAGATGATTTTCCTTTGAGGAAATTTGCCATGCTTAAATCACCTGCAATCAAATGCGCTCTTGGTGTGAATTTCTGAACGATAATTTTCTTTTAAATTATGTATGATTGTCTGTGGGAATGCATGTCACTCTGAAAAGCTGTAATCTAGTGCTAACGTTCATAGTAGGAACTCTTTTCATTCTTACTCTCTTGACTTAAAGAATTCTAAGTGTCTTCGTTTCAGTTGACTTTGGTGTGTGGAATCATGTCGCCCTGACACCATCTAGGAGGCGGTAGACCTGGCACAGAAATGGCATGCCAGCCTGGTGTCTGTGAGTTCCTAAGGAGCTAATGCCCTGACCCATAGCACCTCCTGTGACAGTAGGGGCTTCCGGAGCTCCTTGCTCCCTGACACCATGTGGCGGTCATCAGAAATGGGAATGCAGAGCCATCCCCTGCCTTGGTGGTCAGCACTAACTGGGAGCTAACTGTCTGCTGGACCGCGTTCAATGGATGCTGCATTAGCATTCAGGATAAATACAAAAACAGAGCTATGTATCCCTTTCAGGATGCACGTGTGTCTGCCAAGTGTGCACGAGCTGAGTGACTAGAGAGGATTGAAGTCAGGCAGTCTGCTGGCAGACCTTTCATCCCAGCTCACCTGCACTTCCACACTGGAAGGGAACTAGCACGTATGCATATGTACAGACTGACTGGGTTATACTTTTTTTATCAGTCTTCATTGCAGATTAAAACCAAAAAATATAGGGGCACCTGGGTGGCTCTGTCGGTTAAGTGTCTGACTCTTCCTTTCGGCTCAAGTCATGATCTCCCAGTGGCTTCAAGGCCCAGATCAGACTCTGTGCTCACAGTGTGGAGCCTGCTTGCGTATTCCCTTTCTCCCTCTCTCTCTGCTCTTCCCCTGTTTGTGTGAACACTCTCTCTCTCTCTCTCTCAAAAATAAAGTAAAAGTAACATAAAAAAATTTAAAAACCATTAATTTAACTGTTCACAGCTATACAATCATTCAGCAAACTATGACTAAAATTATCCCCAAAAAAAAGTAACAGGTTTTTGAGAGAAATTCTCTCTCTCTCAAAGTGTTTATCCCTGGAAAAACAGTTAATATTTTATTTAAAATAATTTTATATGTAATATATTATTAATAAAAATATACAAAATAGGGGTGTCTGAGTGGCTCAGTTGGTTAAGTGTCTGACTCTTGATTTTGATTCAAGTCATGATATTGTGGTTGTGAGATAGAGCCCCAAGTTAGGCTCCACGCTGACAGCGCAGAGCCTGCTTGGGATACTCTCTTTCTCTCTCTCTCTCTCTCTCTCTCTGCCCCTCCCTCCCTTTCTCTCAAAATAAATAAATAAACATTTAAATATATATATATATATATATATATAAACACACATAATGTATGTATATAATGCATGGAATGTTGATAAAAATAATATAAATATACATATAATATACAAATAATATAAATATAATTTATATACATTGTGGAATTTTCTATAAAAATTTTTCTAAAAAAATTTTCTATAAAAATACATTCTGTTTTATTTATTATTTATTATAGATTTCCTTTCTCCAAATAATTAAGATTTCAGTTTTGTTTCAACAAATGAAGAGTATATTTCGTGTTTAGGGAATATACTCTCAGTAAAGACATATCTATCTGAAGGAAGGCGTAAGTCAAAGGACTCATTAGTTTACTTAAATATCAGAGAGATAAGTTGTCTTAAGGACATCTTTTTATCTAGTTGAATGGATTCAAACACAAACTATATAATGTCCTGGACGTAAAATGAACTCTCATCCAAAATGAGAAACTCGATAAAGATTCACTAGAAATTTGGCTATGAATATTTTAACATCCTTTTTTTCCTACTAATTTTCTCTCCTCTGAGATTGAAATAAATGATACATTAATAGCCCCCTGGCTAAAGTCGATTCGATTCTCCAGTAAAAGACACTTCATTTGTCTTTATGATCATGCTTCCTCTTATACTCCAGTCGCCCTGAACTGGATCTTGTCCTGACCCTCACGTAAAGGACAAACTCCATTTCCCAATATCATTTCATGTCCTGCCTTCACTATTTATGGCCCCAACTAGGCACTCTCGCTCTTTTTATAAGGTTGATGTGAGATATTTCAAATAATGGATGTACTAAATGAATGAATGGATGTAGGCAGGTTGAATAGGATGTTTGTGGGGTGGTAGAGTCGTATGGAAAATGATATTCCCTCTGTCACTGCAGCAGATGGCACACAGATCTTAATGCCTAAGCTGCCGTTGGGACTACCTGTACCAGGTCTAATGGAGGGTCTTTAATAAATGCTCCCTGCCTAAGTGGGAAATTGACTCTTGTTGTTGACTTCTGAGTTTCTTTCCTAAAACCAAAGGATAAATATTAGCCTTTAAGAGCTAAAAGAAAAAAAGGAGCCATGAACAGAAATAATGAATACATTTTTATCATTTAGCTACCACTCAGCAGTAGTTTTTCAACTTATTTTTTCTCTTCTACTTTATGATACTTAAAGTCAATCCAGTGATGTCTGACTTTCACAGAATATACCACAGGGCATGCCCTACAGAGTCTATCATAGCCCCATGGAAAGATGAGTAATAAGCATGTATTATATGAATGAATGGAGCTGGTGGAAGCACACAGAAGCCATATACTTGTTACATAAGCACAGGTTTTCAAAACCTTACTAGCTTATTGACCACAGGACATAGCTCAGAAGCGAGAGCAAGAGGCTGACTTTCAGATCTTACCATTTTCCAGTGAATTAATGTTCAGCCTCCATAGGATTGCTGCCCACAACCGCTGTGTTTCTTGAAATCTCTAAGATTCTTTCTGCTGTTTGAAAAGACATCCATAGGGGCGCCTGGGTGGCTTAGTCGGTTAAGCGTCCGACTTTCGCTTAGGTCATGATCTCGCGGTTCGTGGGTTCGAGCCCCGCGTCGGGCCCTGTGCTGACTGCCAGCTCGGAGCCTGGAGCCTGTTTCAGTCTGTGACTCCTTCTCTCTCTGACCCTCCCCTGCTCACGCTGTCTCTCTCTCTCTTTCTCCTAGAAAGAAATAAAAACATAAAAAAAAAAAAATGAAAAGACATCCATAATATTCAGTTATAAATGGTTGTTTTTCCATAGTCGATGACTATTTAGGCACTCCAAAGTAGAACAGTATAGTATTTCATTTGATCTTTGATGGAATGATTTCTCCATTAAAGTGACCAAATTTATACATGACACTTTGCAAGCTCAGCACAGATTTAAATGAGTACTTTGGCAGTGTTACATCTTTTTGACTGGAAACAGACTCTTAACTGAACTAGGTTTCACAGTTCAAATGGGGGAATCATAATCACTTTTAGTTTTTTAATAAGTCTAATACATAATAAGCTGAGACTTGACTGAGGTAAAACATGTGATGGGGAGTCAGTACTAACACAGAAGGCATTTATCAGGCTAAATATGTGAAGTATTCAGGCATCCATATTAATACAGTTGATAAGGAAATTAAGATAATTTAAGATGGAAAGTATGCACATTTAAAATAGTCTTCTGAGGGCACCTGGGTGGCTCAGTCGGTTGAGTGTCCACCTTCAGCTAAGGTCATGATCTCACAGTTCGTGGGTTCGAGCCCTGTGTCAGGTTCTGTGCTGAACGCTTGCTTAGAGCCTGGAGCCTGTATCTCCCTCTCTCTCTGCTCCCCCCTCCCCCCCCGCTCATGTTCTGTCTCACTCTGTCTCTCAAAAATAAATAAGTGTATAAAAAAACAATATAGTCTTCTGTTCAACACAAGAAACCATAAAAACTGAATTTCTGCAAACCTGGTGATGCATTGAGTGATAATTTAGACACCCACACAACATAGAACGTAGTGGCCTGATCATATATTTCGTATTGTCTATGCCTGTGGCAACGAGGAGCGTAAAATTGAACCAAATGACCTCATATTGGAGAGGTAAGAGTCAGAAGCAATGCTGTCATTGTTGGGGCCTAAAGTGTTGTGTTGAAACATGCAATACCATATGGCATGTGACCGACCTCGAAATTCATCCTGGCTCTTACAGTTCTTGGTCCACTGACATCTGCACATACCAGCATGGGAAGTGTGGCCAGGAATGATGACCTACTCGCATGAACTTCAGGACACAGGACAGTTAAGGAGATCTGAGTTTAATATAGACATTTTCACTGCTATCTAATCTAATCTAATCTAATCTAATGCTTTGTTTTAAAGTTTTTTTTTCCCAATTATAAAAAGAATAAAACCCTGATTTAACCTGGAATCACAGTGACATTTGGCCGTGTAGCCTATTTGCTATAATTTAAAGGGGGAAGTTTGAGAAAAACAGATTTTTTTAAATGTTTACTTAGCTATTTTTAGAGAAAGAGTGCGAGTGAAGGTGAGACAGAGAAAGAGAGAAAATCCCAAGTAGTCTCCATGCTGTCAGCACAGAGTCTGATGCAGGGCTGGAACTCACAAACCGTGAGAACATGACCTGAGCCAAAATCAAGAGTCAGATGCTTAACTGACTGAGCCACCCAGATGCCCCAAGAAACAGTTTTCTGATTTAAGAAGAGACTATCTCCCCATTCACTGATAAACTATTAGAAATGTTTCTCCTGGGGCGCCTGGGTGGCTTAGTCGGTTGAGCGTCCGACTTTCACTTAGGTCATGATCTCGCGGTTCGTGGGTTCGAGCCCCACTTCGGGCTCTGTGCTGACTGCCAGCTCAGAGACTGGAGCCTGTTTCAGTCTGTGACTCCCTCTCTCTCTGACCCTCCCCTGCTCACTCTGTCTCTCTCTCTCTCTTTTATATATATATAATATTTTAAAAAAAAAAAAAGAAATGTTTCTCCTTAGCCTAAAGTATACACAAGTGCCATGCTTAGTATTATCACCCAAACAGAAAAGAGGTATACATTCAGCTTTGCAAGTCATTTTACTCACAATATCACTGTGGGTGTAGTATGTCAACAATACACGAATTGGGGTCAGCCTGGCCTGGGTACAATTAGTACCACCTCTGCTTAAGAAGGTTCCTTCACTTTTCTCATCTTCAAATTCTTCCTCGCTAGAATGGGAACCATTGATCCTACCTCTGGCTTTGTTGTAAGAACCAAATGAAAATTTATGGTAAGCACTTACCACACTACCTCAGTAAATAAATGGCAATGATTATTAGTCTATTTTATTGTCACTATCATTATTACTGTAATTACTATATATTTTGTAGGACACTATTTTCAAAACACAGGATAGAGAAATATGACATACTTTAAATTTTTTTAAGTTTATTTACTTATTTTGAGAGAGAGTATGAAGGGGGAAAGGGCGGAGAGAGACAGGGAGAGAGAGAATCCTAAGAAGGATCCGTGCTGTCAGTGCAAAGCCCAGTGTGGGTCTTGAACCCACAAACTGTAAGATCATGACCTGGGCAGAAATCAGGAATCATACGCTCATCTGACTAAGCCACCCAGGCACCACATGTTTTTAAAATTTGATATAACCTTTTTATTTTATTTGTTCCTCACCTAAATTAACATAAAAATATATGAAATTTTGGAAAGTAACATCCAAATCCCACTTGGTATTTGCAATTAGGTCCATGGATGTTAGGCCAAGAGGCCCTATCCAAGAGCAGGTTTTGTCTAGAAAATAGAAGGGGCATTTAAAGGCTATCTGGACTTTGAGGATGGAGACCAGGGCAGTGTGCAGATGAATGATGGATTCTGAATCAAATCGATATGGGCTGTGATCAAATAGATATGATGAACTAGGAAGCCAATGGGAACAGACATTAGAAGAAATTTCATAATTACATTCTGGCCAGCGGAGCACGGAAAATCAGATTCTGCCCCTGATCCATCATTTTTTTCCCACACAGCTCTGGAGAGAGTAGGCTCATAGAACTGCAGTAGGCAAAGCACAGCACCCCTCTGTCCTTGCCTGAGACTTTGACCTCAATGACCAGTAGCTCTATCCACTGCGCTGAACTAGATTAGATTCTTTAATCCACCCAGGACCTGTGAGGCCTGGTCTTACTGTATCTTCAGACATACAGGAAGGAGCAAGGAGGGAGGGAAAGTGGCAGGAGGGAAGGCTGGAGAGAGAGAGAGGGAGGGAGAGAGAGAGAGAGAGAGAGAGAGAGAGAGAGAATATGTGCCTCCATACCTCAATGCTAGCTGTGTTCAGTTGGAGACTGAAGGTTTTCTCAAATCAAGGAAAGAATCTAGGCACCACTATTTCTGTGCATAGGGTAGCTCTAATTTTTAATCTTTGTTGAGATTATTAAAATTGTATTTTTATTTGAAGGGAAGTATTAAGGTGGGTTTATGTGTACATGTGTGTAAATGTGGGAAGAAGGGAGAGAGGAACTATTGAGTCTTTTCTTATCTGTAGAATGGGCTCCACTCATCGGCTAAAGGTGCCACAAAGGGGTTGAAAGGATAGAGGAACACATATAATACCTGTCAAGTTTTGAAATTATTTAAGATTCCCACCTTCAGATACCTAGACACCATCAGGGTCTTCAAATTTTACAATATCTCCTCCTTGGTGGTGCAGCATCTTTCCCTGGATTGTGACTCATTCCCTTGAAGCAATGGGGGGAATTGAGCAAGAGTTCTTCTAAGGTAACTGGACACTCCCTAAAGATAAGCTTATGTTGTCTGCTTATTAGCTAGTAGAGAAGCATTTTAGCCTCGTGCATGAAAGACCAGATGCATAGCCACACACGCCCTGAAATATAGCACAACCGGAATGTTTTATAAATTTAGGAACATTCCAAGACATCTGTTACAAGACTTGTGCATGGCAGGTACTTGGCAATGATACCTTTTTATACTTTACACTTTGCCATTATGTTGACTCTTTCTGCATGTTTTCAGCCTGAGCACTTGAAGGAGGGCAGATATGTGCACCATTGTGCGCACTTCCAGAGATAAAAAAGAAGTCACTGTAAAAGTTCCTGTTACAAAGAGCTTATTTGGCTGTTGTCTAAAATCTCTGACTGGAAGTTCCATCGCACAATTCTTTGACACTATTTGTCTCTTCTTACGAGGTATGTTGACTGAAAATGGCACTATCCTTCCTGTTTATGATAGAAGATCATGAGATAAGTTCAGCTTTTTGGGAAAACCATTTTCTCCACTAAGTAATGCTAATATATTGTACAGTCTCATTTCCAGGACTCTTATCATAAAAATCAAACCATGGAATTCTTATATAAATGCATAGCTATATATCATGTGAAAATTCTCAAGGAGCAGAGGATGTTAATCATATCTTAATTTTTACCATTAGTCTTGATGGTAATGTCATCCAAGGAATTGCCTCAAATATCAGAAAACAACAATCTCTTTTTGTTTTGTTTTGTTTTGTTTTAGGTAGGCTTCATGCTCAGCACAGAGCCCAATGTGGGGCTTAAACTCACAACCCTGAGATCAAGGCATGAGCTGAGATCAAGAGTCGGTTGGTTGCTTAACAGACTGAACCACCCAGATGCCCCAACAACTGACTATATCTAAAGGAATTTTTACCACCTCCAGTGTTTCTTAAATTCTCCATGCTCAAAGGCATTTGTTTCAGGTCAGAAAACTGAAATAATAGTGGCTTACATGTAATACAGTGTTCTCCACACAAAGTAAGTCCACAAGCCATCAGTAGAAGGAATATTGGCTCCACAATGTCACAAAGAACCCTACTTCTGTCTTGCTACCTTTTCCTCTAGGATGGAGACTAGGAACCCATCTAACATGTTCCTAATTGACAGTTTGTTTTGCAGTTATAAGAGAATGCTTGCACTAAAAACCCTTATAGAATCTTTTGGATTCTATAATCTATAATTATTATTTAGAATAAAGTCTCAGAAGCATAATTATTAGATTAAATATTTGGGTCCCCTAGTAAATAAAAGTATCTACCTTTCATTTACTTTTAATATCATTGAGAGTTAGTAATCTATTAAATCACTGACATTCAGCCAGGGAAATGAAAATGACATTTCATTATTGATTTTCTCTGAATTAATTTAATTGTTAGTGAGTTTTGCTGGAGAAACTACCTTAATTCTAGCAAGTTGTATGTAAGGATCCTGTGCAATATAATGCTTGCAACCCCACCGCACCGTTAATGTAAGGGTACTTCATACTTATTCTGGTCCTACTACATTAAAATTTACTAATACCAAATTTCTCAACACAAATAAAGGGAAAATAGTTTTGAATTCATCACTTATATGAAATATTTGAAGAGATTAGTGAATTTGTGAGACTATATTAAAGAAATGAAAACAACAACAAACATTTGAGAGTCCCTGTGAAAATCATTATATGGCTACCCCAACAATTTGAAATCTAAAGCAAAACAATACATCTCCCCAGAAAAGCAAATAGTACAATTCAATGTATGGAGATGAATGTAATTAACAGGAAATACTACAGGTATGTTAAAAAACATAGCAATCCCAGAGGACCAAAGACAACTCCATTGGCACTTGATGAACCAACTTTAAAAATCAAGTACTGGCTAAAATTTCTCCCTTTTTCTGCTCTCACGACTCATTTGCTACATGGGGATTATGAAAGGAAGTGTCAGAAAATCACTCATTTTATCCCCCATATTTTTTCTCCTATTATGGATGCAAATCACTTCCTTAACTCTTTTATGGGATTTTATATAATGAGCACGATGTCTTCATAGTACTATTTAAATTTAAAATGCTATTAAAATTCTCGGCACTATTATAGTCTCAACAACAGAACTTTATTGAAAAGCTCTGTATCAAGTATAGTAATTTTATTAAATCTCGTTACTTCGTAATATTTTATACCTGGTTTGCTTTTCTCTCTAATAACCAAAATTGGAATTCTATCAGAGTTCCCTGTCTGTAAAAGAACTAGTAAACACATAAAGTGACAAGAGATTAAAAAATAAAGACCTTAAGATAAGTCCTAAGTTAACAGAAATTTTTAAAGTGTGCCTCGGCTGATGGAATTTCAGTAACACAATAAAAATTTAAAACAGAGGTGACATTGGTGGCTCAATCCACTGAGCATTTGGCTTCTTTTTTTTTAATATTTATTTATTTTTGAGAGAGAGAGCACAAGCAGGGAAGGGGCAGAGATAGAGGGGGACAGAAGATTCCAAGTGGGCTCCACACCATCAGCACAGAGCCTGATGTGGGTCCTGACCTCAGAAGCCATGATATCACGACCTGAGCCAAAGTTAGATCCTCAACCAACTGAGCCACCCAGGTGTCCTGAAGCATCTGATTCTTGATTTCGACTCAGGTCACCATTTCATGGTTCATGAGATTGAGCCCCTGTGTGATGACAGCTCAGAGCCTGTTTGGGGTTCTCTCTCTCCCTCTCTCTCTCTCCTTGTCCTTCCCCTGCTTGTGCACAATCTCTCTCACACCCTCCTCTCTCTCTCAAAAATAAATAAACTTAAAAAAAATCTTAAAAATATAAAACAGTAATATATGAATCATTTCATGACTTTTAGATTTTAGTATGACTAATTATTTGTTTAAAAACTAGAATTAATGAGATTTCTGCACAACTTAACACTATAACCATTTATTATAACAATTAAAGCATTAACCTAAAAATAGTTTTCAAATTTACTTAAGAAAACTCATTTTTTTTGTGTGTGAAGACCATAAGTGTTTTCAAGGTTCATTTTGTTTTGTTTTATTCTTCATTTCTGCTTTGGTATTAGTTTAAGCACATCATGATCTTGCAAAAGTTTTGGTTTTTAATTTTAAGGTGTGCAGTATGTGGCAAACACATTGAATGCCTGATAGTCTCTCCAGGAAAAAACATTGACTCTGAAAACAAAGGCAACAGTGCAGTTGATGAAAATACTTCAATACATCCAGCCGTGAGTGTTGACTTAATTATAAAGTATAAATCGTTTGTAATCTGTTGTTAGGAAAAAATACAGAAAAAATAAATCAGATACCCTCATGGTGATGCCATGTGCTGATCGCATCGATTTTCATCCAGCAGAACCATGGACAAGAGCCCGAGAGGCAGGCAGAGTGAATTACACAAAGTAAGAAATATTACTGTCTGAAGCGGCGGCTCCATCTACCATCAAAGCTGATGGGGACATCCGTCCTGGCAGTATCAGAAGAGATCAGGACAAGTCAGCCCCCTTGACTGCAGTTTAAATAAAATGATTTCAGATTACCTTCCAAAGTGAAAATTGGAAGATAGTAAGGGTTCATTTTAGAAACAGAGAAACTGGACTAAATTACAATAAAAATCAATTATATTCTGTTAGAGCTAAGTCTTACAGGTGTAAGAGTATCATATTTGAGCTTTAAGCACTTTTAGATATTATTCTAAATGTCACTACTACCTTTCGCCCTTCTGGATGGACCCACCTTGCCTTGTGAAGTATTTTTGTATTTTAAAGTCTGTGTGTTATATATTACAGGTGTTATGTTATAGGGGTTGCCATTTACTAGCTGCCTATTTTGTGTCAGGCTCTTACACTTACATGCCACAACTGTCTGGAAAATGTGCAGGGTGTGAACTGTTGAAAGACGTGGTGCCTGTATGGCTCAGTCAGCTAGGCGTCCAACTCTTGATCTTACCTCAAGTCATGATCTCACAGTTCATGGGTTTGAGCCCCGCATTAAGCTCTACACTGACAGCTGGAAGCCTGCTTGGGATTCTCTCTCTCCTCTCTCTACCCTTACTCTACTTTTGTGCACTCTCTCTCTCTCTCTTCCTCTCTCCCTTTCTCTCTCTCAAAACAAATAAACTTAAAAAAAGAAAGATATACTGAAGCATAATAAAAATTTTAGAGTTTATTTGAACAAAAATGAATGTGAATCAGGCAGTGCCACAGCAGAGTGGTTAAGAGCTGGGGAGAGACCTTTATAGAGAAAAGGTAGAAACAGAGCAAGGACATTACTGATTGTCTGTAACTTAAAGCCAAATTGGCTATTTGCGATTGGTTGTCACAAAGTTTTACTTTTGTGACCCTGAAGCATTGATAGGATTAGATTTTGTTAGCTTTTGTAAGCCACTACAGTGTTATTGCCACCTCAGTCTAATGGCCTCCATGTTTAATTAGTTTAACGGTATCTTTATCCCCATTTAACAGGGATCAGAAGATGCCGAGGCTTAGAAACATTCCATTTTTCTAAGTCATCCTCGTAGCAAGTGGCACAGTCATTCCTTGTCAATCTGCAAATTCATATTTTTCCCAAGCAATACGAAGACAGTTAATGACTTGGCTCAAGTCACCATCAAAGTGACTGACAGGCAGGATTAGAATTCTGGGGTTTGGTAGGAGGTTTAACATGCAGAGAAGATTCGGTGATCTGAGAGGCTTGTGTAGCAGTAAACCATTGTTGACAGTGGGACAGGAACTCTTAGGTAGATGGACATATTCATCCCAAAAGTATCCCCCACATGGAGCTTGAAACGTCAGTATCAAAATAAAATTTTAAAAATTGATGTTTGTGTATGTGTGTATGTGTGTGCACATGTGTATGTGTGCAGTGTTTTCATGGAATCACAGTTTTTAAACCCAGTTTATCCGTCTTTAGGAAAATCTCTCTCAAGAGAATAAATTTGAGCTCTGTGCACGGGAATGTTCACCAGGTTGGAAACAAACAAGCAAAAGTCAATGCTTTCTACTCCTAAGGCCTGTCACTATTTCATCTACTACCTACTCAGGGAGTAAAGGGTACCATTAAACTTCACCATCCATCCATCACTAGCCTTGAATAGATTGATGAAAGTTGGGGCAGTGTGAAATTGCTACACATCCATCTGACTATGGATTTATGTTGGAAGAATTGAAAAAGTAAGAAAGCTTATTATAGAATATGACCTGCTTGATATGATTTCTAGGCATGGAGATTACTTTAGCCATAGAGATAATCATAAAAAATTAGATGACTTTTATGTGGTCTCAGAAGTATCAGAAAAATTCCATTAGGGTTCAAAAAGATGTTGATAGACATGCAAATAACTTCTAGAAAATAAAATGAGGTGATATATGAGGCTGAAAACTGGTGAGAGGTTTATTTAACAAGAGAAAAGAGTTGAGGAAAACAGAAAAAGCCTATAATTGCTCATAAGATAATCCGTGAAGTCAGTTACAATGTGAAATTTTGTTAACATTAAATCTCCAGAAAGCTCTCGCCTCCCTTGAATGATGGGCAGTGGCATTTGCTCTATCCCAGGAGAGAAAGCTTTCCCAAGGTACCAGAAAAGATGTATTAAGTTGCTCACGTCAGGATTTATGGGCTCTTAATATGAAGTTGACATAGATGGCGTTAAAAGCCAGTCAACAAGCAGACAAAACATTCTTAAAACACACAAATAACAGTTTGTGAGTCCGAACCCAATCCCAAAAGGAAGTTCCTTGGGGTTTCCTCCCAGCGAAAGAGGAAGGAGCTTCATTCCCAATTCTGATGCACCATGGGAGAAATACCATTATGGCCCCAACCCCCATGCATGTAGACAGAGCTGTCAGTCTGGAAAGACCGACCACCATGAAACACAGACACACACAGATACAGAGGATAGAACACACACACACACACACACACACACACACACACACACACACACACACACACACACACAAAACTGTAGATGTAGTCTAGAGCCATTTACTCTCATATTTCTGTTTCACTCCTTAAGGAGACAGTCCCTCTTCCTACCATTTCTAATGTCCATAGTGATTTTTGACAGCAATCTCCATTTCTTTCTCCTCCCCTCAGTAAATAAGCCGCTCAGTGGAACAAAGAAAAGACCAAGCAATTATTAATGGGTATGGTTTTCACAAAACCACACACCACAATGGGAATTTCAAGGTAGCACATGGTCCTCATGCTTCCCCAGGAGAACGTGGATGTTCCTGTAGAATTACACCTGAGTCTAATTTGTACTGGGAAGTACAGAGCCAGCTTTTCTTTAAGATGAAGGTAGATATGCCTGTCTTTCTAAAACTAATATTTTATAGGATTTTACATACTTGAAAGAAAAAATACTCCAGGGAAATGAACAATAGATACATCGATAAGCAAATTACATATTAGTTTAATGTGAGTGACAAAATTAAAGACATAACTAAAGTAATACAAAGAAGAATAAATGCATATAAAAATGCTTGTAGGAATTATAATAGAGAAATACTGTTATCCTATATTTTTATTTCATGTTACATGATTAAAATATAAATAATATAGTTTTTTAACATTTATTCATTTTTGAGATACAGAGACAGAGAATGAGCAGGGGAGGGGCAGAGAGAGAGGGAGACACAGAATCGGAAGCAGGCCCCAGGCTTCAAGCTAGCTGTCAGCACAGAGCCCGATGCAGGGCTCAAACCCACAAACCGTGAGATCGTGACCTGAGTGGAAGTCAGATGCTTAACTGGCTGAGCCACCCAGGCACCCCTAAAATATAAATAAATTAAATTTGTCATATGACATTAAGTGACTGTTTCCACAAGAGGATCCACAACTCTTATCAAAGACCCCAAAATATGTTTAACAACCAGAATTTAAATGAAGAAGACACAAGATAAAAGAAAAATAAAATGCTCATGAAACTAATCAAAAGGGAAAATGATAACAATACAATTTGCTTACTTATACTAACAATATAATTATCTGCTGTACTAGATTTTATGAAATTCCTATATTTATGTATCACTCTTGGTCATATAAATAGTAATTCTTTTGGGGAGTCATTAATAACGAAGTATAAACTGTTGAGACCAGCATTTGGGAAATATATTATAAAATAGGAAACATTGTTAATCTTTCTGATTATTCAGTTATCGAAATGGACATTTATTATAAGGGAAAATCCTAGCATAAGAGAAAAACTTTATTCATAAATATGTTTATGGTGCCATGACTTTCGAGATAAAACCTGAATGTCTCATAATAAAGACAAGAGCTTATTAACACGAAGGAATTCTCTCAGCCTTTCAGCTACTGAACTTGGTGGTGATGTAGCCAGCCTTCTGCTCAGTCATGCCCTCGGTGGAGCTCTGCCAGGAACTCCCTCCACCGCCACGCAAATCTTTGCAGAAGCCGCAAGGCATAGATTGTTAACTCATTTGTCTTTTTAGAGTGACAATTAACAAGCAAAAATTGGAAAAAGAGGCATAGCTGTTTGAGGACCACCAATCCAAATAACTTGAATTGGGAAACTGCAAAACTAATGTGTGGATCCAGAGAAAATTGTGTTTAAAATTGATATTAACAGCAGAGCAGAGTGTGCTAAGTTTGATGGCTCAGTTTGGTAGGGCAAAGTGAAGAACTTCATTCAACACAGATCTAGGAGGGAAGACAGATATCCTCGTGTGCTGTGCATATCAGGACATCCCTGTGGATCCATACGGCCTTTCTCTGTGTCCTCTCAGTGACATAGAGATTTCCTCGGTGCTCCTTATGCTCTCCACGGGGCCCATTAGCAGCTGGATGCTCCAGTAGACCACCAGGCCCAGAGCACTTTCCCAGCGTGAGCTGTGCTGGGCCCTGCGTTTCTTCCTCCAGGATGTCCACCTACATGTGTTTGACTAGCAGCCCTGCAGTGGACTCCTCTCCCCTCAGACTTTTTTAAAGCCTCTGAAGTCCTAAGAGCTCACCTGTTGGCTACCAACCACCCACACCTCCCTTGCACCTGCCAAGTTCCTGTGGGCAACTTCTCTTCTCAAAGCACATTCTCATGCACTAGGGGTTGACAACTTAGCAGTGAATATATACATATATACATATATGTATATATATACACATATACATATATGTATATATATACACATAATATATATACATATATATGTACACACAAACACACATGTATACATGTATACACATATATACACATACATATAATTTGGGGATTTTGTTAAGATTAACTTACAGTTATTTCTAGTCCCACTTTTTATACTGAAAAAAAAATGCCTTCCATATTCTCACCTTCTTTTATGGAGGAATTTTTGTATCTTTATTCCTCCTTGACTTTGAGTTTGGGAATATGTACTTAGAAAAAGCTTGCTGTCTGAATGTGTGTGTGTCTGTGTTTGTTTCCTTCCTTCCTTCCTTCCTTCTCGAGAGAGAGAGAGAGAGAGAGAGAAAACAAGTGGGGAAGGGGAGGAAAGAGAGAGAGAGAGAGAGAATCCCAATCAGGTTCTGTGCTGTCAGCACAGACCCCAACGTGGGTCTCAATCCCACAACCTTGGAATCGTGACCTGAGTCGAAATCAAGAGTCAGACACTCAAGTAACTGAGACACCAAGATGCCCCAGTGTGTGTGTTTTGTAACATATCTATAATCACTGGTAACATCTTTCTATATTGTGTGAAAGGAAAACTTCTTCACTGCATGGTCCCCCCGAAATGAAATTTAAATTCAATATAATCTATCCCTGGTAAAGTCCTAATTGTTTCGGTGTGATTTTAAGTTGATTACAATATTTATCCTACATTCAACTGAATTCTCTTCTCCCTTCCATTTTAGTCAGGTTTGAATTATGTCTTCAATGCTTTCTTTGAACTCTATTTTTCAGTTATTTCTTTTGCTCTTCCAAACATTAACTATTTTCTATAAAGTTTTATATTACTGCATTTACATAATGACTTCTTGGCTATTTCAGGTGGTATAAATCCTGTTAATCTCAGCTTATTTTCTAAGGTTTGTTTCTTTTCACTCTTACCCTATTTATGAAATTTTTCGAACACAACTTATTTGACAAAAGAGTTGTCCACAATTGTCAGTTGTCGACCCAAATCACTGCCACTCCCTTCTATGTTCCACACTTCACCAAGAGGAAAAGCCATAATTATATTTTCCAAGACCCTTTGATTGTATGGCTGTGGTCTTGAGTTTGTCAATGGCAGGTGCTTTGTAGAGTATGGAGGATGCAGGAGAAGATAAAGCCGTGTTTTTGTAGAGGTCCCACAACCATATCCAAGGCTCAAGTCTTTTCTTTGCTAGAGATCTAGAATTCTCTAGATCCTGGTTCTGTAGGATATTGTTTCAGTCACCTTTCTCTCTCTGCCCTGAAGTATATGTAACATATCCTCTCTCCCAATATATTTGTCCTCGTGGGATATTTCTTCTCCTTTGATAAAGGGAAAGCTTTCCCTTATTGATTTTGTAGGAATTCATCTTCCCCATTTTTCCTCTTATTTTGGTCAATATGTGCTTATCGTGCTATAGTATGGTATGGTTAACCAACATTTTTAAAAATAACTTCTGTGTTATCGCATGTAATATTTAGCGAATGAAGAAAGAAGCCTCCAACTTGATATATGTGTTAGTAAAGAGAGTACATACCAAATTTTGATGATGATACTATACACTAACATGTAATTAAAACAGAGCAGAGAGAGGAGGAGTAGATTAGTCTGTTAGGAAGAGGGAAACTTCAGAGAGAAAGTGAGATCTGAAGATATGTACATGTCAAGTAGATGACCTCTAACTATGTAGCCCATGTTGCCCATGAACCTCAGACGAAATGGTGTCTTTACTGAAGTCAGGAAATCATACATTTATCTATGTGATTGGTGCACTGAAGCTGAGCTGGGGAGTGCCAATACAAACTTGTCTCCCAGTGATGTTTGGATACGGCTGTGGAGCTGGAAAGACATTTTGAATAAGAAATGAGCCTGATGGGGTGCCTGGGTGGCTTAGTTGGTTAAGCGTCAGACTTTCACTTAGGTCATGATCTTGCGGCTCGTGGGTTCGAGCCCTGTGTCAGGCTCTGTGCTGACTGCCAGCTCAGAGTCTGGAGTCTGTTTCAGATTCTGTGACTCCTTCTCTCTCTGACCTCCCCCTGCTCATGCTGTCTCTCTCTCTCCTAGAAATAAATAAAAATATTAAAAAAAAAAAAAAGAAAGAAATGAGCCTGAGTGGCTCAGTCAGTTACGCATCCGACTCTTGGTTTCAGCTCAGGTCATGATCTCATGGTTCTCTCCCTCTCTCTCTCTCTCTCTTTCTCTTTTTCTGTGTGTGTGTGTGTGTGTGTGTCTCTTTCTCTGCCCCTCCCCTGCCAGTCATGCTTTCTCTCTATCTCTCTCAAAATAAAAAAAAGATAGAGAGAGAGAGAGAGAAATGATGGTATTATTCAGAGAAATCATGGCTGCTTGACTATATCTGACTATTTGAAAAGGGAAGAGATCGTATCTTTACGTGTGTAAATATATTAGAAGAATGAGGGCTTGGTTTATTCAGGGTAGCCCTCTGTCTTCATATTGCTCACTTTATTTGCCATAACTTTACCTCAGAATTCAGATATTTTGTATTTTCATTTTGACTTATAATGACATCTGCATATAACTAAAGACATACCCGATGCTTTCTGTCTAAATAACAAGTTAGTTCTTTGGTTCTTTCTGCCTGATTGTAAAGCTGTCTCCAAGGCAATCCAAAATAAGTGTCCATTTAATTTGGAATCTTCTGGAACATTGATTTCTAAAACAAAGCCTCTTCCAATTAAATTCAGTGGCATTTTTATCCAAAACATTTTCCTAGGTCATTGGTTTCCTGTCATAGGTCTGGGTTCTGTACCCAGCAGTTGAAATACATTAATTACAGAGGCAGAGGTACTCCAAGCCACTGTCGCTCAGCACAGGGGACTGATTCATATCATGCCTTCTTACACAGAAAATAGTAATCTGCAAAGAATCTCAAAATATCAGTGTAGTAGAATGAAAGTACACACACACACACACATTATATAGATACATAAAGACAGTGAATGTCTTAAACAATGGTTTTCTTCTGACAATATTAATGAAAATATCTGTGTGCCATTTTTTTCTTTAATTTGGTTATTGAGAGACAGAACTCGCTTGGTGAGTTAAGCCCAAGTTCGGTTTGGGTAGCTTCTTAAATTTTTAATCATATAGTAATGAAACTGATTTACCCCTGCGTTAATCTATGTATACAAAACAATCATGGTTCCATTTTTGTTAAAATTGGCAAACCAGTGTAACAAGCAAATGTAGACCTAATGAGAATGAAGTCAGTAACTAAGACTCTGTAGGCTCCATCCCCAACCAGCATCAAGGCCTCTGCTTGGCCTGACCCAAACATAGTGTTTCAGAAATACTAATTCAAAGGGATTCACAGACCCCTATGCTTATATCAGCATTATCTACATTAGCCAAATTATGTAAGCAGCCCAAGTGTCCACCAATTGATGAATGGATAAAGAAGACGTGAGATAGAGGATGGATAGATAGATAGATGATAGATAGATAGATAGATGGATAGATAGATAGATAGATAGATGATAGATAGATTGATAGATAGTGAAATATTTTCATAAAAAAGAATGAAATCATGCCATTTGCATTGACATGGATGGCACTAGAGAGTATAATGCTCAGTGAAATAAGTCATGAGCAAAGAAAACAGAGAGAGAGAGGGGGAGAGAGAGAGAGAGAGAGAGAGAGAGAGAGAGAGACAAACCAAGAAACAGACTCTTAACTACTGAGAACACACTGATGGTTACCAGAGGGGCGGTGTTGGGGGGATGGATGAAATAGGTGATGGGGATTAAGGAGTGCACCTGTTGTGATGAACACTGGGTGATGTATGGAAGTGTTGAATCACTGTATTATACACCTGAGACTAATGTTACACTGTATATTAACCATACTGGAATTAAAATTAAAACTTAATATCAGGATGCCTGGCCTAGCTGGCAGTTGGTAGAGCATGTGACCCCATTTTTTTAAGTTTATTTATTTATTTTTGAGAGAGAGTGAGAGGGAAGGGCAGAGAGAGAGAGGAGACACAGATTCTGAAGCAGACTCCAGTCTCTGAGCTGTCAGCACAGAGCCTGTCGTGGGATCGCACTCACAGACCCTGAGATCATGACCTGAGCCTAAGTTGGACGCTTAACTAACTGAGCCACCCAGGTCACCTGCATTTCTAACATTGAAGAAAAGGAAGTTTATCACATTTCCAAGCTTGTTCACTCAAATAACAATTTTGCATCAGCTACATAGTATGTAACCAGCACATAATGATTATTGGCAGATTTGGACTTTTAAGGACTCCTTTCCAAATGTTTTTATTTTGGAAAATAGCCCGTATTTTCCTAAGACTGAACTGTTTGTACTTCTTCTAAGATGCGTTACACATGTTTCAGAAACCCAGACTTTCATGAACCACCAGACTGAGCATGCCTGTTTGTGTTCCTCTAAAGAGTAGAAGAGCATTAGATGTTACTCCATAAGCACAGAGGGATAAAACCTGTAGAGATAAAACACTTTACTTATCGCACAGGATTTGCCTTTTTAAATTAAATTCCTTTTTAAAAGTCTTTTTAAAAAGAATTTCTAAAAATTTCTATATACCCCATTATAGGAAAACCATTTTTTTCAACAAAAACCAGAGCAATTATATTTGTTGTGAAACTGATATCATATTTATATTTCCCCTACCTTTTTTTTTTTTTTTTTGGCCTGGTTATCTGCTTTAATTATAGTTTCTCCCCAGTCAGAGTTCTCTCTTCCCTTTTTATTCTTCTTAAGAAAAAAAAATGTTTGTAGCTTAAATAAATATACTGACCAGGGAGTCTCAAACCAATTAACTGCCCTACTTAAGAAAATCCAGCCTACTTTTTGCAGCTAAAACAACAATAGAAATGATTTTATGATAAAATGAAATATAAATGGAAAGATTGTTTGACTGCACATAACTTTATTAATTTTTTCATGATTTCTTTTAGAATAGAGCACAGCAAGACTATATTTAATTGGGCTAAAAGGTGGCATAACCCAGTGGGTTATATATGCATTAACTGAATCAAATATTACTCACAGTGTTATCTAAACTTGTTTTAATGCTGAAATTTTGGTTATGCATCAAATGTATTCAATATGCATTATGTACCGTGGAACACTGCAGTTTTGACACTTCATTATTGACAAGATATATCACCATTTCAGGATATGTTGCAGCATGTCTACAAAAGAGGTACATATTAAGCCTAAACTCCAGCTTTAATTATCAAGGTTGGCTGCCTAGTGAGGACTCACTAGATAATTGTCACATTCTAAACTTATTCCTCTTAGAAGGACCCAATTCAATGTTAGTTCTTCTTTCTAGAATTCTAAAGCTACAAGACTTGTAATTATACGTGCATCCATATTTTATCTGGGATTTTCATGGTAGAAGAAAATGTCTCTATACTTAGACAGTCATTATAGATTCAACTCAGGTTTGCATATAAATCACATGAAACTTTTTTGACCACCCACCATGTCAGATACAAAGGAAGCGAAGGAATGAATTCATGGTTCCCATTCTCTATCTAGCAGACTCTTAGAGACCCAAGTACAACTGGATCCCCTTGCTTAATGGTGACTTAATCTCCCCACCCCACCCCCACTTCTTGGGTAAAGGTTTTCTACCAAAAGATGTGGGATAACCTCAGATCATCTGGATCTTTGCACACAGTTCAGAAATCTCAAAGACCATAATTACAAGCAGATGTTCCTATTTTTTAAAACCATTGAGCTGAGACCCACACCCTTGACCAAGGTCACACTAAATCTGGAGACCAGGTCTCCTGGGCCTGTGGAGACCTGCACACAGAAAACAGCAGAGTCTCTTTAGAACTGTCTGAATCAAACTGCCTACCTACATTTCCGGTAAATTTAATCTAGGATATCTTTGGTGTGCAAACCATTCACTATTTTTTATTTAAAATATATGTCACTTAAAGAAGTGTTAGAAAAATGAGAGGCTATCCCAGGTAATTTCTTGCATTCAAGACCCATTTTCATGGAGTCAAAGCCTGGCCTCAAAATTGCACGTGTTGACAGAGCTTCACAAATTAAACACGCTAAATACATTGGATTGGCAATATTATTATCCCTGACAGTGAGTGCTCCTTCACTCCAGGAAGAGTAATGGGCAGCACTGCCATCTTCAGTCTGGGTGGAAATAGTGCTTAGAGGTGTAGTGGGAGCAGTTTTTATATCTAATGGGTTTAGCATCTCTTTCATGGAGCAGCTTTCCAACACCCTCCCAGACTTTTGTTTTATGCTTTTGCTTCAATTACAATTGAGGCTAAACTGTAAAAAGTAATTTTGTGCTTGATCATAAAGAAAATGCATGCCAGTGCAACGTGGGGAAGCCACTTGAGGAAAACGATCACAGCTACTGTAGAACTGACCCTCATGGCTTGTCCACACTGGAGAATTCTCTTTTAAGCTGTGCTTTCCACTCACCTCTTGAGAAAGAAGGGATAGCTTCTCCTTCGCATGTGATCTGTCTATGGACGCATATATACCGCTTACTACTAGGTTGGGACATACTTTGAAACTAGGTTTGGACTCTGTATCTGTTTGATGGTTGTGAGGCTGTGGCCTTTGAATATCTGACTTTGATAGGTCAAAGGTCATTTTTATTTTTTGAGAGAAAGACACCCAGATCTAGTCAACTATGACATTTCATCTCAACGGTCAGTCACACTTTGTGTCTTGCCCCGTGCAGTCTGGGAGGTTTTTCCCACTACTGTCTTTGTCAAAAATAAATCAATGTCATATTGTTCTCAAGCTTTTTCTTCTCACTTTGAACTGTGCTTTATATCTAACATGGTGTCATCTTGTTGGTACAAGGAAGCGATAATATAGATGATCTCTTTGTTCAACCTCCTAATTAAGTCTAATTAAACATTTTCCTTCCTTTCATAATGACTGCTATCTTGTAACATGAGCATATTAAGGCAACTTCTGTGATGTAACTATTCCACTACTGAAGATAAAAATCAGAAGCCCTGAGATATGAGATCCTTAGATGTTAAGTTGTGCATATTAAAATAAGATATTACAGGCTTAGAACCATAGATCCTCTTAGGCTATATCTTTAAAAGAATCCAATGAGTTGATTTTCTGACATGCTGCCTCACTAGGAAACACTACCTTTTTAACCCAATTCCATGAGGCGCCCACAGATAGTCCAGTCTTCAAACAAGGAAATCAAGTTGATTCTGACCTGTAGTTGGCTGCTTTTGAGTCTCTGTGAACTTGACAAGCACATCGAAGATCCTGAGTTCAAAGGATGACCTTATAGCAGATTCTCAAGAATCTTTTCCAGATATATTTCCATTCTGGGTGTTACCTTATGAGAACCTTGAATTCTATCAATTCTACCTGGTCCAGAAGGGAGCACTCAGTCTAGCTTCTGGCTGTGCATACTGAGGCATGCACCAGCCCTCACTCTTCTGATGTGACTCCCATGAGAGCTAATGGCAGCTGTACAAGTTTCCTTTAGGAAATATCCATGTTTGTGGGTATCTCCAAACATATTTTTTCTGCTGCAGATTTTAAGCCTCAATACTTTACAATAAAAGCCCCAATAAAGCTTGTAAACTCAAAGTGAATGTTGCATGTAAGGCTGTGAGCATGTTTGTTTGAATCTCTGGCTGAAATATCTGTGGGAAACAAACTTTGCCATCAGCATACTACCTATTCTGTATTCCCCTCATAATGAAAACACAAGTTTTTAAAGCCTTTTAGTGTGTTGTCAGGGAAAAAAGGAGATTACAAAAATGTTAATGGCCCTTTAAAAAAAAAAGTTGAGTAAACAACATATGTAATTATTTTGCAGGGAAATGCTACTAATTAAAACCAAAATCGTTCTAATTGTATAGACACCTGCTACTGCACAAACAGTCCATTTCTTACTGAAGAATTTCATTCTGAAACAGCGCTAAATTCCCAGTTCATCACCTTAAGGAATGTCCACTTTAAAACACTGCCGTAAACTTGACTACACTGATTACTGATTTCTTTCAGAGTCAACAGGACAGGGTCCCAGAGGGGAAGCGTAATTTTATTGTGATAGTCATCTCTGCAGCCTTTATAGTCCTTGATGGGACAGAAGCAAGAATCAGTCTCTTCTCAAAACATTCAGAACTTACTTATCCCTGTTCCCAAGTCACAGATTATCCATAAAGACCTCAAAGCACAGACTTATTTTTTTCGTCAACATAGGGGGAGAGGAAAACAGTGTGCATTTCCTTGCCTGAAGAAATAGTCTCCTGGCATTTTATTTAGAAATAGTTTAAAGATCACCACTTTCTTGCAATCACTACCATGTTAAATAGGTTTATTTTCTTACCCTTGTCCGATGTTGTGCCCTATTACACTATTTAAGAACATTTTTAAGAGTTTATTTTTGAGAGAGAGAGAGAGAAAGAGAAAGAGAGAAAGAGAGAGAAAGGCAGAGAGTGAGCACGGGAGGCACAGAGAGAGAGAGAGAATCTGAAGCAGGCTCAGGCTCTGAGCTGTCAGCACAGAGCCTGATGTGGGGCTCAAACTCATAAACAGTGAGATCATGACCTGAGTTGAAGTCAGATGCTTAACTGTCTCAGCCACCCAGTTGCCCCATTATTTACCCATATTTAATCACTGATGGAAGCCGTGACTTCAGGTCTGTAATAGCAACACAGCAACAAAAATAATAGGAGTTAAGACACATAAAACATGTATTCTATGCTAAACACTATGCAAAATAATTTAATTGCATGCATATGTGTTTTCTTGTTTTTCTTAGCTTTTGTCAATATAATCATATTCATTTTTACTCATTCCTATAAATGTCAAAAACTCACAAGGACATTTTTCAATTTATAGTGAATCCCTGGCATCAGTGCTATTAATAATCTAACCCCTTTCATAATATATAACTAGAACATATATTGGATTTTTTATTACATAGTAAACTACTAATAAAATAAAAATTACCCATAATTTCACTGCCTATATATCCTTCGGTCACGTAAACAGTGATGCCATCTTATGTGGGCAGAAAATCTGAATAGTGTAAAAAAGGAGAAGATAAAAAGTGAGAGCTTCTACTCAGTTCCTTAATGTTAGGTAATCAGTTTTTTGGTAGTTCTTACCAGATTTAAGTGTATATATATATTTAATATAGATCAAATGTTAAATATGTATTAAATATAGTATATATACACAAAATTCTTCTCTTTAATCCTACTTTTCTAAAATCACAAACAAAATATATGTCAATCATGTAATGATTGCATAGTATTATATAATTTTCATGGACTATTATTTAGTTAAAGAGTTGCTTATTGATGGCCCCTTTGTTTGTCTCCAAGTTTCACTATCATCAAAGTATTGTGGCGGCCACACGTGCCAATGATTCTGCACTATGTGCCATTGTAATTCTCATGAAACCCTGGAACAAGACACGTGTACTCACGTGCTTGCTTAGGAACCCTGACTTGCCCCAGGGATTAAACCTCCAAAGGCAGATGGTCTGCATGCAGAGTCCAGGCTCTTGCTGCTGTACGTGCTTGTAGTGGACCAACGTGGTTCGATGGGTGGCTTCAGTGTCTAGTATTTCAAGATAAGCTCTGAGATTTATAAGTCCCGGGGCTTTTTCCTAAGTAAAGTGTGTGTAATAAACATTTGTTTATAATTCAGTAAATGCCATATAACTCTTATCTACATGGAATAAAAAATGGATTTGTATAATTTTATGCTGAAAAGTGAGACTCCAGAACCAAGACATCTTTTAGCAGAGACACAAATGACTTTTTGGAAATCCAAATGTGGATCTAGACCTCAGAATATAGAGTTACATGGCCTTTAAAATAAGATAGGAAGAGGTAAACTTGTGAGAGAGAAGACCCAAGGGCATAGGGGGCAAGCAGGGATCAGGAATGTAGTGTGTGGAGAAATATAAGCAGTGTGATATCTCGAATATGCATAGTGTGATCACCAAGAACCCTTGTAGATGACAGATGTATGATCCTCATTTTACATCTTATTGCCCAGCACCGTTTGTGTGTGTGTGTGTGTGTGTGTGTGTGTGTGTGTGTGTGTGTGAGTGAGTGAGTGTGACTGTGTGTAAAAAAAAGGAGACTGAATTCCATATGTGGGTTGGCAAAGAGTAGTGGAATAAAGACAGTTACAGGAAAGGTTAGTGGTACAAGTAACGTGGGATTTCCAGCCCACTGGAAGCTGGTGTGTGTGGAAGGGATAATGAGAGTTTCTCCCCTTTCATGAGAACGTGAAGACATCTTATGGACGTTGTTAGATTTCCTAAAGAATCTGAGGAAGGAGAACCTTAGAACATTTACTCACTTACTTTAAGGCATGTTGGCCTCTTCCGACATTGGAATTAAAAACCATACAAGAGGCAGTCTAAGGAAAAAACACCCACAAAAGAGACAGAAATAGAGCCAAGTGGGAGGGGCATTTGGAGAAAACAGGGCAGAGCAAAGAGGGCAGCCAGGCGCTTCCCACTTTATTTTCCTTTGTTAATATATGTGACATACTTTTAGAACTGTAAAAATTTGCAAAACTAGTACAAAAATAACTAGACAGCTTTGATCCAGATTCATCAAATGCTAACATTTAATTACAGCTTTTTCAAAAAAGCTGATTCATTCCCCTTTCTCTGTCAGTCATGATATCTCTATCTATCTATCTATCTATCTATCTATCTATCTATCTATCTATCTATCATCAATCATTATTTATCTATTGAGATATATTTAACTTATCATGATAATATACATTTTTTCCTGAACTGTTGAAGAATAATTGAAGATAGGATACTCCTTTATTCACCAAATTTTCCATGTGTATTTCCTAATAATAAGAAATTATTTTATGTAATCATATAACAATTACCAAGTCAGGGACTTAATATTGATTTGATACCATTATCTAATCCTGGGGATGGCAAACTTATTCTATTAAGGGTCAGATAGTAATTATTTTAGGGTCTGCAGATCTTTCCCACAATAATTCATCTAAGCTGTCATATTTCAAAAGAGAAACCAGAGAAAATATAGAAGTAAAAGGCTATGGCTGTGTTCAATATGACTCATTTCCAAAAACGTGGCAGGATGACTTGGTTCAAGGGTCATAATTTTCTGACCTCTAATCTAAAACATACAGCTTATTTAGATATTCCTAATTGTGCATGGAGTGTCACTCATAGAAAAGGAAGTAATTTTATTCTTGTGAGTCCCAGACTTGGATTTAGTCATTTCTCTAAGGAGCCTTTGCTCCATTTAGGAAAGAATGATATTTAGAAATCAAGATATGATGGGGCACCTGGTGGCTCAGTCGGTTATGTGTCCAACTTTGGCTCAATTCATGATCTCAAGATGTGGGTTCCAGCCCTGCATCAGGCTCTGTGCTGACAGCTCAGAACCTGGAGTCTGATTCAGGTACTGTGTCTCCCTCTCTCTCTACCCCTTCCCCACTTGTGTTCTCTCTGTCTCTTTCTCTCTCTCAAAAATAAACATAAATTTTCCAGACTTCTTCCTGTAATTGATTTCAAGTTTCAATGCATTGTGAACATGGATGGACCTTGAGGGTGTTATGCTGAGCGAAATAAGTCAGGCAGAGAAGGACAAATATCATATGTTTGCACGTATAGGAGGATTAGGAGGAACTTGACGGAGGAACAAGGGGGAGAAGAAGGGCGGAAATGGTGGGGGAAAGGGAGAGAGGCAAACCATGAGAGACTCTTGAATGCTGACAAAAACTGAGGACTGATGGATGTGGGGGGGGGGGGGGATGGCATGGAGGAGGACACTTGTGGGAATGAGCACTGAGTGTTATGTGGAAACTAATTTGACAATAAACTATTTGTAAAAAAAAATAAACATAATTTTTTTTAAAAAAAAGATATGAAAGCATGTGTTGCCATTACTTCTAGGTTTTTATTGCTTCTAGTTCCTCTTAATGGGCAGAGCTGACAGGTAGAACACACACATTTACAGCATCTATAGATATATGTCTCCACACTATCATCCATCCATCCATCCATCCATCCATCCATCCATCCATCCATCCATCCATCCTTCTATCTATCTATCTATCTATCTATCTATCTATCTATCTATCTATCTGTCTGTCTGTCTATCTATCTATCTATCTACCTAACTACCTACCTGTTTCTCCGTCTTCCCATGAGTGTATACTGACACCTTTAATTCTAATCCAACATGGCAGGATTTATTCTATCCTTTCTTCTACTTTCCATACTTGTAATTCTCTGATAGGAGAAACCTGGCTCTCATTATCCATGATGTATTTACTTATTTATTCAGTCCCCAGACATACAAAGCTAGTTTTAGGATTGCTGATACACATTTGAGGGGAAAAAAAGAACTACTACTTAAAGCTTAATATTTGATTAAAATTATGTTTGTCTTTAGTCTGAGATTAGTCCAAACTCTGTCTTGAAAGTTACCTGGGTTAGCGCTTCCCTCACTCTCCAAGTTCGTTCTGTTTATATTCATTTGTGTACATTAATACACAGTTTTGAATTTCCTGCTATATTCATTGACTTCATTTATTTAATTTTAGAGTACGTGAAACATTGCATGATTCCAAAGTCAGTACTGTGCCAGAAACAATCGAGAGACTTTCCATTTCCTTTCTATTCTTTCCACCACTTTCTTACTCATGCTTGGTAACTGACTGGATCAGTATCTCCATTTCCTTTGCTCATGTGAGCAGACATTTGTAGATTTGTTTTTATTTTGTATTTCTTTCTCCTTTTTACAATAAAGATAGAACAGTATGATAATTGATCATATTTAGCTTTCTACATTTAACAGTATCACGTGGAAATCATCCCACATAAGTTCACAGAGATCTACTGCATTCTTCTTTTGTTGTTTTTTACAGCAACTTAGTAGTCTGATTTTGGATGTGTCCATTTATTTTCCAGGTATGAGCACAGAGATTGTTTCTGATGCTTTGCAATTACAACGGAGGATTAAGTGCACATGCATTTTCCTAGGATCAGAGGTGAAGATTTAGAATAGATTCATGGAAGTGAGATTATAGGCTCAAAAGAGACACATACTACATTTTCTCCCTCTCTTTCTAGACAGAGATTTTGCTTTCCTCTTCAGCAGATGTGGTGTCAAATCCTCATCTCCTTAACCTGTGTCGGGTTGGACATATAATAAGACGGTAGTCCATAGTTGCTAAATGAATCAAATTCTTCCAGGTTGAGAAATGAATCCATCTTGCCTTCAAATCCTGGGTAGTAAGGCAAGCTAAGATGTGGGCCTCACAGAAAGATACCAAAGGAGACATAGCTCGTGGGAGTGACTGGACTCAGCCACCCCCAGCAAGAGAGGCTGTCAACAGCCTCTGGGCAGAAACAGGAAACAAGGGATGGAGATCACCACTAACAGTCCTGTCGGTGCCCACATAAGCAGCGTCAGCAACAGATTTTTAGATACAAAATACCCTCCACAGCAGCGAGTACTGAATTTAAATCCTTCACAGAAATTGAACCTGGGTTTCAGAGAGCACACTGGCAGCTTATGTAAATTCGGCCAATTAAAAGGGCAAAGAATATATGAAAGTTGTTGAGTCCCGTTGGATGCATTTTCTGCTTTTTTTCCCCGTAACGAAAATAATTAAGGTGGTAGGAAAATCAGTCTCCAAAGTAGGAAAGTCTGTTACCTCTTCACCAGCAGAAATGGACTGAATTGTGATGCTTACAAGAGCTCTCCTGTAACAGAGGTGTGTCAATTTAACACAAGCCTGTACCAGCTTTACAAAAATCTATTACAAGCTTCTCCCTTCATTATTTTTCATCACTTAGTTCAGATTCAGGAAAAAGTGAATAATGCATAAGTTCAAATGCACTCCCCATTATGGTACCTCCTCAGTGAAGCTGTTGCTTATTTTGGGAACTGTATATTGCTAAGAAATAGCTCCCAGACCTTGCACCAGGTCTCTATAATAAGACACCTGTCCCTTTTTATGGCCAAGGCATGTGTGGTGAAATCATCAGTGTTTTATTTTCTAACACTTCCATCCCTTAAAACACTCTTCTGTTAATTCTCTGATTTTCCTGGACAGTCTTTTTTCATAATAACATATTGCAGAGGCTATTGGTTGCCCTTTTACACCTATAAAAATTATCAGGTCCTCCTATGCTATCTGATTCTGTTGTTGTGTTTAATTAATCCCCATAAAGCCCCTGCCATGACTGCTATTGTCTGTGGTTTGCAGATAACAGAAGCTGAGGCTGATTTTTTGGAGTCTGGTATTTGGAAATACTTCGTAATGACGGAGCAAAGCGGGCAACAGAGCTTGAGTTTCAATCTGACAACGGTGTCCATGTCGGACACCTACATGGGCTTGTCTCTAACGTTCTTGTCACGCGAACATACTGTTGTACTCTCCAGGCTATGAGGACAGCTGTAATCGTCACTCTTTCCGTTGCCCTTGCGTGAATTAAATAGCATTTGCGTGTAAGACTAGAAGTGGCATCCTCTGTCTGCTGCTCGTCATTCAAAGGTCCGATTTAGAAAATCCCCAAATATAAACTTTTCTGTAGAGCTCGCTTTCGAAGCAGCCCTCATTTTATAGACACGTTTAGTCACTAAGCCACGGTACACACCAAGCCCTGAGCCACTCATTCTGTGGGATTTGTGCCATTTTGCCCTGATTACCCGATCACTCTCAAATTCTGGGTGTTCCCACAAGCCGCCTGCCCTACAATAACCCTGGGATACCTGGCTGCCACAGTGCCTGTGGGCAACCCTCCTTTCTGACAAGCTGCTCTCCCCCACCCACCTGCATCTGAGATCTGTGCACCGATATGCCCTTACTGCACAGGCCAGTCCCTGCAGGTCAGACTGGATGGATTGTGTAGGTTCCCTTGGCCACTCCATGCTCTTTCCTGTTAAGTGCTTTGGATTCAGATCTCCAGAGTAGACATTAAATCCAATGACTTCTTCCATCTTTGTTACCGTCACCCTAATTCAGATCCAAGTATTTCTTACCTACTGCCTCCACTGCATCCAGTTTCTCTGCCTCCAGACTGAACTCCTCCCTCTTCAGGAGGCAGAAGTGATCTTTTGAAAATGCCAAACAGATCAGATTCATTTCTTTATTTTTCTTAAATGGAATCCCACCTTTTTCCCCAGAACCTCCACCTAATTCTTCACTTGTTTCCTTTGCTCAGCTTCTTCCCCTCCTAAAGTCCATCCTTGAATATCCTAAGGTTTTTCTTGGCACAGAGACTTTTTCTTTGCTGTTCCTTTGGCTTGGAACACCCTTCCTCCATGCTTTTCAGACAGAAGACATTCTCTTATTCATTCAAACGTCACCTTGTCAGAGGACCTTTCTGTGGTGATTCTTTATAATGTAGCATCCTTCACTTACACTCTGTCATACAGTACACGTAATATACACACAGCAGATGTCACAGTCTATGTATTTTGTATTACCTTGTGTATTGGCTGTTGCCATAAAAAAATGCAACCTAAGGATCAAAGGATCTGCCCAAGAGCATGCCTAACACAGGTTAGCTGGTAATAAATAGCTGTTCAATGAGGAGCAAATGGAAACTCACCACACACCTATGAGATGTAAATGATTGTAACCTCATTGTGGGGGGGGCGGCTAAGAAAATCAAGGCTCCGAACAACACAGGAAATTTCTGAGGGTCACAAATCTATAAATGACAGTGTTGTGATTTAGACCCTGATCTATCAGTCTCCAGAGTCCAGTTGCTAATCATTTTAATCATATGTTCTGCTTAAAGCCATTCTACTCCTAAAATAAAGGACACTGAGGTGTTATTTTTCAGACATCTGTGTGCTGGGCTTGCACTTAACCTGTAAATCAGCTCGGGAGTTAAGGGTGTGATGCTGACATAGCTCAACAAGCCATTGGGATTCAAGCCTGTTACTGTGAGCAGCAGTTAAAGTCTAGGGTGACCCTGTGATGTCACCACTGCTCCTCCAGCTGAGTAGAAAGTTCTGGAACAGTCTATTTATTTCCCAGGCCATTACTAATCTGGGCAGCCTAGGCCTGCAGGTAGCTCTGATGGGTGCACTTGTCACAATAACGAGTCACTTTCTTACAGTAGTGCAGATGAGGGGGAAAGTGTTTTTCCACTAAATCACTAAGGGAATGATTTTTAGAAGATGTACATATATCATTTCAGGTTATAATAAATCTTGCAACACCATAAAATACCATAGAATTTGCAATTTGCCTAGCTAAGGAACTACATTTCTCCCTACTCCTACCAAAGATAGAATAATTTGTCAACAAGCGCTCTAAGCAGAGTTCCTATTAAAATGGTTGTAACTTCTAGCATCATCAAGGAAGTTGATAACAAGTTGAGGGAAATAATTTTTCTTCTGCAAAATGTCATTTGATTCATTTTCCCATATCTATCTTTAGATATTTATTGGAGAGTTTTCTTAGCATTTTGAGTTTTTGTCTATTTATCTATCAATAAATATATAATAAAAGAAGAAAATGAGTAAAAAGTGCTAATAAAAATTTCTATTTCTACTAATGCTCACTATTTCCAAAAGGAAGCACTCGTGGAGGCGGTTCAGGAGTCCTGTGTTTCTCCTCCACCCTGCTGGAGCATAGTTTTCTCCTCTTGGAAATGCAATGACTACCGTAGACATCAGATACCTATGTTATAATGTGGTGGATGAGAACATGACTCCCTCTCAATGCCATATGCATTTTATGTTCTTTTTCCAGCTGTGCTAGTGACTCTCCTGAGTTAGAAAGGGTTTCTGACTTCCAGGGCCCCTTTTGTGTACATATTTTACTTAAATTTATAGTAGAACATGCTACAGTGTGTTGTAATGGCCAATTTCCCTATCTCTGTTGCCTACTAGATGCTGAGTGTCTAAGGCAGAGATACGTCTTAGGCACAATTGAAGTCCGTTGTCTTCACTTTGAATATCTGGCACCATCCATGCCACTGATGAGCGAACACTTTCTCACCTCTTCCAATTCTGATAAATTCACATTTGGCAAACAGCAGTCAATAATGGATTCAAGTTTTAAGTAGCCAAGTGAAAAGATTTGTTGTTTAAATTAATAGGACAAACAGGACTTCACTGATACTGAGTCTACATTACAGACAGTGTTGTGTTGGACATAAGCTAGCTGGCAGTTCATGATTCTGTCCTATTGACTACCTTCAGAACAGCAAGAACGGCTTTATATCCCATACTCTGTGTTAAAGACTGAATTAAACACCCAAGAAAGCCAATGAGACAAAGGTATTCAGATGCCTAAACATAGCCATATTCCTATTTTACCCAGTAAAAGAGAGTCTCAGATCAGATTTTTGTAGAGCTAAGCATTCCTCACCATTTAAAGTAGAGCTCTCTAGAATATAACTTTTTAAATGAATAATCTTGTATGATTACTTCATTCAATCACCCAGAGTTAGAAACCTGTAATAACAAAATAATCATAGTGCTTGACTTTTTAAAGTCTGTTCCTTCAAACATGAAATCCAGAAGGTACTTGGATTGAAAGTGAGTAGGACACACAAGTGATGTCCCTCATTTTCACAAGTGAGTTCATTTACAGGAAACTGAAGGTGAAGTTTTCTAACTCGGAAATGTTTCATGATCGCATCTCGAACACAAAGAATCTCTTATCTCTTTAGTAAATAAAAGTCACAACATTGAAAGAACTAAATTACTGGCAAAAGGGTACTGGCCATTTCTCTTTTCCTTTTACCCATCTAAGAAAGAAAATAGGAATTTGTGCATTGAAATGTTTTTAAGATAATACATGCCTTTTTTAAAAAAAGATAGATTTTTAAGATGTATATGTACAGAGTGATGTGGAAACCTGATATGTCTTATGGTTCACAACTGCTAAGTATAAGAAACCACAAGTGGGAGTCGGTTGGGCTCACTCCCAAGCAACCATCATGGATGGTCCATCATTGTATGGATGACCATCATTGTATGCTTACAGATAGCCTGTTTCGGAGACAGAGGAACCATATACGTGTGAAGCAGTCCCCTCCCTCACTGGCATCGCATTGTTGAAGGTGCCACATGTAATTAATGGAGATATTAAGCCAACTGGCAGTCTGCCTGCTGCTGACCCCGCAAGAAGTTTCTGGGAGGCAGTCAGAAGGGCGTCCCATCGCCTGCCAGCCAGCCTCCTTCTGCACCAGTCAAGCTGACATGCCCAAGCTTAGTTTAATACAGCATACTTCTCTTTTGGGTTTCCTCCATTAAGACTTTATGCATATTAGCCCATAACAAAGGGGGAAGGTCTCTTACTTTCCCCCGTATTAAGTTGAGGAAAGCACAGTATTAAAAGGTCAAATATCAGAAAGGTCAGCTGCTGGAAGAACCATAATTCAAACTCTGGTCCCAGAGTCTGTGTTTAAAACACCACTCTATGCCAGTAAGTCTTTTATGTGGTCATAAATTTCAGTAGAGAACGTTCATGTTGGATTAGTCATTGACTTTGGGAGTTTTGGGGCTAACAAAACTCTGTGAGGGTATGTGGGACAATCTAGAGTTCTTTTCCCTAATTTTTTATTTATTCAAATCAACTGAAGGAGACAAATGAGTAAACTGAAAACTATCAGATGAATAAAAGTACAGCAGAATGACCTTTCTATGCTTTTTTTTTCTCTTTCTTTTTTCTAAACCAGGTTCTTCCATCCAAGATGACATCACCTATGATCCATAAGGACTGAATCTCTTTCCTGAGTGTCAGTTTCTGATTTGGACAGAGCGGAGCTGTGAATTGAGTCAAAACCCAAAAGACCTGGGGAACAACGTTAATGGTGGAAATGTCTCTGTCCAGCAGCATCTAATTGGAAGCAGTGTTCAAGGACTCCTTGAGCAACATCTAACACGGCCCTAATGATGACACTTTAAAGCCTTTCTAGCTCTGCAAATAACTCCCCTTTAATTATTTTTCCAGTCCTGCAAGGCACAAAGGTATTGTCACTTTAAATACAATTACATGAACTTATTTTCAGTATTTCTGTCAAGACTTATTTAAATGTCTTTTCACTTTTGTCTTTTAAATGCCTTTGCCTATGGGTGACAGTATCATTGTGTTGCTTATTTGAATAAGTTTTGTTTTTAGCTGGTTAACACCTTCAATATACCATACCACACCTCCCACATACAGGTGTGTTTCAGACACACACACACACACACACACACACACACAGAGGCTTTCCTTGTTCATGCCTTTAATTTTTCAGAAAAACAAGCTTTTTCACAGCTTTTATATGGGTTGAAAGTAATGGCTTTTGAAAACACTCATCACAGGCAGTATCTTTTTCTGTAATTAGTTTTCTTTTTCATTGCTGTAGTTTATCCATCCATAACTCTTCTATTTTAGGTCAAATAAACTCACAACTAAGTTCAGAACTAGGTGGTGTATGTTACTATAAAATTTTTTCTTCTTCTGAATTTGCACTATTTCATTTCTCAGCTTTGTCACTGTAGGCTGGGTTGCTCTCATTAACCTACGAGCCACTAGGCCAAGGGACGGACTGTGTCTGTCTGTGTAGTTCATCATGGCTGGAAGCAAACCCCCTCTCCAGATCCCTTTTGAAGACATACGAGGCAAGGGAAAAATGTTTCTGACAGATTTCATGGGAATTTCGAATGACCACACTAGGTGAGGTCTAACATCAGAATATCACATGATCGTATAATAGCTAAATAATTTGGAAATGCCACGACAGGATGGTCCAGTGTGGACCAGGTCCTAACTTCAAAAACAGACATCAGGGATTGGTGTTATCACTTTCTAGGCTCTCAATATACCAACCTGCGACCCCTCCTTCTCTTCACACACATGGTGCCCAGTCAGGTTCTGTGGTCCCACGACTACTTCCACATGATAGATCATATTGAAGACATGTGAGAGAGAATGAGGGCTGTCTAATGATAAAACTGTGACCGTTGTAGCCCATAGGCTTTAGAATTAGACTGTTTGGGCTCTGACTCACTTGTGACCATAACTCTGTTCTCTGATTGCAAAACAGGGACAATAAAGTTATCCAATTAATAGTATGTGATGATTAATGTAGATTAACATAGATACTACATCTGAGAAGTCTTAGTGTCAGATAAGTGTGACCTCAGTAGATATTGTGCATGGCTCTGTATTTTTCCCTTCTAAATAATAGAATTAAATAATATATGTTCTAATATGGTTTTGGTTTCTTGTATTTTTAATACTTGTATATTAATAACTCTTTACTGGAATGACACAATCACAAATGGCATTGGAGAGTTTCTGCTGTAGACAGTCTTCTACCTTTCAAAGGTTGTACCTATAAGATAATGGGCCATTTTATTTAAAAAGATATCTCCTTAAGTAAAAATTTTGAAAAGAAGTAGGTAGGCTATTTGGAACCGGATTGCAGAAAAATGTGATTTATTAAAATCTATCTAGGTTTTCTGGGTGTCCGATTCACAGTTTCTAATTTCTAATAGGGAATCCAGAGTCAAGGGCCCTATTTAAAGAGCTGTCACTAACTAGCTGTGTGCTCTTTGGTGAATTGTTTACTCACTTAACTTTTTGTTAGTAATATGAGATCATTTGGCTAAATGTGCACTGGCTTAAATGAAGTGGGAAGGACCCGGCAGTTTCTATTATCAAGTCAGAATAAAGAACTCAAAAAATTCCAGGTTAGAGGGGATCTTACTTTATCTGGTCCAAAGATAGAAAACCAGAATGCCTATAGAGCCATGAAGGTAATTAAGGGGAAGAAAGTATAATAGTAGCTCATATAAGATGAGAAATGGCAATTAGAGATTAATCTTGGGAATGTAGGGGAGAGCACTTTTATCTGTGGGTAAATGGAGACAAGAAAACTTGTCTAAAGGGACCAGTAACCCCTGTCTCTTATCTTCTGTTGCCACAAATAACATAGTCCACTTTTGCTAGATTTTCTGATGCTCAAGTGCCAAGAGATATTCTAAGATATGCAAGAAATTAAGATTTTTGTGCCAAGTACTCTAAATTTTATATGAAAACTTATTTTTTAAAATAATATCTTACAGCCAAACAAAGAAATCACAGGGCTGCATCGCTTTCTCAGGCCACCCAGTTGCCACCTTCCCAAATACAGTTTCCCACTTGATGCCTGGATTCTGCCACAGCCCCCTGAGAAGCGATGGGTAAGTTTCCGCCCATGCAACCTTAGGGGCGATTTGCTCATTACCGTCTTTGTCAACTGTTCCCATGTCTGGGCACTTAGGGTATAAAGTTATATTATTGTACTGTTTCTTCTAAAAACTAGTGTCAATAACTCATCTGCATTTGTTTTGTTTCTCTTAAACCTTAGTACACTTACATTTTTTCCTAGTAAAGAATATTATCAAATCTCTGTCCCCACAGTAATGCCTAAATTTTTCTAATGTCAATGATTTCACACAAATGGAGAGTTTCTTCATGTCTCTGGTTGAAACTGCTGAATTGACAGACTGGATTCTTACAAGCGTCCTAACGGCTGACTACTGCAGTCTGGGTGTGCTACCTCAGTGTCACAGTGCTGTGCACATGAACCCTCTTCACTTCTAGAATGACTTTGCTATTGAAATTAATTATTGCAACTATTATATTCACACTATCGTCTTCTTCATTTTCTGAATTTTCTTTCGGTCATAGTCTTGGGTGATAACCTACAAGATTATTTTTACCAAATCGTTTTGTAATTTTCCTTTAAAAAATCAAAGTTATTTCCACTATGACTACAGTGCCAAAGTTTTATTGGTTGCTTGGTTGGTTGGTTAGTTCATTAGGCGTTCGGCATAGCTCCCATCGTCTTGGGTGAGAACTCAAATATGGAATGAGGGGTGATACCGAATAGCATGTCAAAGTCATGTTCCCTTCCTGCTCTAAATCAATGCTAGTTTATGTCTGAGGACAGGGCTTGGTGACCAACTTGATGATAGCCAGTTACATCATTGTCCAGACTCCAAACTAGTCCCTTCTCAGTGTGTTTTTATTTTATTCTAATTATTTTTAAAGGGTTTTATTTTTTTAAATATTTTTTATTTTTGAGAGAGAAGGGGAGAGAGAGAGACAGAACATGATCAGGGTAGGGAGAGAGAGGGAGACACAGAATCTGAGGCAGGCTCCAGGTTCTGAGCTGTCAGCACAGAGCCTGATATGGGGCTTGAACTGTGAGATCATGACCTGAGCCAAAGTTGGACTCTGAACTCACTGAGCCACCCAGGAGCCCCTTATTCTAATTACTTTATTTTTCTTCCCTGTGCTCTCTATATTCTTCCTCTGCAGGAAACAATCTATGAGTCTCTAAGAACAGTTCGGGACTCTGTTGTCTACAGGTCACTCTAAGTCACTGTGTGAGAAGCTATCACACAGCCAAGGACGCAAGGATCCTGGTTAACTGTCTGGTGGTGAGGTCATGCTCCCCTGAGTGAGTCATAGAATGTGGCATGGTGAGCCAGTGCCAATACATCACCTATGTCTTCCCTACATTCCTGTACTGAGGGCCCAGTGAGGTCGTCCAGGGGTGGTTTTAGCTTCAAGTCTGAGAGCCATTTATTGCTTCACATAGACAAGTTTCCCTTTCATGTGTCTGTGGGAAATACGTGCTATGCACGCTGTTCATGTAAGTAAATTTTAATAGTTTTATATAAACCCTGTTATGGGGGGACAGTGAGAGAGAGAAAGATGGATTTGGCGCCCCCTCCCCAGTTGCTTCATTGCCTGAGTTTATAGAATAAGAAGGAATGATGAACTTTCCCATGCAGTCCCCAAAAGGAACACGTTCGTGGTGGGAGTATGCTTTTTTAGTGGAAAGAACACTGAACACGAGTGGATCGGTACCTAACTCCCTGACTACTTACTCGTCCTTTAGTGAGGGCACCTGGGTGGAATGGTCCCTTAAGCGTCCAGCTCTTGATTTCGGCTCAAGTCATGACTTCATGGTTGGAGCATTTGAGCCAGAATCTGGCTCCCTGCTGACAGTGTGGAGTCCGCTTGGGATTCTCTCTCCTCTCTGCTCCTCCCCTGTGCTCTCTCTTCCTTTCTCAAAATACATAAACGTTTAAAAAGCTTTCCATTTGAACTGGTTCTGATGCTATGTTTTCCTAATCACTCAGCATCCAGCCAACCCATCCCTCTGTCTTCCTCCCACATCATTCCTGCCCCGTTCCCTACCAGCCATTTCAAGAGAAAGCTGCATGTTTGTGCTAACCGGCTTTATTCAAATCTGGGAGGGAAAGCAGGAGACCCTGGTCACAGGGCACATACTTTCAGAAGACGGATGAGTTCTGGAGATACGACGGCAGCCTGGTGACGGAGGTTAGCAACACTGGGTACTTGAGTGCTGCTGAGTGACCGTACGCATTCTCACCGCATGTAAGACGTGGTTTTGCAATCTGATCTATATAATAAGATAGTTTTGTTTAGTTTGATGTGAGATTCCCCAGAACTACTGGCTCCAGTATTTACCATTGTTCTCAAATTCCCAAACCATTAGCTCTTTTTCTAAACCTCGCCTCATTTCTCTTATTCTTTTGATTCATTCCGAACGACAATTCTTCTCTATTCTCTTGAATAGATTAAAAGATGCTTTAAACTCTTGGGCAATTCTTTCTTTCACCTACAACCCCCACTATTACAGTGGAGGCTGATGTTTTGGCCACAGTGCACCTCCACAAAGCCACGGGTGCACCTGCTCAAGTCCTCAGGAGGGTGGGTGAAGGGCCCCAGGTGCGCCCCCTCAAGGCTGCAGGTGCAGCTCCCCCCAACGCGCACGTACACAGTCGCAAATCCACAGGTGCAGCTGCCGGACACAAGGTCACAGGTGCACAAATCATAAATCCTCAGGTGTGCCCCCGCAGCACTGGGGGGCCTTCTGACTCACCACCCTCTGGCTCTCCAGTGTGGACCTGGCTCCAGGCCTCTGCGTCTGTCTTGTTTAGGGTCGTTGGTTTCTGTCCCTGCTCCTAGCCCATTGGACTGTGTCCCCAGGTGCGGCTTGCAGGTTCTGGGTAAGCAGAGCCCACAGGGTGAACACCTATGAACTGGGCCAGCTATTGAATGGCTCAAGGTCTCCAGTGTCCTTACTTGAAAGATGGAAGGAAACTTGATGTGCCAAGTTTTTGTTAGTTTTCTTTTGCTGTGTAGTGACTTTTCCCACAAGAGCCCTCCAAAACTGCACTAATCATCACACAGTGTCTGTGTTCGGAAGGGGTTGGGGCTTGGCATCTAGTCTGGGGCCCACTGACAAAAATCAGGGCGTCTACCAGGCCTTTGTTTTAGCCGAGGTTGGCAGGCCCCTTGTTGTTATCCAGGACTTAGTTCTCTGGTATTCTCCACCTGATCCCTACCCTCTGGCTCCCCTGCTGATAACAGGTGCCTACGTGAGCCCCTAGATGCCACCACCATCCCCTACAACAGGGCACTTGGCTCCTTCTGGGAGGCATAGACTCTCCCATGCTTCGAGTTTCTTTTACTCTAAATGGCTCACTTACTTGGGCCAGGCCCACCCTGCATGATCTCAGATCCTTTCTGGTAAACTCAGAGCCAACTGATTGGGCATATTCTGTACTTCTGCAGAATCCCATGTGCTGTAGAAAGTCATGTAATCCTGGGAGTGGTGTTCCATCATATCTTCAAGCCCTGCTCACACTCAGGGAGGGGATTATCCAGAGCAAGGCCACCAGGGGCTGGGGGTTATGGGGGCCATCCTAACACTCTGCCCACCACAGATATCTAGTTCATGAAATCAGTGTGCGCGTTATACTATGAAGCATGTGAAGTCCTCGATCTTGTGTCTGACTCAGGGTAGATGTTCAGATAGATTGTAACTCTTATGATTTTACCATCAGCTCATCATCACCAGTCATGAGTCCTTCTTATATAAACTGTGGGAGAATAGAGCCCAACCCATTTTTTCCAAATGCAGAGCCCTTATTCCAGCTCGTGGCTACATCCTGGGTCCTAATAATCAAAAGACAATAAGCAGATTACTGATTTATGAATTCTATAGTCTAGTATTGGTGGCATCCGACCTGTGTTCCCCAAAACAATAAACCTATATATGCCTTCAAAGTTTGAGTAAGGCCACATTTCTATTATACCTTCTAAAAAATAATGGACTCTTAAGACAACTTTATGGCATTAATTACCACTTGAGCAACTGAAGTGGAACTCTGGGAAAGAGGTTACAAAGAGTCAAAAAGTGAGGAATTTTAAGTGAGGAGGAGTTAGGGCAGCTGGAATATGGAAGATGCAGGAAGAAGCAGATAAAACTCCGGTCTGCTTGTGATTGCTCTGAGTACTTCCACAGTCTCTACACTTTGATGTCCCCCATGTATTGATGTCGCACAAAAATCAGGGCGACCCCAAGTGATTTGTGTTCCTCCATTTTACCTGTAGAACGAAATGGAAAGTTTCTGGGTTTTGAACTGAAAAACCATCTCTTCTCTCATTATTTACACAGGGTATCTGTCGGTCAGAACTGAACCATTTGGCTGGCCCCTTTTAGGGGCCCTCTGATGCGTTTTATTGATAAATTGTAACTTTGAGAACAACCACTGTTATTTTCACACTCTTCACGGTGAGTATTGAGCTATGCAGGGAAGCCTCCGGTGGCCTCATCAGTCACACTGCATCCTTGATGGTCTTCAGAGGGAGATGTCCAAAGAGCAGATGGGTATCTGTCACATGGTATTTCGCCGCATGCACCCAGAACTTACACCTTTCATAGCCGGCAACACTAAGTGACATGCTGAGCCTACACTAATGAATTTCTATTCCAAACGGCACAGCCACCTTGTTTCCTTTGTATTAAACTCTGAGCAGGTGGTGTTTTCTAATCACTTACGTTCCGTTCATCTGCTGTCAGGAGCAAAAGGGATCCAAGATCTGAGACAGGCAGTGTGGCTGGTATGGCAGAATGATGATGAATAGAACAGGGTCGCTGCTGCTCTGATCAGGGAAGCATTTAATTTGGAAACCATGGCAACAGAAGTGTGGGAGGTGGGGCTGGCCCTTGTCCCTCTGTCATGAAGAAATAATTCAACATCATCTAGCAATCTTTCGGCTTAGTTCTCATCGCCATTGAGAAATGATGAATTAGGGCACAGAATCAGTAGTAGAAGTGGCAAGAGATTGCCTCCCGTTAACAGAGCAAAGTCTTTCTGCAGCCTTCAAAAACTGTATTTCTGAAACTGGGCTAAATGTGTGTCTTCTAGGCTTTCAAAGCATCACATTTTAATCATTATTGGAACCCTTTTCTCCTCTATAGTATTGTCTTTTAACTCTCTCCTAGACTACTCTCTTTAATCTCTCTCCCAGACTGCTTCTTTGCAGGCCATCCCACCTTGTTTCTCAGTTATCTTATCCCATACTTGCTAGCCATAGGTAGTCACCAGTATGTGTTTTTAAATGGCATCTATTCAAACTCAAACACTTCCTTCTGTGTTTCACTGAGAAGTTTCAAAGCCACCAAATCCAAGTGCGGTAACATGCTTAGTTCTATCAGTAATGTTTTTTTTTTTTTTCAAATAGTTTATTGTCAAATTAGTTTCTACATAACACTCAGTGCTCATCCCCAAAGTGCCCTCCTTCATGCCCATCCCACCCTCCCCCCCACATCCATCAGTCCTCAGTTTTTGTCAGCATTCAAGAGTCTCTCATGGTTTGCCTCTCTCCCTTTCCCCCACCATTTCCGCCCTTCTTCTCCCCCTTGTTCCTCCGTCAAGTTCCTCCTAATCCTCCTATACGTGCAAACATATGATATTTGTCCTTCTCTGCCTGACTTATTTCGCTCAGCATAACACCCTCAAGGTCCATCCATGTTGCTACACATGGCCAGATTTCATTGTTTCTCATTGCCATGTAGTATTCCATGGTATAGATAAACCACATCTTCTTGATCCATTCATCTGTTGATGGACACTTAGGCTCTTTCCATGTTTTAGCTATTGTGGAGAGTGCTGCTATGAACATTGGGGTACATGTGCTCCTATGCCTCAGCATTTCTGTATCCCTTGGGTAAATTCCTAGCAGTGCTATTGCTGGGTCATAAGGGAGTTCTATTGTTAGTTTCCTGAGGAACCTCCACACTGTTTTCCAGAGGGGCTGTACCAGTTTACATTCCCACCAACAGTGTAGGAGGGTGCCCGTTTCTCCACATCCTCGCCAGCATCTAGAGTTCTCTGATTTGCTCATTTTAGCCACTCTGACTGGCGTGAGGTGGTATCTCAGTGTGGTTTTGATTTGTATTTCCCTGATGAGGAGGGATGCTGAGCATCGTTTCATGTGTCTGTTGGCCATCTGGATGTCCTCTTTGGAGAAGTGTCTGTTCATGTCTTCTGCCCATTTCTTCACTGGGTTGTTTGTTTTTCGGGCGTGTAGTTTGGTGAGTTCCTTATAGATTCTGGATATTAACCCTTTATCTGATATGTCATTTGCAACTATCTTTTCCCATTCCGTTGGTTGCCTATTAATTTTCTGGGTTGTTTCCTTGGCTGTGCAGAAGCTTTTAATCTTGATGAGGTCCCAACAGTTTATTTTTGCTCTTGATTCCCTTGCTTTTGGGGATGTGTCAAGTAAGAAGTTGCTGCGGTGGAGGTCAAGGAGGTTGTTTCCTGCTTTCTCCTCTAGGGTGTTGATAGTTTCCTGTCTCACGTTCAGGTCCTTTATCCATTTTGAGTTGATTTTTGTGCATGGTGTGAGAAAATGATCTAGTTTCATTCTTCTGCATGTTGCTGTCCAGTTCTCCCAACACCATCTGTTAAAAAGGCTGTCTTTTTTCCATTGGATATTCTTTCCTGCTTTGTCAAAGATCAGTTGGCTGTATACTTTTGGGTCCACTTCTGAGTTCTCAATTCTGTTCCATTGGTCTATGTGTCTGTTTTTGTGCCAATACCATACTGTCTTGAGGATGACAGCTTTGTAGTAGAGGCTGAAGTCTGGGATGGTGATACCTCCCGTTTTGGTTTTATTTTTCAGTATTACTTTGGCTATTCGGGGTCTTTTGTGGTTCCATACAAATTTTTGGATAGTTTGTTCTAGTTTTGAGAAGTATGCTGGTGCAATTTTGATTGGAATTGCATTGAATGTGTAGAGTGCTTTAGGTAGTAATGACATCTTAACTATATTTATTCTTCCTATCCATGAGCATGGAATGTTTTTCCATTTCTTTGTGTCTTCTTCAATTTCCTTCATAAGTTTTCTATAGTTTTCATCATACAGATCTCTTGTATCCTTGGTTAGGTTTATTCCGAGGTATTTTATGGTTTTTTGTGCAATTGTGAATGGGATCAGTTTCTTGATTTCTCTTTCTGTTGCTTCATTATTGGTGTATAAAAATGCAACCGATTTCTGTACGTTGATTTTGTACCCTGCAACTTGGCTGAATTCTTGGATCAGTTCTAGTAGGCTTCTGGTGGAGTCTGTCGGGTTTTCTATGTAGAGTATCATGTCATCTGCGAAGAGTGAAAGTTTGACTTCCTCTTTGCCAATTCTGATGCCTTTGATTTCCTTTTGTTGTCTGATGGCTGATGCTAGGACTTCCAGCACTATGTTAAACAACAGTGGTGAGAGTGGACATCCCTGTCGTGTTCCTGATCTCAGGGGGAAAGCTCTCAGTTTTTCCCCGTTGAGGATGATGTTAGCTGAAGGCTTCTCATAGATGGCTTTGATGATGTTTAAGTAGGTTCCTTCTATCCCAACTTTCTCGAGAGTCTTTATTAAGAAGGGATGCTGTATTTTGTCAAATGCTTTTTCTGCATCTATTGACAGGATCATATGGTTTTTATCTTTTCTTTTATTGATATGATGGATCACATTGATTGATTTGCGAATGTTGAACCAGCCCTGTAACCCAGGAATGAATCCCACTTGATCTTGGTGGATGATTCTTTTGATATGCTGCTGGATTCGATTTGCAAGGATCTTGTTGAGAATTTTTGCATCCGTATTCATCAAGGATATTGGCCTATAGTTCTCTTTTTTTGCTGGATCTCTGTCTGGCTTGGGAATCAGAGTGATGCTGGCTTCATAAAATGAGTCCGGGAGTTTTCCTTCGACTTCTATTTTTTGGAATAGCTTGAGAAGAATTGGGATTAATTCTGTTTTAAATGTCTGGTAGAATTCCCCAGGGAAACCATCAGGTCCAGGGCTCTTATTTGTTGGGAGATTTTTGATCACTGATTCGATTTCTTCACTCGTTATGGGTCTGTTCAGGTTTTCTATTTCTTCCCGTGTGAATTTTGGTAGTGAGTGTGTGTTTAGGAATTTGTCCATTTCTTCTAAGTTGTCCAATTTGTTGGCATATAATTTTTCATAGTATTCCCTGATAATTGCTTGTATTTCTGAGGGGTTGGTTGTAATAAGTCCATTTTCATTCATAATTTTGTCTATTTGGGTGCTCTCTCTTTTCTTTTTGATAAGCCTGGCTAGAGGTTTGTCAATTTTGTTTACTTTTTCAAAAAACCAACTCTTGGTTTCATTGATCTGTTCAATTGTTTCTTTGGTCTCTATGTTGTTTATTTCTGCTCTAATTTTTACTATTTCTCTTCTTCTACTGGGTTTAGGGCGTTCTTGTTGCTCTGCCTCTAGCTCCTTTAGGTGAGCTGTTAGATTTTGGACTTGTGCTTTTTCTAATCTCTTGAAATAGGCCTGGAGAGCAATGTACTTTCCTCTTAGGACTGCCTTGGCCGCATCCCATAGATTTTGAATTGTTGTGTTTTCATTTTCATTTGTTTCCATATATTTTTTAATTTCCTCTCTAATTGCCTGATTGGCCCATTCATTCTTTAGAAGGGTGTTCTTTAACCTCCATGTTTTTGGCGGTTTTCCAGACTTCTTCCTGTAATTGATTTCAAGTTTCAAAGCATTGTGATCTGACAGTGTGCATGGTATGACCTCTATTCTTTTATATTTATTGAGGGCTGCTTTATGTCCCAGTATGTGATCTATCTTGGAGAATGTGCCATGCGCACTTGAGAAGAAAGTAAATTCCCTGGCCTCAGGATGTAAAGTTCTAAATATATCCGTCAGATCCATCTGGTCCAATGTGTCTTTCAAGTCCATTATTTCTTTAGTGATTTTCTGTCTGGTTGACCTATCCATTGCTGTAAGCGGAGTATTAAAGTCCCCTGCTATTAGCACATTCTTATCTATAAGCTTGTTTCTGTTTGTGATTAATTGTTTTAGATATTTAGGTGCTCCCATATTTGGTGCGTAGACATTTATGATTGTTAGTTCTTCCTGATGGATGGACCCTGTAATTATTATGTAGTGCCCTTCTTCATCTCTTGTGATTGTCTTTAATTTAAAGTCCAGTTTGTCTCTATCAGTAATGTTTAATGTCTGACTTTATGATGAGCAGGTCAGTAAATCGTAACATGTTCTGTAACTGCTCTAATTTTATGTACATTAAATTAATAAAGTCGAGCTGACCACCTTTTGTCATAACAACTTCCCCTGTTTTCTGGGGATGGACTGGTAAATACAAATAATCTAGCCTCTTTAGCCTCCAGTGCTCTTATAAATGCCCAAAGGACGAGCCTCACAATTTTAGGGCTACACTGGAGATTGGGTGCTCCTCTGTTTTCAACTGGGATGAGACATCACATCAGGGGAATCAGGTTGGACCTGGAAAGCCATTCAGGATGCACCAAGAGGGTGATTTTTATCATAGTGCTTTCCTGTAATAACATTAATATTTACCAGCACCCCATGGAATGTACCAGTCACAATAAAAACAGTTCACCAGGACCATGTTTTATTCATGGTAATTTCTGACTTGGTGTCCACTTATTTTTAAGGTGGAAATTAATGGATGGGAACAAAAAGTAGACTTGGTGGAGGGACAAACCAAGTCTTTCTCTTGCCTAGGAGATAAGACAGTAGCACAAACCAGCCTATAGTTGAGACAGATGTACTCCCTGAGGCTTTTCACCTGACCTGCAAGACCAAACTTATAATAATAATCTTGTGAACTTCAAGTTCAGTGACTTATGTGCATGGTTACTAGAAGAAGACATTTAGGGATGTTATAGGAGAACCCGGCAGTTTCTAAAATCTTTCGTGATCTCTAAAAAGTGGATATAATTCTGTACATGCAATGCTTAGTTTAGAGGAAGACTCTGTTAGTCATCCCTGTGCACTCTCCGTGTTTTTAACGTCAGGAAAAGGCTCTTCAGTTGAATGGGAGGTTATGAAAGAATTTCTCTCAATGACATGAAAATTTATTTTGAGAACATAAATAGAAGAAAAGAGGATTAATACATATTAATATGTGTATCCCATTCTGCATAAATAGATGCAGTTCAGAGAGTGAGAGGGCCTGAATAATTTCCTGGATTCAGGAGATTCTTCTTGAGAACCGAGTTCCGTTTAAGGGTGTCCCAAGGGCAGAGGCTGGGGGAAGTGGGAAATCAAGAAGAAAGGCGTTCTGAAAAGCAGGGCTTCCTGATGAACGGAGGGCAGTGAGACACCTGCCGGCTAAAGCCCAAGGGCCACTCACAGGAATCAGGTGAAATGAGATGCATGAACTGTCACCGCTGACAGGGCTTCACAGAGCCAGGTGCCACTCCTAGGAAAGTGATGTTCTTGTGCAGGTGGGTGAAATACAAAAGGACCTTCTTCAAGATGACAATGACCGCTAACCTTTACTGAATGTGTATGCACCAAGAAATATGTCTTAACTCCCTTCCGATGCAGCAGGTGCTATTATTAATTCCATTCTATGGGAAGAAAAATGTATCAACACAGAGCAATTTCATAACTTGCTTCAAAGACAGAGCTAATAAGTGACGGTGGGGATTCTGACCCCAAACCGCTGCGCCAATGCCCCATGGTGCTCACAAAACAGTTGGAGATCCTTGTTCCAGTAGTTGGCATAATATTGAGAGGAAGGGGTCAGATCTCATTATGATGAAATCAACTTAAAGCTCAAGGCAACCCACCGCCCATCTTCTGAAGGAAGCAGCCTTTTGTGGGGAGAGGAACATCTTCTCCTTTACCCAGAATATGCTACCAGCTTGTCCCCTAAGTGGCTGCTGCTATTTGTCATGGTGGAAAAATACGCATTTATACCCAAGAGCTGCTAGATTGGAAATAAAGTGTGGTTCAACTCAATGCAAAAAATTTTTAAAAAATAAATAAAATAAATAAAATGCAGGGCGCAAGTCTAGCTAGAAATTCTTCTCGACATAATGGCACGGATCCCATCTCCAGATGTAGATATATGGAACCAGAAACTGGAAGCGGCAGTGAAATATCACCAATAAAGCATACTCTAGGGGGAAATGTGGACGTGGCCATAAAGAGAATGAGAAGTCAAGTGGAATAAAGTTCTGAAAGGAGAAACTTTATGCCTTAAAGTGCGAACTAAAAAGTAATCAGGGGTTTGCCAGTCATTTCTCCTTTCAGGAGAGAAAATGAGATTATTTAATTCCCTTCTCTGCCATCCCAAACATTTTATTTCAGAAAATAAAGATAAGCACATAATTTGCCTGGTACTTTCAGCCACGAATTTCTCCCTTTGAATACCAACAACAGTAAAACTTTAAAGTGCCATGTTCTCATTTTTATGTTTAGAATTCTGCTTTCCACTTTGATCTTAACAACTTTCAAAATGAACTATGCCACTTGCTCTGGTTCCTTTTTATGATGTAGTTCCTTGGTAAAGGCTCTATCTTCCTCTGCTTGCCAAAACTTGGAACTTGGGAGCAATCAAGATATCCTTCAGTGGGTGGATGGGCGAATAAGCCGGTGCATCCAGACAATGGTGTTCTAATCAGCCCCAAAAGGAAATGAGCTATAAACCGATGAAAAGATATGGAGGAAACAAATTAATCTTGCTAAGGAAAGATGCTCATTTGAAAGACTACAGTCAGTGAGAATCTTACCATATGATGTTCTGGAAAAAGGCAAAACTGCAGAGATGGTAAAAAGATCAGGGGCCTCCAGGGATTGAGGAGGAGGGAGGAATGAACAGTCAGAGCACAGAGGACCCATAGAGCGTCGAAGCCCCCCTGCATGACAGCTGATGAATACATCTCAGTATACAGGATCCTGTATAACGTGTAATATATAATGTTCTCTATGCCCAAGCCCCTAGCATGCACAGCATCAAATGAACTTGGGTACGCATGATGGACTTTGGCTGATTAGGACATGTCCACGTAGGTCCATCAGCTGGAACAAAGTGACCTCTCGTGGGGGGGCTGATAACAGGGAGCAGGAAGCATCCAGGAAACGTCTGTACCTTGTCTTCAGATTTGATGTGAACCTTAAGCTGCTCTAAAAAATGAAATATGAATGTATCAAGAAGATGTGGTTTATCTATACCATGGACTACTACATGGCAATGAGAAACAATGAAATCTGGCCATGTGTAGCAACATGGATGGAACTTGAGGGTGTAATGCTGAGCGAAATAAGTCAGGCAGAGAAGGACAAATATCATATGTTTGCACGTATAGGAGGATTAGGAGGAACTTAGCGGAGGACCGTGGGGGAGAAGATGGGGGGAAGTAGCGGGGGAGAGGGAGGGAAGCAAACCATGAGAGACTCTTGAATGCTGAGAACAAACTGAGGACTGAGGGGTATGGAGGGGGGGGAGGGGGGAGATGGGCAAGGAGGAGGGCACTTGTGGGGATGAGCACTGGGTGTTATATGGAAACCAACTTGACAATAAACTATTTTTAAAAATAATTTAAAAATTTTTTAAATTAAAAAATCCAAAATTTCTGGATATTGTTAAGAGAGGAAACCAAACTAGAGCATTTGACAATGTGCAAAATGTTCCCATGGAGATAAACCCTAAACCTGAAAGATGCTACTTTTAAAAGTATTAAGTAATGAAGACCCAGAAGTGCTAGTCTCAGAAATAGCAAACGCAAAATTTGAAATGAACCCACTAATAGAAGCAAGGGGCCATATATGTAGAAAGTTTGACATTAAGCAAATGGTAAAGTGCTAAAAATTATGTGGTAAATTTGACATTTGTTCAAGAGGTAAGCTAATTTTAGATTCATACGCTCTCCCTCCAGAAAGTAAATTTAAAAGTCATCCTAGTCAAGCACTCTTCCCTGCTTCTATTCCTACCATTACATCCGTAACACAGAGCTGTCGAATTTGGTTCAAATGCCTCAGAAGCCTGGAAATTCATTCTTCCTGATGCAAATCTGTCTTTGGGTATCTCTGATTTATGGCACGGTTTTACTATTATTGAGAGAAGATATCTTGATTCCCTTCTTTAGTAAAGTCAAGTTCCTGCAAATTATTCAGTTCTATAATGCCCCGCACGTTGGGTTTTACTATCATCATAACAAGGAAATCCAGGAAGGCTATTTGATCCTGAGCCCACTTTAACAACAAATCTTAAACGTAAACTTTGGACATTATTTCCAAATCATGTCACTGTAAACATTTTGTGTTTACAGAGCCCAGTATGGGACTTGATCTCATGAGCTGTGAGATCATGACGTGAGCTGAAATCAAGAGTTGGATGCTTAAGCCACCCAGGTGCCCCTCAACTACTAAATTTAAAAAAATAATAATAATGTTTATTCAGAGAGAGACAGAAAGAGACAGAGCACAAGTAGGGGAGGGTCAGAGAGAGAGGGAGACACAGAATCCGAAGCAGGCTCCAGGCTCTAAGCTGTCAGCACAGAGCCCAATGTGGGGCTCACACTCACAAACCATGATACCATGACCTGAGCCAAAGTCATCTGCTTAACCGACTGAACCACCCAGGGGCCCCTCCATTGCTAAATTTTTATATATGCTGGAACACTAACAGTTGAAAGTAGTTCCTGACTTCTAGACTTTGGAGAGCACTTCTTGTGTAAACATCTGAATGACCATTCTCCAACATGCTCTGACGAGTGTGATACAGCTTCTACACTTTACATAGATATAATTTAAATACATGAAAAACTACGCTGTTTTTGGAATTTTATGCCTAAAAATAATATTCATCTAATCACTCAACACATTTTTTTTGCTTTCCTGTCATGAATCCAGAAGAAGAGGACGTAGTTGTGAACAACACAAATTCCTGTTCTTCCAGAATTTCCTTCTAGTTTTGAGCAACATAATATAAGCACATAAAATAAGTAAAATAACTAAAAAACATAATTTTGAATATTGATAAAATATATAGTGAAAACAAAAATTTACAATGGAATCATGACACATGGGGTTGCTATATTCAGAAGATTGTTCTGAAGAGGGGACTCTTAAATGGGTCCGTAAAAGAGAAGAATTCAGCGTTGTAGTGCCTCAAGTGAGAGACTCCCCACAAAGCATGTCAGCAAGGGCAAAGGCCCTGAGGCAGGCATCAGTTTGGTCCATTCCAGGAAGAACCAGAAAGAAGCTAGTATGTCTGTTGAATGTCAGCCAAGGAAAAAATATTGGGATATTAAGATGGAGAGATGAGTAGTGGGCCATTCTAATGTCCCTGGGAAAACACTGTATTCCCTCTGGATACCCACTCAAATCCCCAGTGTATTTCTGAGTTGTTAGTGTAATTCATATGCCCCAGGGATAAACTAGGCTTCTTGTGCCCTTGACAGGAATGTTTCCGTATAAAAGAGAATAAATAGGTTATGTGGGCCTGGGAGTAGGAAGGAAGACTATGAGGTAGTCACCAGAGAAGTTTGAGCCAAACTTGGTGGTGTGACCTGGATTGGGGGTGGGCCCCTTGCTACTGAGAAGTAAACCAGAGGTGCCAGCAGTAGGTCAAGCAGGATGGAAGCCACGATGGGGTGTTCAGTTTGTGGCATGTGGCATCTCTGTGGGCTGGAAACAAACCATACCACATGACGTGAGCAAAACCATGCAGCGCTGGTGAGCTGCCTTCCCAAGTCAGAGACTCCCTCAAAAGAGAAGGTGAGCAGAACAGACTGTCCTATTAAAATGTGGGCTAACGCTTCACATGTGGTATCACACTGAGACTGCAGGCCTGCTTACGGCGTTGTCATGGGCTTAGGAAGGAATCCCTAGGCAGTTATTGAATATGAAAAGCCAAGTATAAGTTACGTAGTAAACAGGCTCTAGTTCCTAAAGGAAATGTAATGTTCAAACAAGACAGGGGCACTGTGCGTAATTCAGAGGGCATCGAGATGCTGTAAGAAAGCCAGAGACACAGGATTAGTCCCCCCGTGGACCTGGTGGCAGAGTGGGCTCTGTAACTACTGGGACATGGTCTCAAGGGTCCTCTGATGTCATTGTGTCATGTTGGTGAAGGAGTCTCTTCTGTTACCGCATCTCAGCTGTTACAGATTACAGACACTGGGCCATTCTATTTTCATGCCTGCTTTTTTTTTATTTTTTAAGTAATTAATTTATTTTGGGAGCGACAGAGAGAGCAGGGGAGGAACACAGAGAGAGGAAGAGAGAATCCCAAGCAGGATCGGTACCGTCAGTGCAGAGCCGGACATAGGGCTCAAACTCAGGAACCGTGAGATCATGACCTGAGCTGCAGCCAAGAGTTGGACACTTAACTGACCGAGCCACCCAGGTGCCCCTCATGCCTACTTTTTAAATCAGAGATAACCAGATGCAAACTACTTCAGTGATAGGATTTCCAGTTCTGGAAAAATGATTCTCCGAATTTATCCAAACTCCTGGAGGTCCTCACCCTTCCTGATATTTAAAAGGTAAAGAGATGAGTCAGTTTTGAATGTGGATCTAGGTTAGACTCCAACACATGCCAGATCATGATCTCCAAGCTTCTGAAGCCTTTCTTAATACGCTGTTACTTATTTCAAGAGAACTTTCTCTAGCGCTCATTTGATGAGTCAGTGCCAAATACCCGAGTCAGAATCTAAATCAAATCTTTGGGAGGGGAAGGTATTCTGTTAGCAATAATCGCGCCTCGGATAAACCTCATTGGCTACGATACTGCCAGTGTGCAAAGCTTGGGAGGGGAAGGTATTCTGGCTAGTTTTCAGTCCATCTGAATCTTTCATCCAGTTAATACTCAAATTATCAGTTAGCCACTCTTGACAGAACAGGTTAATTTGACTGTAACTTCTGCTTTGGACTTTTATCCAAGGACATTTATCCAAGGACTTCAGTTCAGTCAGTTTTTTCCCTAATAATTCAACATCTCCACTGTAGTCTTGGCAAAAAGAACAGTGTCAAGGAAATCATCAGATGCCATACTGTTCCCAGCCCCACCTTAAAGCACGCTAAAATGTGAAATAATTCTTCAATTTAAATCCGTGTTACATTTCATTTGTATGCATTGATTAACCTGGTACTGAGCACAGAAGGGAAAAAAAAGGCAAATATTCAGGAAAAAAAATATGTATATATTGCTGAATGAATAAGTAAATAAATGAATGATTACAAAAATAAGTGCTAATGCATCCACATATAACTACCTACCTTATAGGAATATAAATTTAAACGAAAACATTTAATGATATCTTTGGTTACTAAACTTCTGTAAATCCCAGCTTCCTCATCTTTAAGTGAAGATAAAATAATACATGTTCTAAGGGTGTCTGGGTGGCTCAGTCAGTTAACTATCTGACTTCCACTCAGGTTGTAACCTTGAGGTTGGTGAGTTCAGAGCCTGGAGCCCACTTCAGATTCTATCTCCCTCTCTCTCTGTCCCTCTCTACTAATGTTCTGTATCTGTCTTTCTAAAATAAATAAATATTTTTAAAAAACTTTAAAAAATTAAAAGAAAATAATACATACTTCATCATGCTCTTGCAAAGACAAGCACAGCAAATGTTTTTTATATCATTTATCTATATATTCATTTTCATTATAAAGCTTCTAAGCATGCTATGCACCAGACTAGTTGTTTTTAAGCACTTTATCCCACTTAACCTTCAAAATGTCTAGGCTTGACAATCCGTATAAATGGGGAAACTGAGGCTTGTCCACAGCCTCACAGCGGCAAGTAGAATAGCTGTATTCAAACTCAGCACTTCTAACTCTGGGCCAAGGATTGCCTCCCTTACACCATATCGCAAGCCTTGCTTGGCTGACAAGTGGTCAAGGGGGGATTTGAAGCTTGGACTCCTTGATTCCAAAGTCAAATAGTGACAAGTGTTCAAAATCATTTATTCTGGGGCACCTAGGTGGCTCAGTCAGTTGAGTGTACGATTCTCGATTTCTGCTCAGGTCGTGATGTCACAGTTTGAGTTCGAGCCCCGCATGGGGCTCTGTGCTGAAAGAGAGGAGACTTCTTGGGATTCTCTCTCCCTCTCTCTGTCGCTTCCCTCACTCTCTCTCTTCCTCCCTCTCAAAATAAAATCAGCATTAAAAAAATCATTTATACAATAAATAGCACGTGCAGTCTCACACATCAGTCAACAAGTCACTGTCACAATATAGCTACATAAATTTATGATAAAGAAATACCATTCAACAAGTGAAATATACAAATTGTCTTCATTCCTGCTGAACTTCTGTGAAATCTTTAATAACTTAGTAAAGCACTGACAAGATCCTGCAGCTTCATAATGAAAGATTTGGCGCTTCTATGTACAATTATCCCCATAGTTTGTCCCCACGCTAGTGTATCCTGTTCTATAACATTTTTCTTCTGAGATAGCATCCAGTCAATGATAGATAGAAATTACGTTCTCACTCGGTTGCTCATAGGCGACATGAGCACTGTCTGTTTGCACAGTGGGCTGAGAGTGCAGAATCGAAACAAATGACCCCATCTCACCTCACACTTACAGCATCACTAACCAAGCATGTGACGGGTGGGCTCTGCCTGTGGCTTCTGTTAGGAAACCAAATCTCGGTGCACAACATCTCAGAATAGAACACACATAAAGGGCAGTCACATGCAAATAGCTGGAGATAAATAAGCTCCTTCGGAACCCGTGAAATGTGGCAGATTATTGCAGATAATTATCAGAATATAAAAATCATTTTGAGCTCTTAACTGTGAGTGCTGACTATATAGAGCTGATACAGGTGGTAAGGTTTAAAGTAAACCAAAAAAAGAGTTAACCTGTAGTATGACTGTTTTAAGTACATTAACCACAAGTAACTTCTCTGTACGACTGTTCAACCTCACAAATTAAATATATTTTAAGATAAGAGATTTGTACAACTCTTCAGTGGGTTTAATGAGCACATGAGCCCTGAGGACCTGAGATAACAACTACAGACATAGAAATGTTAATTGAAACTTAAATGAACTGTCTTTTGCCAAGGGCACAGCATTTCTGAAATGCTCACACTGGCTGACTGCCTTTGCAGCAACTGATACTGATACTGCCTCCTGCCATTTATTAGACCTGTCGTGCAGTGTTCTCTCTATTAAGCTTCATCCTCCAGAAGACCAAGAAGGTGGCAATCAATAAGGGTGGTGAGTCAGTTAATGCTGATATCTTGAAAATCGATATTACAAGTATGAAGCCACTCTGTTACTCTTTCAAACCTTGGCAGGACAAAACGCCAGCTCTCAGGACAAAGGTCATAGGCATTTCTGCAAAGTAGGTCTCAAGTTCAATATCATGTGACTCACCCATTAGCATAAGTACGCGGGTGTTCCACTCCAAACAAGGAAACCAAGTCCATGCATTATATTCTGAAGGTCATCTTTCTGGGCAATCTAAAATAACTTCATTCCAAATAGTATCTTCTTTCCACCTCAGGCATCAATTTTGCCATTTATCAAATTGTACTATAGAACCCAGGTTAGTTTTGATACCACCCCACTCAGATTTATTTTGACGATACATCTGCTTTAGTGCGTATTGAAAGGGAAAATTGTTAACGCATTGGAGAGCAAATTGAAATTATTTTTGGAACACATATGACCCATTTTCTCTCCATTAATGTGTTGGATTCCTGGGACTTTTGTGTCAAATTACACAGATGGTGGCTTAAAACAACCGAAGTGTAATCTTTCAGGTTTGAGAGCCACAGTTTGAAATCTGTGTGTGAACAAGGCAGGTCCTCCTGGAGCTCTGAGAAACACCTGCTCCACGCCCGTCTCCTGGCCTCTGGTGCCCACACTTGTAGCCCTGTGATGCCAGTCCCTGCCCACCCTCATGGGACCTTTCCTGTGTCCTCTCTTCTGTCTGTGGCTCTCCTTCTCCTATAAGGACACTTGTTGGATTCAGGACCCAGCTAATTAATCCAGGATGATCTCATCTTGAGAGCCTTCAATCAATCACACCCCAGAAAACTTATTTTCCAAATAAGCTCACATTTACAGGTACTGGGGGTTAGGATGTGGACATATCTTTTTGAGGGATACCATTAAATGCACTACAATTGACAGGGTAACACCAATATAACCAAAGGGTAGGCTTCGGGTCATTTCCTTTCAACATCCTTTCCAAAAAGATTAGGGGAAAAAAAACCTTGCATTGAAGGTTAAGGGCTAAACAGTCATTTTCATCAATGCACTACAACTACTTATGATTTTTACATCAGGATAAAAGCAATTTTGAGTTTGGTCAAATTCGTTTAGACATATTCTTCAAGAAAAGTTGTGTTATGTTTCATTTTGTTTTATTTTTTTGCCTACCTGAGTCTTTAAATTTGCTAGTATAATAATAATAATTATTATTATTATTTTATATTCAAGTTAGTTAACAGTGTAGTATTGGTTCCAGGAGTAGATTCCAGTGATTCATCACTTATATATGACACCCAGTGCTCATCCCAACAAGTGCCCTCCTCATTGCCCATCACCCATATAGCCCACCCCCCTGCAACCCTCAGTTTGTTCTCTGTATTTAAGAGTTTCTTATGGTTTGCCTTCCTCTCTGTTTTCATCTTACTTTTCCTTCCCCTCCCCTATGATCATCTGTTTTCTTTCTTAAATTTAACATATGAGTGAAACCATGTCTGGCTTTCTCTGACTGACCTATTTTGCTTAGCATAATACACTCTAGTTCCAAATTGTTGCAAATGGCAAGATTTCATTCTTTTTCAGGGCACCTGGGTGGCTCAGTTGGTTAAGCATCCGACTTCAGCTCAGGTCATGATCTCACAGTTTGTGGGTTCGAGCCCCGCATTGGGCTCTGTGCTGACAGCCGGCTCAGAGCCTGGAGCCTGTTTCAGATTCTGGATCTTCCTCTCTCTCTGACCGTCCCCTGCTCATACTCTCTCTCTCTCTCTCTCTCTCAGAAATAAATAAAACATAAAAAAATTAAAAAAAGATTTCATTTTTTTAAATTGCTGAGTAGTGTATAAATATATATGTATATATATACACATACCACATTTTATTTATCCATTTATCAGTTAATGGACATTTGGGCTCTTTCCATAATTTGGCTATTGTCGATAGTACTTCAATAAACATTGGGGTGCATGTGCCCCTTCAAATCAACATTTTGTATCCTTTGGATAAACACCTAGTACTGCAATTGCTGGATCATAGAGTAGTTCTATTTTTAATATTTTTAGGAACCTCCATACTATTTTCCAGAGTGGCTGCACCAAGTTTGCATTCCCACCAGCAGTGCAAGAGGGTTCTCCTTTCTCTTCATCTTTGCCAATATCTGTTGTTTCCTGAGATGTTCATTTTAGCCGTTCTGAGAGGTATGAGGTCATATCTCATTGTGGTTTTGATTTGTATTTCCCTGATGATCAGTGATGTTGAGCATCTTTTCATGTGTCTCTTTGCACCTGATTGTCTTCTTTGGGAAAGTTTCTATTCATGTCTTCTGTTCATTTCTTCACTGGTTTTTGTGTGTTGAGTTTGGTTAAGTTCTTTATAGATTTTGCATACTAACCCTTTATCCGATATTTCATTTGCAAATATCTTCTCCCATTCCATCAGTTGCCTTTTAGTTTTGTTGATTATTTCCATTGCTGTGCAGAAGATTTTTATCTTAGTGAGGTTCCAGTAGTTCACTTTTGCTTCTATTTCCCTGGCCCTGGAGACACGTCAAGTAAGAAGTTGCTATGGCCTATGTCAAAGAAGTTGTTGTCTGTTTTCTCCTGTAGAGTTTTGATGGTTTCCTGTCTTACATGTAGGTCTCTCACCCATTTTGAATTTATTTTTATGTATGGTGTAAAAAAGTGGTCCAGTTTCATTCTTCTGCATGTTTCTACCCAGTTTTCCCAGCACCATTTGCCAAAGAGACTATCTTTTTTTCCATTGGATATTCTTTCTTGCTTCGTCGAGAATTAGTTGGCCATATGTTTGTGGGTCCATTTCTGAGTTCTCTATTCCATTGATCTATGTGTCTGCTTTTGTGCCAGTATCATATTGTCTTGATGATTTCAGCTTTGTAGTAGAGGCTAAAGTCCAGGATTGTGATGCCTCCTGCTTTAGTTTTCTTTTTCAATATTCCTTTGGCTATTCGGGGTCTTTCGTGGTTCCATACAAATTTTAGGATTGTTTGTTCCAGCTCTGTGAAGAATGCTGGTATTATTTTGTTTGGGATTGCATTGAATGTATAGATTGCTTTGGGTAGTATTGACATTTTAACAATATTTGTTCTTCCAATCCATGAGCATGAAATGTTTTTGTTTCCATTTCTTTGTGTCTTCTTCAATTTCTTTCATAAGCTTCCTATAGTTTTCAACATACACATCTTTTAGATCTTTGGTTAGGTTTATTCCTAGGTATTGTACAGTTTTTGGTGCAATTATAAAGGAGAGTGATTCCTTGATATCTCTTTCTGTTTCTTTATTATTGGTGTATAGAAATGCAACCAATTTCTGTACATAGATTTTATATCTTGCGACTTTGCTGAATTCATGTGTCAGTTCTAGCAGTTTTTTGGTGGAATATTTTGGGTTTTCCATGTAGAGTATCATGTCATCTACAAAGAGTGAAGGTTTTGACTAATATAATTATTTTTTAAGTGAGCAAAAGCATCTCTCAAAAGGCCTTTAGTCAACCAGAATTTTTTAAGGGAAGAGAGATATGAACAGCAGATAATAATATGGCCATTGGCATGGGAAAGGGGTAACTCAATATTGGCAACAATAAAACAAAACATAAAAAGTCATAGAAGAAGCAAGATTGGAAAGATATCTTACTAAGAGAGGCAAGCAGGAAATATAAAAGGAAATGAAAATAATTAATGGTTTCTAGTAATCAGAAAATTTATGACAGAAAGAGAACAACAAAGATACAAAAAATCTGTCTTGTATTAAAATCTGCTTGCATTAATTATCACTTCTATGTCATGTAAAATCCTCATGGCCTCAGGGCACCTGGGTGGCTCAGTCCCTTGAGCATCTGACTCTTCATTTTGGCTCAGGTTTATCTTGGGGTGGAGCCCTGCATCAGGCTCTTCACTGAGCTTGGAACCTGCTTGAGATTTTTCTTTCTCACTCTGCCCCTCTCTTGCTTGTGCTCTATTTCCTATCTCTCTAAAAAAAAAAAAAAAAAAAAGGAAGAGGAGGAGGAGAAGGGATAAGGAAGAAAGGAGAAGGAGAAGAAGAAGAATACTCATGGCATCACCTTATGCCCCCACTGCTCTGGCAACCAGCTTACATAAGCTTAGACCAGTTTGGAGCAAGAATGATCCAGTCCTGGCCAGAGGCTCCTTCCGAGTCCCAAATGGTATTTGCCTCTAGGAATGTGCTCTGCAGTCACTGTGAAGAAGCTGGAATCCCTGGACAATTAATGCCCCGAGGGACAGCCTGGACCAACGGAGAACAGGAATCAGTTGATAAACCTATGCCTCTTCCTTCCCTTGAGCAGACAATTCTGACCGACTTCTGAGATAAGCCATTTAGGGAGGTCCTTCAAATCAAGCAACAGATCAACTCTGGCCATGACCACCGGAAGAACTCATTCCCGTTTTGACTGCTTCACTCTGCTGGTCTCACTTGTGCTTGCTGGTGTCAAATTCCCAAACAGATTTCTCAAAAATAAACTTCTGTCTTAGGTTTTGAGAACCCAGGCTAAAACAAACACTGTTTTTCTCTCTGATTTATGAAATGAATTATCATTATTTTAAAATCACCTGCTTCTGTATTAAATAAATCTAATTAAACAATAGTTTGGTCAGAAACTCATGCAGATATAATGATGAAGTTTTACTGTAGTTTAATTTGAAGTAATAATGAGTGAGAGATAAGAAACTGTCATGTGTTCTTCAGACAGAGGTTTTTCTAGGAAAGTCAAGTTAATAAAAGTTAAATGCTGTTAATTAAATGCTTACTTCTTTATTGAGTTTTGTATTGTTTGAGTGTTTACATTTGTCTTTAAATTTATGTATTTGCTCTTAATGGCAGGGAAAGGAAGCAGATTTACACAGCAACTGTTGTATGTTATAGTATGGGACAGCCTATTTATATCATTGTGAATAGGAAGTATTTTGTAGCAGGTATTGTGCTTGATATTGAGAATTCAGTGGTGAGTATGGCCCTGAACGGTTCCCTCAAAACAGCCCTGGTTTTGTGGAGTGGCAATCTGGTAAGTAAATAAGAGAAATGAATGAGTTTGAGAAGAGAAATTCAAGGAGATTGGGTGCCCCAAGGATTATTTCATGGGAGCCTTAGTCTCTAAACTGAGAAGTAAAAGTTTCGATGCAATTAATATTTCTGCAAAATCATTCACCTGATAAGCAAAATAAGTGTCTCCTTATTAACTTTTAATAAACTCACAGATAAGGCAATTAACCTGTGCACTTAAATGTATTGAATTAAAATTCTCAGGGGTCCTGAGAAAGATCACGTCAGATTTCACATGTAAATCAGAGCCCAGTAGGAGAGATAAGACTTGGCCCATTGAATTCTTGGTGAGCTGATGTTTCTCTAATCCTTTATTTCTTTTTCCTGGCTTAATTATCTTCTTGGTAACATCTAACATTTTATTTCAAGAAGGATTATGCTTTTAAAAAACTGTCATCCCAGGACATGATCTGAAGTTTTAAAAAATCACATTAATTTCCCTACATCACATTGCTTTTCTCCATTTTTCTATTTCCTGACTTTTAACAACATCCTTTTTACGAGGTAGTAATTTTACTGTGGAAAATTTAATCCACACCATATTTGAATATAATCTTTCCCTCATGAGCTTGATAATAGGATTTGTTATTTGTGTTTAAAATAATTGCTGGAATGCCTGGGTGGCTCAGTGGGGTAAGCGTCCAACTCCATCTCAGCTCAGGTCTTGATCTCAGGGTAGAAGTTTCTGGCCTCATGATGGGTGTGAGCCTACTCAAAAAAAAGAAAAAAAAAACTAAAATAATTGCTTAATACAGTCTTTCTCTTTTGTTGTTGTTTTTTTAAAGCTTATTTATTTATTTTGAGAGAGAGAGAGCAGGGGAGGGGTAGAGAGAGAGGGAAAGAGAGAATCCCAAGCAGACACTGCACTGTCAGTGCAGAGCCCAACACGGGACTCAAGCTCAGGAACCATGAAATCATGACATGAGCCGAAATCAAGATTCACTTACTTAACTGAGCCACTGAGGCGCCCCGAGGTTGTCCATAAATATTTCTCTTATAATATCATAATTCTTAAGGGACTAATGCATTTTATTTAATAGTCCTGTGCATGCCCATGGGATCAGGGCAGAGGACTGAAGACTCTTAGCCTTCCTCTTAGCTATAATAGAAGAGGAAGAGCCAATTTGGCAACATCCTGGCACCCATCAGACTTGCCCACTGGTACACAGCTGTTGGGTCTCTGTGACAGAGAACTCTGCTTCCTCTGGTGCCTACAAAAGCTCACGTGGTCCTTGGTTCATGTCAGCAGCCAGGCATCTAGCATTGTCTCTGTCCTTACCTCCCTCCCCCACCTCCTCCTTTCCCCCTCCCCCATCATCCAAGTGTTTTGCCTAAAAGCAGGACAGTCAGGGCAGTCCTGGCGGCACCTTATACTCCTGTGAAGGTCAGAACAATTCCGAGTGTGGCCTCAGGCCTAAGCCATGTTCCACCAGTCATGTTTTTTTCCACACAGAATCTGCACTGAGATTTACTGAGCGGCCTTACACCTTACACAGCTGCGGGGCTGTGAATACATATGTTTCTGTGACAGAACTCAGAAGGGAAGGTTGTGTAGGACAGAGACCCTCAATGCCTAATGCAAAGTGATAAAAGAAATGTATTCATTGGGGTCCCTGGATGGGTCAGTCAGTTAAGTGCCTGACTTCAGCTCAGGTCATGATCATTCGGTTCGTGGGTTTGAGCCCCGTGTCAGGCTCTGTGCTGACAGCTCAGAGCCTGTAGCCTGCTTCTGATTCTGTATCTCCCTCTCTCACTGACCCTCCCCTGCTCACGCTGTGTCTCTGTCTCAGAAATAAATGAAAAAAAAAAAATTAAAAAAAAAAAAAGAAATGTATTCATTAAACCAGGAAAGGGGGAACTATACAAACAATAAAAACCATGTGTTTTTTTGTGCCTACCCCTTGCTGTGCATAGCACAGTTGATAATCCAGAAGCTAGGATTTTTAACCTGTGGAACAACACAGGCACATGTGGGGAATGAAGAGCTGGAGTTATGGGAGTTTCTCTCCCAAGTGGAATTTCTGCTAAGCCTTGAACAAAATGGCCTCAGTTTGGGTTGGGGAGACTGGCTTGACTTTCATTTAAATGCAAATCTAGTCTCCTTCAAAAGAAAAGTTTGGCTGGTATTGAAATATTAAGTATATAAGATCTGATCACAAAAAGACATACATGAAATATTATTAACTTTTTTTAATTGGTTGATACCTAATTGGCTCCTTAGGGAAAATGCTGCAAGAAATCTATTCCTCTAAACTTGCATGCAGCCACAGTCTTCAATTAAACACCATTGATTAATCCTGAACTAGTTAAAAATTAGTTTATTCTAGAAATGTAATATAAAGAGTGGTCTTTGAGAATGTTCATTCTGCTGTAATATTTCTAAGAAGTTTAAGGAGGGAAATATCTTGTCATCTAGAGTTTCATCTAGTGAATGGGGCACCTGGGTAGCTCAGTGTGTTAAGCAACCAACTTCAACTCAGGTTATGATCTCACAGTTCATGGGTTTGAGCGCCTCATAGGGATCTGTGCTGACAGCTCAGAGCCTAGAGCCTGCTTCAGATCCTGTGTCTCCATCTCTCTCTTCCCCTTCTGAGCTCACATTGTCTCTCTCTCCTTCAAAAAAATAAATAAACATTTAAAAAATCTCAAGTTTTTTTAGTGAAAGGCAGATATAAAATTGCAACCGAATTTTCTGGATTATTGCATAATATCTGTCCCTAACACATCAGTTCTATATACTGAGAAGACAATGATCTTCATTCATTTTGTAAAAAATAATCATCATGGATCAAGTGGTACAGACAAAGTCTTACCACTCACCGGTCATAAGAAATTGTGCAGTAACCAGAAGCGGGTGGTAAGAACTCCATTTGAACGCGCAGAAGGTTAGGTCAAATGCAGTGCTTGCCTCTTGGTCAGATTGCTTCTTTTCAAGGGTGTCCGGAGGCACAGGGGAATACAAAATCACACAAGTTACTATACTTTTCAGGGATAAATTGATTTCGCCAGGTGTTTTTGTGCAACAAGAAATGTTCCTCATCCTTTCTTTTACTCAGTAACATTTTTTTAGAATTCCGGGGATTATCCCTTTCTGACATCAATTCTCAACTTTGACTGTGCCTTAGAACCCTGTGGAGAGATTCTAACTTGCTCAGTGCTCAGGCTGCATCCTGGACCCATTAGATCAGAATCTCTGCATCTGGTGACAAGGCACCAGTGTTTTGAGAGATGCCTGATGAATTCCGTGTGCGGCCACATTTGAAAACCACTCTTTGGAGGTTTAGTGAGGCTTCATTCCCTCAATGAACAGTGATTTAGGACTCAGCCCTGGGGCGTCTGGGTGGCTCAGTTGGTTAAGCATCCGACTTCAGCTCAGGTCATGATCTCACAGTTCGTGGGTTCAAGCCCCACATCGGGCTCTGTGCTGACAGCTAGCTCAGAGCCTGGAGCCTGTTTCAGATTCTGTGTCTCCCTTTCTCTATGACCCTCTCCTGCTCATACTCTCTCTCTCAGAAATAAATAAAAACATCAAAAAAATTTTTTTTAGAACTCAGCCCTTTGTCCAAGGCCTTTTCAAAGATGGCTTTGCCTCTTCTTCTTAAAATAGCACACAAATTTTTTATGCCTGTGTGGGATCCCTTTTAAAAATAAATGTAAGCCAGTCTTCCTCTTAGAGAGGAGTTATAGATTTCCAGTGCCTTTGAGAGGCACAGCCACCTGCTTGTCTTCCCTCATGTCCCACGAACACTGCTTCCTGTTACTTTCCACACACAGCGGAGCATGGCTGTTACCACAAGGAGGGGCACTAGCAGCGGGAACATGCTCATCTGGGTGACAGTGCAGGCTTGGGTGTGTGGTGTACCCTGACCCGGATGGCCTTCTCATTCCCCTCAGTGTCTCTAAACTTCAGACACTTGTTTCTACCATCCTTCTCCCCCCCCGCCCCACCTTGTTTAGAACATTTACTAAGACAGCTTGGAATTATCCCTTCAGAAGCATGTACATCTCCTAGCCTCTGGCCAGTTTTACAACCGAAGGGATGTCTCTCTCAAAGACCTGAGGACGATGTCTTTGAAATGCAAGCCCTGGAGGAGATAACACCTTTATCTTCCTGTCTCTGAGGGAGCCTCGGCACCCCCCTTCAGTAAACAAGAGTTAACAAACAGGCAAAGACACCCAATCACAGAAAAGTATAACTCAGTGCTCTGAGATGGTCAGTCCCCAGCCGGCACAAAATTTTCAGTCCCTTCCCTCTGGCTCATTCGGTGCTGAAAGCCCTTCCGCTTTCTGTTTTATTGGAGTTGAGTTCGGTCTCTCCATCCCACCGACATGGTCTTCATCTGAGTCTTCCTCCCTGTTTAACTTGTCTGGTACAAGGAAGTCTTTAACTGCCTGGATCTCACACTGGCCCTATCACTCATGAGCAGGACATACCAGGGCAAAGTGTTTCAAGTCTGTAGCCCTCCCACAGCAAAGTGGACAGACAGCAATAACCCGGTAATGCTAATTACCTCACGGGGTGTTCCCAGAGCACAAGGTGGCAGGTAAGGCCCTAGTGATCTGCTTTCAGCCAGGCCCTTCCCAGCAGCCTTCCTTGGCATGTGAGGGCTACAAGATGGGTTCCCAAAGCAAAATGCTGGTGGTATTGCCAGAAGAGGAATGGGGCGAAGCAGATGCAAATGTGTGACATGAGGTGTCATCCAGGTCAGCATTAGTGCCACCAGTGGGGAACAGCTGTGCTGTCCCCTCTCGGTCACCAAGATCCTTCACTGTCAGTTGTCACCTGCCCATGTGTCCAAAGTGCATCATCACGTCCACTGTAGGCGATTTCCTGGTGATTTTAAGGATCTGCCACAGTGAAGCACGTGGTTCCGAAAACTGAAAGTGACATCCAATTGTAGTTTGGTTATAACAACACTTGGAGATGTCCCAGAGGAAACCCTAGGGTACTGGTCGTGAAGCTTTGTCCCACCTCTGCCTCCATCATTGTCTGCCCGTGTGCTCTTGGCGAAGTCATTTCAATACCCTGTGTCAGCTCCTGCTTGGAGAGTGTGTGGATTGTGATGGATAGTATGTGACTGTTGTCTGACAGCTTTCATTCTGTCTCCTTTGAGGACATTCACCGCCTCTCGAACAGTGAGATGCAGAGTCATGTTCAAAAGCAAATGTTTTTAATGGTTTTAGTTGAAATAATTCATAAAAATCAGTCACAAGAAAATGTCCTTTGATTCTCCCTTTTTACTCTTGCCCATCTTATTTTATAAAAATCACATTGTCTGTTTCTATAAATCTGAGGTGTGTAGGTTTTCTTACCTCAGACAACTTTGCTGGCGGTATGTCTCTTATTTCTCTTCTGATGGACTTTGCCACCTCTATCGGCATTTCCCATTGCTCTCATCAAAATCACTGAAGTATTTTACAGTGATTCCTTTCAATTTGACAGTTTGTGCATCTGGTCAAATGATGAAATAAGACAATGTTCAAATTGACGATAGACAAAATGTGAAAGGCTATTTAATCAAACCAAACATATACAACACAGATATGAAAAGTTTGCACCATAGATTGGATCAATCTTATCAACTTCCACTTGATCAACTTATCAATCTTCCACTTATATTTTTAACCCAATAATTGTTTGTTGAACGCATATTTTATCCCTGGAACTAAAAACAGTTCAGTTCTTATAATCGTCATGGTGTTTGGCGACCAGTGGAGAGGTAAAGAGTAAAGACAAATAAAGGAGAAGTAATCATTCAGTTGCAATTGTAACAAATAATAATGGGGACTTAGCTTAGAGTCTGATGAAACTATATAAAGAGAGACCCTAAACCAATGTAGCACACAAATTTCTGTGAGGAAATTATGTTTAAAATTCAGAGCTAGGTAATTATCCTTACACACACACTCACACACACACCACAACACTGATGTGTTTCATTTATTCTAATTTCAAATGTATATTGTTTCTACCATGGTCTTTCAAGTGCAAGAGGCTCTGTGAGGGATATGAAAATATTCTTGTATGCAAGGAACTTATTATCTAATTAAAAAAGAATGAAAGCCTCTTAGACACACCTATTTCAAGACAGCCTCTTACTAAGTGTCAAGTAGTACAGATGAGAAGTGTGTAGTGGGCTCCACAGGAAGATACATACATGGTCTTATGTATGCTGGTGATGGTCACCTTACAGCTGTGAACAGAGCAAACAGAGGAGTAAGTAAGTAGTTGTGCAGAATCAGCTGGGGTTTGCTATGTGATCAGAAGGGAGAAAAGATGAGAAATGGTAGCAAAATCTGGAAAAAAAACTTTGTACTGGAATCAGCTCTACCTAGGAAATATTTCACCCAGGTTACTGATAGGAACAGCTTCATTGTGAAATTTTATAGGCCCTGGCAATAAGCATCAATATCTGCCTGTATATTTCAGGGGAAAATGAACACACCTTTAATCTGTTCTAGAATCTTCATCATGCAGTTTGTCGCACACTACGGGCGAAACATCAAAGCGGAGAGGGCTTATGTGGCAAATAGATGGGGTGTCGCTTTTCCAAGCAGCCTATTTGCTGGCCTCTTTTTTGGAGAATGCAGTAATAAATTGATGTGTAAAAGGTGAAAGTATGCACCAAAAATAGCAAATGTTTGTTGAAATAGCATCATGAGTACTTGGTGAAATGCCTGGTTTGCCCTTTACCAAAAGTAGCATTTAGCAGTACAAAGCTTTGAGTAAATCTTGTGTGCCTTGGTTTTTAGGAAATAGTCACAAGCCTCCCACGAGGGCACAGATGTGTGCAGAGAAGCGGTATATAACTAACGTCACCAGACTTGCAAAGGCCTTTCAATGTGAACCCACAGTTTACTTTTCAGTTTGGTTGACGTAATCATTTTTACTTAGGGTAATAGGCTGTGAGGTCTTCCAGTTAAGTCTGAGAGGAATTAAATTATCCTTATGATGATAAACCTATTTACTTTTCTTACTCCAACATAATGAATCCAGAAAAGCAGGAAGAGATGTGCTTTCCACAAGGACATCCATTGTTTTCTGTGGTGTGAGCATATGACCTTGCTTCAAGTACACGGAGAAGAAAATCCTAAGAATGTTGCCACAGGCTCTTGTGTTCACACTTACATGTTCTCCATATCTATGTCCATATATGTTCTCTCCTTTCCTATTATAATCATGAACTGTCCATGTCTACCTTATAAAGCCTATAGGTAGGAAGCCATCCATTCTCACTGATTTGGGACGCTGTTCTTCCAAAACTTTGCCCTAATTTCCTAAATTGTGATAATTCCCCTTTAATTTATCTTTTCTATCATCACAGAAATATATGAGAATATCTCTACTTAATTTTTCTTTACTTCCCCTTTGACCCTCTGCATTAGCATACTGCCAGCAAATGCCCTATTTTTCTGTAAAGTTTCAGATCTAAACTCTGCAAAGAAATGCTCTGTATTCACTGTCCTCACCTTCTTTGCTTGTAGTTTTTCCCTTGAGGTCTCTAACCAGGCTATCGTCTCCACCATTCAACTGAAATGGTTACCAGTGACCTGTGGGTTTCCAAAACCCTGTGGTCGACATTCAGCTTTATCTTGCTCATCTACAGAGAGCGTCTGACATAACTGGTTTATGAGATTACAGCCCAATGGCCCAGCCCCCGTAAAAGACAGGCAACTCATCATAAGAGTGTGAAATGCATCCCCTTCCCCGCAACTTACTTTGAATTCATTGTCAAGCCATTTGTACATCTCCATTTCTTTGGTGTTGGTTACTGGACAATTACTGTGTTCCTTTCCTTGGTTTTTTTTTTATGTTTCTTGAAGTCTTGTGTTGCTTTCTTCATGTTTGAAGAACCAGTCACTTCCTCCAGTCTTTAGTGACTGGCTTTGGGTGAGAAACACTTTCAACTGTCAGCCTGGTTTGGGACTCTGAGGCTCTCTCAGACTTCTGTGGATTTGTCTACCCATGCCTCTTGTGCCCTCCTAGGGTATGGGGTAATTCTTTTTTTTTTTTTTTCTTTTTTTTTAATGTTTTTTTTTTTTTATTTCCAGGAGAGAGAGAGAGAAAGACAGCATGAGCAGGGGAGGGTCAGAGAGAGAGGGAGTCACAGACTGAAACAGGCTCCAGGCTCTGAGCTGGCAGTCAGCACAGAGCCCGACGCGGGGCTCGAACCCACGAACCGCGAGATCATGACCTAAGCGAAAGTCGGACGCCTAACCGACTAAGCCACCCAGGCGCCCCTGGTATGGGGTAATTCTTAAGAATCTCTCCCAACCCTGCAAACCCAGGCCAGGGGCTAGGAGCCTCCATTTTGTTTTCCTGAGGGTGGTGCCCTGAAATGCTCAAATTCGTGTGTCTTCTCCCCATCCCGTAGACTTCAGCCAGCTCTCTGTGCATGCTTGCAGACTTATCAGCACATGCTCATCCTGGCCACCTGCAGTGGCGAGGGCAGGGAGCCAGCCACAGAGTGAGGGACGGAGGTGTCTAGAGCAGCAGGGTTGCCTGTGGGGCGTTTGCAGGATGTGTGGCGTCACCTCAGGGGCAGGTCCCCAGAGGGCATCCACAAGGCAATTAACAGGATCCGTGGCCCCTTCTTGATTTCTGAGCCCTGGCTCCCACCTCTAGTCCCTGTTCCCAGCTCTCATCCCTCCCTTCACTACCCAGCCTACCACCTCAGTGTTCTGGGGGAGGCAAGAAAGAAATTAGCTGCATGGGCAGCCTCTTTCACAACTGGGGAAGCTGGATGCTCATTCATTATGCTCCCATTTCCCCTGTGGGAGGAATCACAGACCCACAGGTCCTCTCCTGTATGTGAGCTGAGCTACATTAGGGCAGGGCTGGTCTTGGATAAAGTGAATCTCCTTACCCTCTTCAGTGTGTGTATTTTGGGAATTTAGTTCTCCCATGGTGTGCTGGAACTTCTCTGCTGTATCCCATACTCCCACCAAAGTGCCCTTGTCTGGGGGTGGCTGTCCAAATCGACGCACTGTAGGGCGATGATGGAAGAAAACTCCCATTCTGACAATGCTTGTAACTCCAGGCTTAGCCTGGGGCTTCTTCTCAAAGTGCAAAGAGGGAAAGAAAGATCATTTTACTACGGACAGACGGAGAGATGTGACAACGCATCCTCAGCTAGGTTAGCAAGGACAACACCGTTGGTCATAAATCATGGACAGTGTGTACCCTTGATTTGCTGTGATGAAAATGGCCCTTTACTTTCATGGTCTTCCTCTTAAAACCTGTAAGTTCAGGTTAATTATGCAGAAACATTAGATAGACTCATGTAGAGGAATGTCCTACAATACACCTGAGGGGCATTTGAAAGGTCAAGGTCACCACTTACAAGGCAAGTTTGAGAAACTAGCACAGCCAAGAGGACCCTAGGAAGAAATGACAATGAATTACACAGTGTTATCCTGGCTGGGATCCTGGAAGAGATAATGTACATTAGGTAAAGATTAAAGAAATCCAAAGAAACTATTGAGTTAACAATGTATCAATAATAGTTTATTAATTTTAGCAAATATACCATATATATATATATTTAATTTTCATGGGGGAGGGGGCAGAGAGATAGAGAGAAAAGATCCCAAACAGGCTCTGAGCTATCAGCAGAGTCTGATGTGGGACTTGATTTCATAACCATGAGATCATGACCTGAGCTGAAATCAGGAGTCAGACACTTAACCAACTGGGCCACCCAGGTGCCCCCATATATATTATTATTGATGAGGGGAACTGAATGCAGAGATATAAGGGGGCTCTCTGTATTATCTTCTCAATTTTTCTGTACATCTAAACTTGTACTAAAGAAGTTTGTTACAAAAATATCACTATACACTATTCACATTTAAGCAGTAAAGAAAAATTATGATTATCTCATGAGACACATTCATTGTTGATAAAAACTATCATTAAACAAAGAATACAAAGGAAATTCCTCAACCTCTAAACCTCTAAGCAGTGCAATCGCAAGAACAAGAAACAAAAGGCTTACATGGAGGAAATAAAAAAAGTGATATTGTTATTTTTATTCAAAAAATCTAATGGAATCCATAAAAAACATCTAAACAATTAAAGCTACTCGAACAAATATTTGAGTTTTGCAAGGTTGTGGGATACCAAATCAATATACAAAAATTAATTTATAAAGAAGCAGCATCAGAAATGGAAGTTGAACAAAACACTCACAGAAGACAGAATGGTGGCAAAGAAGCATGTGAAGAGACGCCTGATGCCCTCAGTCGTCAGGGCAGGCAAAGTGAAAGCACAGGGAGAGGTGCGTAGAAGGGATCGAGTTTGAGTACACCAAGTATTGGTGAGCATGTGCTCACCATCGACCTCTGATGGGAATCCGAAGAATTTAAATGCACCTGCAGTTCTGCTCCTGTCTTTACCCAGATACCAGACAGCAGGTGTCCATCAAAAGACCTGACACCAAAGTTCATAGCAGTTGCCTCTGGAGTAGCCCACATCAGGAAATAGTCTGAATGTTCAGCGGGGGGTGAAGAGATGCTGTATCTGTACACTGAAACACTAGTCAACGCTAAGAAAAGAATGAATATTGATACACAGTATACCATGTATGATTCTTAAATAATAATGCTGAATGAAAGAAGTCAGATCAAAGTGTATAAATTCTAGAAACAACAAACCAATCTGTGGTTACTTGGAGATGAGGAATGGGGGTGTGGCGGGTAAGGGTTCCAAATGGGCACAATTTGGGGGTTAATAGACATGTTGTTGATTAGCATGAAAGTTTCACATGTGTGTCAAAATTTATGAGAGTACACAATATAAATTCTAAACATTGTTTAAAATATAATAATATTAATGGAGTTGAGAACAAGTAAATCATTTTTCTTAAAGTGGCACTTTAAGGCAGGGCAGATAGAGACACACAGAAAGAAAATACCAAGCAGGCTCTGCACTATCAGCCCAGAGTGGGGCTCAAACCTACAAACCATGAGATCAGGACCCAAGCCAAAATCAAGAGTTAGATTTCACATCTTTTTCTTAAACTCCAGATCAAAATGAAGAGTAACCTGGCAAATAAAATGTATATTCATGGGCTATTAATTAGCTGTCCAGAGAAAGTGTGCTTATTTCATTTTATTTACGTTTAAAACTTCTATTTATTTATTTATTTATTTAATTATTTATGAGAGAGAGTGTAAGCAAGCAAGGGGCAAAGAAAGAGACAGAGAGAAAGAGAGAGAGAAGAGGGAGAATCCCAGGAGGGGCAAGGAGGGAGGGAGAGAGTGCGGAGCCTGAAGCAGGACTCAAGATCACCAGAAGCGGGGCTCTCTGGAGCCCAGGAACCGTGAGATCATGACCTGGGCCCAAGTCAGATACTTCACCAGCTGAGGCACCCAGGCACCCTGAGTGTGGGCTTAGTTTAAAAGACTTGCTTCAAACACATAGTTGCTTCAGGCACAGAAACAGAAGATTCTAGCACCACACTCAATTTCTTAACAGGATTTTCTCAAGCTGGGTATCATCGCTTTGTTTAGATTGATTCTCCATTGGTGTTCAAGCACCTTGGAATTCAAAAAGCCTTTGTGGGGCTAAGAGAAAGGTGAAGGTGTGTGGGGGGGGGGGCGTGATGTAGTCAATAGCAGAGACATCCAAACCGGACCTGTGTGAGGTGGATAATAACAGAAGGATCATAATTGTATAGCATTTTTTATAATGTGAAAAGTGATTTTTTAAATTTTGCTTGTTTGTTTAACCAAATATTGGAGCCACAACATAATTACATCAGTAATTGGCTCACCAGAGTTGAGAGTGAGTTCTGTAAAAGACCCTAACACCAGCTCACCTTATTAATATATTTATGTGGCCGGAAGATTCAGAGTGTCAGGTGCGAGCTCACTGCTCACGTGGATAGTAACGTGATTCTGAGAGACAAGTGATTTAAATGGAGAATGTAGGCACCACGTAGATCCTGAACACTACAGTCTCATCAATTATGCTTGAAGTTTTTCCACTGTTAAGTAATAAAAAACAAAATCTGGCACAGAAAAAATTAAGCAGAATAAGAAATTACTCACCCTTGAAAATGAGAGTTTTATGAGTACATTTGTCATGAATTTTTCTATTGTATTAGTGCTTGGCACCAAACTATTAGTAAAAAGTTAATGAGATTTTAGTTAAACTGAATTAAGTCTGTTGTTAAATGTGTTATGCATTCCATAAAATATTAAAGGACCTATCTGAACACTATGTTACAATCAGTTTTCCAATGGCTAACCCTTGTCATAAATATTTACTTCAGTTGTTATTAAAGAACTAAAAAATATTTTGAAGGCATTGGAAATGACTGAATGCTTCAATTAGCGAAAAGTGCTGTATCTTTAGAAAAAAAGAGTAACTTATTTACGTAACCAACAGTAATAACTATAAATACATGCATTCCCCATAACAAAAATCCTATTTTTTTTCAGAAAAGTTAATTCAATTATCTGCTTCAAAACCTTTATTTTTATTTGTTTGATTATTTTAAATTATTATTTTTTTAAAGAAGCCTCCACACCCAATGTGGGGCTTGTACTTAAGACCCTGAGATCTAGTTGCATGCTCCGCTGACTGAGCCAGCTAGGAGTCCTTAAGTTTGCTTTTTGTTTTTCTTTTTGTTTTGTTTTGTTTGCCGTGCAGGGTCCATGTATATGCAAAATGTCTGTCTTCTCATATTTTGCACTTAGATGAAGTGAATATATTTTATTTTATTTAGATTTAAAAAATTTTTAATGCTTATTTATTTATTTTGAGAAAGAGAGCATGGGGGAGGGGCAAAGAGAGAGGAGAGAGAACCCTTGGCAGCCTGTGTGTTGTCAGCACAGAGCCCACACAACACGGGGCTTGAACCCACGAACCATGAGATCATGACCCGAGCCGAAACCAAGAGTCAGATGCTTAACCTACTGAGCCACCCAGGTGCCCTGGAATATATTTTAAAAACTCATTCTTTTATCCATTTCTTCCATCTCAAGCAACATTTTAAAGTCGATGCCCAAAAAGAGAAAAGTGATATTTACCCCTTAAACTGCAAGTCTTCTTAACTTACAATCAAAGGCTCATAGAGCTCAGTATACAGTGGGACGTGAAGCTGAATACAGTAGGTACTTACAGGTGAAAAGCTACAGCTGCAATCTTGAGCTGTGTATAAAAACAGCTTAAAATAGATGATAAGAAAGTGTTTCTTGCTAAATTCCAGACTCAAAATTGGGACCTTAATGACTATTCTACTACTGTTGAGATTTCAATTCTAACCAGGAGCTAATTTATCTTGAATCAAATGCACTTAAAAAACATTGACATTTTCAGCAAATAGTTCATAATGGGTGGCTATAACAACATTCTCTATCTCATGCCAAGATAGATAATTCCAGATGATTTGTAACTTGAGTTTTGCTAAGAGTTTTGATATATAAAAATGTGGCTTTAATTTGATAATCTGGGTCACTCACACTTTGTACTCAGCTATCACTAAACAGTGCACTAAATTATGGGCATTTGCAAACCTGTGACAAGTCTGTACTTTTACTGTTTGTATTAGGAGCAAGAATATCTGACAAAGATCGTGTGCTTCTGTCTAGATAGTAGAGGTCCCTTACCATCACCAGCTTTCAGGGACACTGGGCATTGCCCCCAGGGCACAGAGCGGGAGCCAGTCAGTGCAGTGTATCCACGACAAAAGCCATGAAACAAAGGAGGCGTAGACGGTGTGCTTCATGGTTAAGATCATGGGCCCTGAGTCAGGAAGATTCGTAATCAAACTCTTACCTATTTGATTGTTGACCTTTCACATGCATTTGGGTTTAGAAACTATCAGAGAACTTAAATATTTTAAACAATTTATAAATATCTTTTTAAAACTTTTACAAGAGGCATATAATAAAAGCAGTTTTCTGAGGAAAAAAATAGATATTCTTGGGACACCTGGGTGGCTTAGTCGGTTAAGCGTCCGGCTTTCGCTTAGGTCATGATCTCGCGGTTCGTGGGTTCGGGCCCCGCGTCGGGCTCTGTGCTGACTGCCAGCTCAGAGCCTGGAGCCTGTTTCAGTCTGTGACTCCCTCTCTCTCTGACCCTCCCCTGCTCACGCTCTCTCTCTCTCTCTCCTAGAAATAAATAAAACATTAAAAAAAATTTAAAAAAATAGATATTCTTTCTACATTTATGAAGCAAAAAAAGATGGAAGAAATCATTTGCCCGTTGTTTAAAAAGCGTATAGATGAACACTGTTTCTATGGAAAGCCTTCTGATGACTGTGGATGCTTGTGTCCCCCCAAAATCCATGTACTAAATGGGGCACTAATCCCCTTTTTGATGGTGGTCTGAGGCAGGCCCTCTGGAGCCCTTCGAATGGGATTAGCGCCCTTATGAGAAAGAGAGAAAGAGAAAGAGAAAGATGATCTCTCACTGGTTTGTGAGGATACAGCAAACAGGCATCCACCTGCAAACCAGAAAAAGGGGCTTTATCAGAAATTACACTGGTCTGCACCTGATCTTGAACTTTCCAGGCTCCAGAACTGTGAGAAATCTATTCTGTTCTTAAGCCACCCAATCCATGGCATTTTTGCTCTAGAGGGTCGAACTAACACAACAACTCACGTTATGTCCTTAATTTTAAATATTAATGATAATATTGAAGCTGCAACTCTCTTAATAAAATATTGATAAGGAATATTCTGGTAGTTTTTTTTTTTTTTTTTAACTCAGTGGTAAAAAAAATGTCATAAAATTTGCCATCTGTGACCAGGAAGAAACACATTTTGGTTTCACTTTTGCGTCCATTCAGATGAGTTACAAGGTGAATTCATTGTTAAGTAACCGGATTCTGGAGCATTTGATGTCCTCCATCTTCTCTTATCAGCAGAGGAGTGTTTTATAATCCAAAGTCTGAAAAACCAAGCTTTTATAGCCTCACTCGATTTGTTATTTGTAGTGTCTGCTTAATGAAAGCTGATTGCATGCTTAAAGGCATATCTACATTTCTCTTTTTTTAAAATTTTTTTTATAGTTTATTTATTTTTGAGACAGAGCATGAGTGAGGGAGGGGCAGAGAGAGAGGAAGACACAGATTCTGAAACAGGCTCCAGGCTCTGAGCTGTCAGCACAGAGCCTGATGCGGGGCTCAAACCCATGAACCATGAGATCTGACCTGAGCCGAAGTCGGTTGCCTAACCAAATGAGCCACCCAGACACCCCTACATTTCTCTTTTTTAAACAGATTTATTGAGGAATAATTGATAAAGTAAAAAAATTGCATGCATTTACTATGTACAACTGTATGAGTTTGGAGATACGCATACATGTGTGATGATGCATGATCTCCATCCCCAGGGTAATAAACACAGCCCTCCTACCCCTCCCACATTTCCTCCTGCCCCTCCTGTGTCTGTCTATGTACAGTGAATGTGACACCCACTCGACATTCCTGATTTTGTATTTTCCTTCATCAAAGGGGAAGTGCTATAATTTTGTTTACGTTTCTCTTAAAAGAATTGAGATATAAGCTCTATTTCTACAGCCGCTTCCCAGCTGCCTGACTTTGGACAAAATCCTTAATCTCTAGGTCTCATTTTCCGTATTGTTCAATTGTGGGCAATAATGGTACATCGTTCAATGAAATTCTGTGTGGATTAAGTAACATAATCCTATGAAGTGAGTACTTATCTGCTGGCACGTGCTTTCAGATGTTTTGTGTTGTCTCGGATTTCCCCACGAGCTAGGCGAGAGGAACTAATAGATCTGCTATCACAAACCCACACAGTGTGGGGCACAGGCACCTCCAAATGACCCCTTAATCTGGTGCTATTATTAAGCCATAAATTACATAATTAAGCTGGGGAGAAGGGGAATAGATAAACCAAAGCCGAAGTAAAGACATCATAAAACAACACTGTTTTCTTTCCAGGGAAATGACAAATAGTCTGTGTACATTTTTCTATTTGAAGGACAGGGGCCTCCTCAGTGCTAATGTCATGAAAAAAGATGAAAGGGTTTCCATTTGGATGATAACAATGTAAAAAAGAATATAAACAGTTTTTTACTTTGAAATGGGTAATTGAAGTATAAAAATTATACATATTCATGTCGGGAGCTCTTGAACTTGAAAAATGATCTATGTGGGTTGAAGTACCCTCTAAGCTCTGAGCTCTTAGGAAAATATAACCACTTAAAAAAAAAATTATGAAGAGTGCCAATAGTAGTAGAAGGAATAAATTTAAAGATTACCTAGCCAAAAAATCATTGTCCTTGCTGTGGAAAACGTGGTTAGGTATTCTCATTTACTGCTGTAATAATGATTCAACTGTGTAATAGCCTATTTAATTTGGCTGACTTTGGAAAGTACTGCCCTCCAGAAAAACAGATGTTCCTTCAGGGAATGCATGAAACCACCTATTAAAATTATCTATGTCTGTGGGATGTACCACAGATCTCTTCCAATATTATGGTAGAAACACTGCATTCAATGACTTTCCACCCTCCTTCTACCACACCAGTGGTGTTGTTTGGTATTTATTTAAATATAGTTGATAGTGGGGGTGACTTCCTTCTATTTTTTGGTATAATATAAAGACAATAAAATTCATCTTTTTTAACTTTACAGGCCAGTGAGTTTTGAGCAATGTTATCAAGAAACAGAAAGCTTGCTCGGCCCTTTGCAGCCCATCTCCCTCTGTCCCCCATGTTCGGAGCCACTTCTCTGTTTTCCCTCGTGACAGTTTTGCTTCTGCAAGAATATTCTACCTGGGCCATTCTCTACTATACTCACTTGGACTCTGTCTCCATCATCACACAGCACATTCGAGACTTCTGTTGCTCGTCGCGTGCTGTGATGCAAAGGGCCCATGCTTTCTGTATTCCTCAGTTGCTTCCTTGCCATCCATATGTCTTCTTTGGTGAAGTGTTCAAATTGCTCATCTATTTCTTATTAGATTTCTTTCTTATTGAGTTTTGAATTTTTTTTTTTTACATATCCTAGATACAAGTACTTTATCATATATGTGATCTGCCCATTTTTTCTCTCAGTCTGTGGCATAAGAGTGTTTTAGGAGCAGAAATTTTAATTCTGTTATAGTCCAATTTATCACGTTTTCCTTTAAATGCCTGGAGCCAATGAGTTTCCCACGTTTTGTGCTGGGAGGGGATGAGGACACACCTGAGATGCACTGGCGGGTGGTTTACGTTTCTGCTTCCATCTTCGCCCTCTGGCTGCACAGAGCCTTGGGGTCAACCAGAAACGAGAGCCGGCGCGCCCTGTCTCTTTTCTTGGGGATATAGACAGCCTTGGGCATGTGCACGGGCCTACACATGTGTGTGGCTTTCTGGGTTCCCTGCAATGTGTTGGAGCTTCTCAAAGCCCTTATGGATCCCTCAATCCCAGAGTTCTCCTACATTGTTTTGGGCACTCACCGCAAGGGTTACCACTACCATGGGCAGCGGCGATGTTAAGCAATTGCTGCTACTGGTTTTGGAGATGTCCTCTGAGAACAGGCTGTTTGCACTGATGGATCTCCCCATAAGGCAAAGGAAGACAGGCCCTATGAGGAAGATTTCCAGGAACCTGCCAGACAGGCCAAGAAATGACAGTTCTCTGAAAATAATGCTTTTCGGGAACTCCAAACCTATCTCGCACCCCCAGGGGCTGCTAGCCTGCTGTGTTTCACCATGATTGCACAGCCATTGTTTTTTAAGGTTACCACAGAGCTTGGACAAGGGGATGGAAATAGGGTCACTTGTCATGTTCTCACCAAGATTCAGCTATTTCAGTGAATAAACACCTCTCTGATCATTACAAGCTTTAGGTTATTTTCTTTCAAGAAAGTTTATTTTTCCAGTTTCTCCTTTTTCCCCCAGTTTTCTCACTGTTCTAATGGAGAGGCAACAATGAACTCATGCACCATTCCAGCTGATGTTCCATATAGGATTTTTTGTTTCAAGTCTCTTAAAAATGCTTTTATTTCAGCTTTTTCTAACTTTATGGACTTGAAGCCAGTCTGGGTCCAATTTCCAGGACCACAGCACATGGCCTTAATATAAAGGCATATAATGCTTATAATAAGTGGAAGTGGATTTTTATACCGAAAACCCTCATATGTTTAACATGGAGCCTTTGGAGAGTCTCACATTCAAGCCACACAGGGTCTTGTCCTCTGTAACTTTGGCTGGTGGGATGCCTCTAACCATGTGGCTCGTGATGCAAAAATCTTGCTTCGGGGCAAGCCTGGATACTTCATAACGAGGATTTGTCTGCAAACTAACACACTATAACTTTTGTGTGTGTGTGACTAACTGAGCTTACAGAAGTCTACACACTGATTATTCCCTGAAAATATTTAAACAAATGTGAGGGAGGAAAAATACTGTGTGATCTGAATCTTCAGCAAAGGATATTTCTTTCTATATATTGCTACACAACAAAATACTGGACAACGTACTGGCACAAAACAAAATTTTATTATTATCTCTCTTCATTCTGTGGGTTGACTGAGGATAACTTGGTAGATATTACTTGGGTCTCAAGTGCAACTACTGTCATATTTCTTAGGAGCTTAGGTCATCTTAGGGACTGAGTGGGCTGCAGGCTGTGTTGGCTCAAGCCCATGGCCACCAGTTGATGTTGTCCGTGAGCTTGCCCCCCACCCCAAACACACACACACTTAAGTGGCCTGGTCTTCTCCTAGTATGGAAACCTGGTTCCAACTGGAAACATCAGAAGAGACTCATGCAGAAGAGGTACTGCTTTATATGACCTTTCTTGTGAGTCTCAGAATGCTTCGTTCACTATGTCCTGTCATCCAGAGAAGTAGCCAAGCACAGAGATGTGGATGTTCACTGTATGTACCATAGTAAGAAGTCTGCCATCTTCTCTGATTGAAGTGCAGGCTATCAGTTTTGAGAAAAGGCATGGTACCATCATACTTAGCTTTGAAACAAAATCTCTTGCAGGTGAGCTTTTAAAGAATGTCTCAGTTTCTGGAGTGAGAAATGGAAAGAACGAGAGTATTCTTTACTGAAATACGGAATTCTAAATGAGCATCGAGGTTTGGAGAGGGCGGGATTAGAGAGAGTTCAAAGTTTGGTTTGGCTTAACTTTCCAAGTAGTCAAAGAGTATAACATGACGATAGAAAATGGAGATGTTGATATGATGTAATCATATCTATTGACAGATTCTGGTTGGAGCAATATATGTATTGTGCAGATAAGTTTTTAGAGTAGAATACATTTGCAACTATTCAAGGATAACGTTTGTAAGCAGTGCATTTTAGAAAATTTAATACAAACTTCCCAGAATAAGTAAGGTATTGGAAGCCAAAAGGTAGGGAATCTTGGTCGGTCTAAAACTGTTTAATCAGGGCACCAAATGATTTTGGAAATGTCTCTGTAAAAGTGCACAGAGTGCTTTGTCGAGCTAGCGACTACTTCTGTGCCTGTCTAAATCTCACTCTCACTGGGATGCTTTACAGCTCATTTTTGGTTTCTCTCCTGCACTGTTGACCGGCTCTAGCCTATAGGCAAGTTGTGTAAATTCTCAGAGTGTTATTCCTACATCTATAAAAGGGAAGAATCATAACAAACTCACTCAGTATTTTTGAGGCTTAATGATAAATATATTAACACAATGATATTATAAGACCAACGTCTCTTTTTTCAACTTGTGAACTCTAGAAAATTTTGTAGAGTAAAAGTTTAGAAACACATACTTGACATCAAACTCTGACATGAAATGACAGGACACTAATATATATATTCTATATTCTATATAAATATCATATATAATATGTCAAAGCATCTCTAAGAAGGACATGATATATATTTATTCTGTAAATATCACTATGCATTTTATAGAAAAATTAATGTATTCAGCTATGGAGTTCTGTCCTAGACTTAGCATTAAAGTCACTACATGCTGTATTATATGTAATATGTTATATATAAGTATTATATGTAATGTATTATACATAATACTTTGCTAAAATATGAAGATCACTGAATCCCCAATCACATATGGTCCAAGATTTTTAGATAAGGGTTTGGGATCTATGATAATAAGGTACTTGTATTATTTGTGTTGTTTTTACTCATCTTTTAACAGAAACAAATAGGTGCATAGTCTCAGTAGCAGGTGGTCAATCTTGGTAGATGTAAAGATAGGCCAACTCTCAAAGGAGTTAGGAGACAAAGCTCTTACCTCTCTTCTCAGGCTTTGGTGTTTCGCTTATAGCGATGCCCGAAAGCATAAGAGATGAGACTATATGATATACAACATTGTGATTTCTTACCTATGTTGATTTGACATGGAATAATGAAGGGCACAAGGGTTAGCAGAAATCAGACACTCTTTCAACATTCTGCCTCACTTGACCCTCATTCACATAACCCATGTTCCTCCTTGTACTTGCCTGGTTTTTCACTCTCGAGCAAACATCTTAACTTTCCCCTGGAGGCTGGATCCACTTGGACTATATATGACCTCTGAGTTGGTTACTGGTTTTCTTTCATTTGTTTGTTTGTTTTTTTAATGTTTTATTTATTTCTGAGAGAGAGAGAGAGAGAGACAACATGAACAGGAGAGGGTCAGAGAGAGAGGGAGACACAGAATCTGAAACAAGCTCCAGGCTCTGATCTGTCAGCACAGAGCCCAACGCAGGGCTCAAACCCACAAACCGTGAGATCATGACCTGAGCCGAAGTCAGACACTTAACCGACTGAGCCACCCAGGCGCCCCTGTTACTGTTTTTCAAATTTGGGATTTTTTCCCCCTCATTAAAATGTCTTAACAACAACAAGAACAAAATGGAGGCCTTGTTGCCGAAATATCATGAGAGGTTTACATCCTTCATAGGGCTCCAGTCTCAGTGTGTGGTATGCTCATTCTGTTCAACCTCCAACTACAGTCTAGGTGCCCTTTGGCTGTGCATTGATAGAAGTAGAAACATTCTTTAGATTCTCCTTCCTGATATTGCTGTCTTGCTATGAATTCTCTTTGTACACATTCTTCTGAATTCTGGCTTTACTTGTGATATTTTCTTCTTACTATTGGTAAGAATAAGTCCTACTGGTACTATTACTTTCTTGACAATCAAAACCAATACCATTGTTATTATCACTATCATATTTTTAATCAGATGACAAAAATCTATGGAAGTGCAAGACTTCTTTTTTCGTTTCAGGACTATCACCAAATACCCATGGAATACGCTAAAAATAAATAAATTAAAATGCCATCTTAATTAGATCCTGTTCATAATAGTTTCTAATCAGGCTTATCAGTAGTAAAACCAGGACTTTTTTTTAAGTATAGGGGAGAAACTAGTAATAGATAAACTTATTTATATACTTAATTGTTTTAGAATTGGGCAAATAGTGACTTAATTATTGTTTGTAGTAATATACAGCTGTTCAACTCACAGAATGATAGCATTCTGTATGCACAAAAATTAAAAAATTGGTTAATCAAATGATCAGCTTTTAGGACAGACCGGATTACACAGCTCGTAGAACTGTTTTCCAGTATTTTACAATGAGATCTTCCATAAAAACACTAACAATTACTGTTTTATGAACTAAACATATCTTTTTAATGAACATTTTAGTGAAATTTGAGTTAAATATTTAAGGACTGATCCATTTATTACAAACACACCGAGGAAATGAAAACCAAAAACAGAATCCTCTCGGGGCGCCTCAAGGCTCACTCAGTTAAGGGTCCAACTTTGGCTCAAGTCATGATCTCACAGTTCATAGGTTCGAGCCCTATGTCGGCTCTGTGCTGACAGCTCAGAGCCTGGAGGCTGCTTCGGATTCGGTGTTTCCCTCTCTCTCTGCCCCTCCCCCACTAGTAGGCACTCTCTATCTCAAGAATAAATAAACAAAAAAATTAAAAACGAAAAACAAAAAGTTAAAAAACCAATACCCCAGAGTGTTGTGGAGCGTGTAGAAGTGGGAGAACCAATGCAATCCGCTCAGTGTTCTCACATGCTGGTGGAGAATCTGAGAGAGCTTGGGACGTAGTGCGTGTACACGTGAAATCAGAAAATAAACTTTCTGGTTTGATGGTATCTAAAAAAGAAATCTTTACTGAGGTAGATTTTTAAGAAAAATAACTCGAAAATGCTAATACACTTCAAAACGTTAATTCTGAACAATGTTAGTTTTTATTGAAAACAATACAAAACACTAATACGGAAGGCAACAACTGATAATATAGTGTCCTCATTTATTTTGTCTGAAATTTGAGTTTTGATAACTAGTTTGCAAAGTAATTTTCATTGTTTTTCAATTTATATTTTTATTTTCCTTTATCACTCTATATCATCCTCTTTTCTATTTATCCTTATTATTAGGAACAATGACTGCTAAACACTAATTTAAGCATATTTCTTTGCAAAAACAAAATTATATGTATATTTGGTCCATTGACAGATATTTATTGCAAGCCTCCATGAAGCTTTTTTTTTAATTAAATGAAGTGTGTGTGTGTGTGTGTGTGTGTGTGTGTGAGAGACATTTGGTATTTAATTAGGTAGCCTATTTACATTTGCAAGTAATTTATAATTAACTTCTAGGTATAGTTACACAGTCACTACCAAATTTAACACCATCTTCTACACGCAAAGCAGTGCAGTAAATCTCGATTTGACTACCTATGCAGCTTTTTACTGTGGGATAATCTTCTGGGGTTTCAAAAGGCTGAGCGCTTCAGGCAGATATGTAGATTGCAAGGAAGGAAGCCAGGAGCTCTTTAATCATCACTTGGGAGACATCAAGATTGAAGGCAGAGAGCAAAGAGATGGAGAAGGAGAGGAAAAAGGTGAGGGAGAGAGAGAGTAAGAGAATGCAGAATATTTTCTACATTAAAAATATTAGCAAATTTTTCATCCCAAGAGAATAACTTAAAACAATACTTTTAAATCTAATGTTGTCAAACAGAAGGTCTTTAGTTTTAGAGCAGAAAACATATATTTATGACCAATTTTAACTTGGATGGACTGGTAGAAATTGTCCAGCATTTGCAGAGGTGTCAGCAAAATTACACATATCTTATTGTTACATCTCTGGAAGATGCTTTGACCAAGTCTCATTGGCGATTAATCTATCCTCAAATATGTTGTCTAGATAATCTATTTATAGACATGCTTCTTTTTACCAAAACAAAAGATACTTCCTTGAACATAACTCATGAAATGTGGATAATATGGTAGCTACAATTCCTTTTGGTACAAAGTGCATATCTATAAAGTCTGGTTTTGGGTTTTTTTAATTTTTTTTTTTTTTTTACAAATCATTGGTTAATAAGCTTTACAATATAAAAAAAGTTTATAAAAAGTAAAACAAACATTTTTTTAGTAACAAAAATTTGAGATTCTTACACTTTAGGGATGTTTTCTTAAGGTGTGATTTCACTAGAGTCAAGACCTATTGATTCGAAGTGGCTCCTATTTTTTTTTTATTCATTGTTTTTATTTTATTGTATTTTTCCAAATTTTTTATTCAAATTCTAGTTAGTTAACCTGGAATGTGATATTGGTTTCGGGAGTGGAATTTAGTGCTTTATCACTTACATTAACAGCCAGTGCTCATCCCAGCAAGTGCTCTCCTGAATGCCTATCACACATTTAGCCCATTCCCCACCTACCTGCCCTCCATCAACCCTCAGTTCATTCTCTATCATTAAAAGTCTCTTGCGGGGTCATCTGGGTGGTTCAGTAGGTTGGGCATTTGACTTCAGCTCAGGTCATGATCTTGCGGTCTGTGGGTTTGAGCCCTGCATTGGGCTCTGTGCGGACATCTCAGAGCCTGGAGCCTGCTTCAGATACTGTGTCTCCCTCTCTCTTGGTTCCTCCCCAACTCACACTCTATCTCTCCATCTTTCTCTCTCTCAAAAATAAAGATTTAAGAAAAATTTAAAAAAAAATCTCTTATGATCTCCTTTCCTCTTTTTCTCTCCTTTGCCTATGTTCATCTGTTTTGTTTCTTAAGTTCCACATATGAGTGAAATCATATGGTTTTGTCCTTCTCTGACTGACTTATTTCACTTGGCATCATATACTCTAGCTGCATCCACGTTGTTGTAAATGGCAACATCTCATTCCTTTTGATGGCCGAGTAGTATTCCATTGTCACACATCACATCTTCTCTATCCATTCATCAGTCAGTGGACATTGGGCTCTTTCCAGAATTTGGCTATTGTTGATAACATTGCTATTAACATCTAGGTGCATGTGCCCCTTTGCATCTGTATTTGTATATATCCTTTGGGTAAATACATAATAGTGCGATTGCTGGGTCACATGTACTGCTATTATTTTTAATGCTTAAGTTCCTGACGGCTTCAGTCAGAAGACTGCCCAAAAGATTCTTTTGTAACTTCATCATGTGAAATGCTTTTCCTTCCTTGATGTGTTTTTTCAATAGCTTATCAGCAATATGAATGCCAGTCATAACTGGCTTTTTAAGTCATACAATAAAATGGGATATCTGCTTTGCGACCAGAATAAAACTGTTTTAAACCCGTCTGTAACTAGGAAAGTACTCTTTCTGCATCAAATATAGCTGTGCCTTTTATAGAGACACTTCATGGAAGCTCAGATATAGTCATGATTTTGTTTTTGCAATTATCTATAATAATTTAAAAATTAACTCTAATTGAGCACTTTTAGTGTGCTAAATATTGTGTCACTAGTCAAGCACCTACTATTTCAGATACTTGTTATAAACATCCATAGAGTAGATCTTACCTACTCACATTCAGTAGAGTGGAAGTAAAATAAAAATGAATAAAATGAACTCTGTAAACTCTGAAAGTTACTATGTGATTTACCAAAATTCTTACAGAAACAAAGTGGAACCAGGATCTGGTCTCCATACCCAAGCTTTTCAGGGATTCCCAAATAGGTAAGCATTTCTGTTAGCGTATGTTATTCATTAGCTGTCCGACACCATATTTCAGAAGACAACACCGTATATCATTTTCATTTAAGATTCAATTCACTTGAGTGACTTTCTTTCCTGAACTGGATAGAGATGTTCCAGATGCAGGAACAGCGTAACTAAGTTATCTACATAAGTCAGAAGACAACACAGTCTTGTTTTAATAACCAAAGCGGTACATATAACAGTCAATTTGAAAGTTACCGATACAAAGACTAGAGACCATTTGAGGGCATTTTCCAGTTGTCTTTTAATAAGTATAATCTGAAATGCAAAGAAACTATTTCATTTCATTATAAGTCCATTTCATTCCTTGCTCCCCATCTTAATTCCTTCGGAAACAAACTGGCGGGACCAGAACAGGATGCTTGGGCAAGCATTCCAGTGGAGGGATACTCACCCCCTACTTCTTTAGGTACTTATCATCTGAGTAAGGAGACGCAGGCTTTCTATATGACCAAGGGATTTGAGGCCCAGGAAGTAACACTGCCCAGCCTTCATTCCTCATCCAGAGGCTTCCACAGCAACTTAGTCATATTATTGGAGGACACTCTGTCTCCTGAGATCTGGCTTCATCTGGCCATACTAGCTCATCTCAGCTGGTCAGGACAGGAGAAAGCATGCGCTCCTTAGGCTGTTTCTTCTAATGTAAAGTTGATTATTTACAAAACATGAGTTCCTTAAATAGCAAATTACTTACATTCTCTTACAATAATGTCATGTTGCTTCCTGATTTTTGTTTGACATTTAGTACTCAAAGAAGAAAGTAACAGAACAGATAGTGACTGGGATAAAAAAGGAAGCAAGAGCACAATCGGTATGAACACTGTTGGGTCAGCAACTCATGGATAGGTTAGCGCTTTGAAAATCTCATGTACTTTCTGGGCCTGACACTGGTTTTAAACACAAGGTCGTTAGGCTTGCTAACCTTCATTCTATGAAAGTCACAGAAGCACCTCCGTGGGTGAGGTTCTAGAAAAATCTATAGAAGTTTATTTTTTACTTGTATTTGTTTATTTTTACATTTATTTATTTCTGAGAGAGAAACACAGAGCACGAGTGGGGGAGGGGCAGAGAGGAAATGAGACACAGAATTTTAAGCAGGCTCCAGGCTCCGAGCTGTCAGCACAGAGCCGGATACGGGGGTCAAACTCACAAACCGTGAGATCATGACCTGAGCCAAAGTCGGCTGCCTCACCAACTGAGCCACCCCAGCGCCCCAGAGCTCTATAGAAGTTTAAATCAGAAGAAGAGACATGAAAGATAGAAAAGTATTAAGATGTGACATCTGTTGAAGGTAGAAATACTGACAGGAAGGAGGGGAAAAGCATAAGTTGAGAATGAGAATGGATTAAAAAATCACTAAATGTATTTCAAAATTAAAAGATAAATAGTTGCTTAGAAACCAAAAATTTATGTTTACCTTGTAAATGTTTGGACCTTTAAAACATCAAGTAACATATGCAATTCTTAACAGGAGCAAAGCTGAAAATCTTTACATCAATTTTTAACAGCGGGGGGGAAGAAAAAGGTTAAAAACTGGTGTTAAGATAACTGGACAGCTATTTGGAAAGAAATATGATTACTTCACTCGTTTATACTATATTCTATTTCAATTCCAAATAAATCAGAATTTTATGTAAGAAAATGTAATATATGTAAGAGAATGACTCAATACAAATATTAACGTTAAACATAAAATACTTATATAACATGATAGGAGAAAAACATAGTCTAGTTATAACTAAAATTTCAGAAATGTTAATGATGTGTGTATATGAATGCCTTAAAAACTTTAAAATGTTTTTCATGGCAAAAAATATAGATCATAGCAGAGTACAATTACTCATATTAAAAAAAAACTGAGTAAATATTTGCAACTTATATTATAGAACAGTGGCTTCAAACTAAAGAATAAAAATCCAAAAAAAACCCAAAAAATGAAAAACCCTTAGCCCCAAATCCCGAAACCCCAAACAAAACTGGACAAAAATATAGATCATAGCAGAGTACAATTACTCAAAAAGAAACTGAGTAAATATTTGCAACTTATATTATAGAACAGTGGCTCCTAACTAAAGAATAAAAAGCCCAAAAAAACCAAAAACCCTAAGCCCCAAATCCCAAAACCCCCAAAAAACTGGACAAAAAGCACAGTCAAGCAGCTTTTTGAAAAATAAATTACAATAGACCAGGCATCACAAAAAAGTGGTGGATTTGAAAGACACTGAGCTACCATTTCTCACGCTCTTATGACAAAACACACAACAGGTAGACAAACTCTGTGGGACTGAGACACAATGCACCCTTACGTGTGTGAAACGGAGCACATCTTATGGAGGGCCCTCAACAGCACTGAGAAAAATTACCCCATGCACTTCCCCTTTATCCAGCAACTCTGCCTCCACGCTTCCATTTGCATAAATACACTAGCAGATATACAAAAAAACCATGTCAGTCAGGATATTCATTGCCCCACTGTCTGCAATAGTGAAAAACAAGAGGGAAAAAAGGGTATTCAATAGAGAATTGCTTGGAAAAAAGTAAAGCATATCCAAACAATGAGTAAAATGGGATGTGTTTTATTTCTACATACTGCAAAGGGAATATATATAGGATATAATGCTTGGGAAAATAAAACAAGCAGAGAGAAGTTTACATAAACTGCTGTTGCTTCTTTAAAAAGGGACAGGGGGACTGTATTTTCACAACTATATTAATACATGAGAAAAAATAAATTAAAAGCTTAGAAAATACTGCCATATGAATGGGTGATGTTATTGTAACACAGAGTTAAATGAAATTTAAAAATGAAACCTAGAAATTTTGGAATAAAAATAGACCAAATGAATTTATCTATGTATTGAGCTGTTGGCTTTATCACATTGAGAGGGATTTTCCCCCATGGGATTTAAAAAAAAAAAACACAAGTTAACTATACTTATACAGTAGGATATATCATAGAAAGCTCAGCTATTTACATAATTAAGTAAATGACTAAGTAACTAAGAAAAAAGGAAGGGAAGGGAAGGGAAGGGAAGGGAAGGGAAGGGAAGGGAAGGGAAGGGAAGGGAAGGGAAGGAAAGGAAAGGAAAGGAAAGGAAAGGAAAGGAAAGGAAAGGAAAGGAAAGGAAAGGAAAGGAAAGAAGGAGAGAGGGAAGATGGGAGGAAGAGAAGAAGGAAAGAAGGAAGGAAGGATGGACTTATAACTATTACTTAGCAGTATTATTATAATTTCAAGAAGGAAGGAAAGAAAGAAGGAAGGAACTAAGGAAGGAAGGAAGGATGGACTTTATTATTAGCAGTATTATTATAATTTCATTGGTATTGTTATTCTAATACCAATAGCTACATTTATGCCTATCTCCATGTCTTTATGTGAAATAAAACTCGTAAGTATTTATGTTAATGTAGTTCAAAATCAAAGTCAGCATAAGAAAAATGAAGAAAAAAAAAGACCAAAAGAAAGTTCCTCAAATTGTGGGGTCAGTCCTGAAGGGTATACACAGGAAACGGGAACCTAAAGAAACCAGAGGAAGGCATTACCTGGAAAGAAAAAAAGCTGAGCGCCCTTTCAAGAACATCCACGTGTAAAAATTTAAATTGGTTCAAATCCCGCCAAGTTAGAGATGTTGGATAAATGCTTTAGGTTTTCTTTGAAACTGCACAGTATCCCTTTGCAGAGGTAAGGATCATATTACAGAATTAAGTACTATGTCCCAGGTGGAACAAACAAATAAAAATGAACAACATAAGAAGGGGGACAGGAGGAGTAACTTTTCTCAGCTGATATGATTGGTAGTGAAGGTGACTTGGAGGCTGGGACCTGGGATTCACTAAAGGTGCCTCCCTTCACGTCTAGCGGTAGCTGCTGGCCTTGCTAGACTGGAGCTGGGGCTTTGTGCTGGAGCACTAATTTGTGACCTTTCCACATTCTAGGGCCTCTTCAGAGTAAAGAGGTATTCAGCATTGCTGGATCGACAACATACTAACTGGAGAGGTCACGTATTCTAATGAATGGGACAGAAGTGACCTGCCTTCATGACCTGCCAGGCCCAAGTCTGAACAGTGAGTATTCCAGAAAAACAGTGAGATTGTCAGTTTTTCTGCCCTGGCCTCAGAAATCTTCCAGAGTCAATGCTGTCACATGCTTTCCAACACAAGCAAATCACACCCCTACCCAGACTCCAAGGAGGGAGGGCAAGGGGCCACATCTGTCAATGGGATGTGTACCCAGGAATTTAAGGGTATGTTTAAACACTGCCCAGAAAAGTTGGACTCAAAGACTCTATGGCTTTGTGGTGCTCCAACAGCCATTTCACTACCTACCAATAAAAGACTCAACATGTTTCAGAAAGAAAATAGATTCCAGAATCTCTACAAGATATCCTCTCCAGTATTCTGTATAAATTAAAATAGCTGTTTAGAAGTGAACCATGGTTAATAGGGGGGGGGAAAGCAGAAAACCTTTTTGGATTTAGCATAAATCAACTATAAAACTACACTTAAGAGCCTACAGGAGGGATATATGGGTGGCTCAGTCAGTTAAGCATCTGATTCTTGGTTTCAGCTCAGGCCGTGATATCATGGTTCGGGGTATTGAGCTCTGTGTCTGGCTCTGCACTGACAGTGTGGAGCCTGCTTGGAATTCTTTGTCTCTCTCTGTCTCTCTGCCTCTCTCTCTCTCGGCCTCTCTCTAAAAATAAATATACATTAAAAATTAAAAAAAAAACACAACTGATTAGTATCATAAGATCTAATATACATGAACTTGGTGTTCAGTGGATGAGGAAAGAAGGAATAAATCAAAAGATTTTGAAGAAAAAGTTATCATAAAATTTCCAGATTTGTTTGAAAATATTGTTACGGAATCTGATCTGGACCGCCCGGCGGAAGAACCAAGCGGCACTTGGAGATCTTGGAAGGGGGGGGAGGTTTATTTTACACAGGTGGGCTCAGAGGAGATCATTCTTCAGAGGCCTGAGCTCAGAGCATCAGCAGAGGGAAGGATTTATAGCCTGTTGCTTCTGCTTTCCTCATCCATCAGGGACAGGTGTTTTCTTATTAGTCCCATCTGCCATTTTACAGCAGATTTTTCCTATCAATATCAGCTACAAATTCAAGTACCAGAGTAAAAGCCAGATAAAATGATTTTAAAAACAAACCACTCCTAGATATATTTCAGAGTCAAATAGCTGAAAACCAAAGACACAGAGAGTGTCTTCAAACACTGTTAAGATAAAGACAACAGGCCCAAAATAGTGTCACTTATGCCAAGCCCAGGGTCACCACAAGGAGATTTAATTTACAGTGTCAGCCTCTCCCAGAAATGGAATCTTAAACCATTCAGTCAGGAGTTGCCTGGGCACCGGGGAAGGAGGTCATCTGCCTGATGGATCTCTACCTTCCCCTGAAGGAAAATGACCTCACCACAAAATCTGCTCTTTGCTGGCATAACTTCCTATCCCTACTCCGTTTTTCCCCGTGAAAGTCTTTTATTTTGTGCAGCAACTCAGAGCTCCTTTTTATGGGCTAGATGGAATGCCACCTGGTTCAAGAATCATCAAATAAAGCCGGTAAGATCTTTAACATTTACTCAGTAGAGTTTTGTTTTTAACAGCACTCACTGAGAAAAGAAGTAACAACAATAAGAATGACAGCTTTCTTCATCAAAATCAATGGAAGCGCACTTTTTCACATCTGTCACCTTCCTTCATTGGGATGAATTACTCATGCAATTCTCATTTTTCCTTTTTTTAATTTTTCCTAATATTTTGGGAGCAGAAAGCCCAGATCTCACTTAAAGTTTATGAAATAGTGGTAGCATAGGAGCTCATAGAGGAGTTACCTACATGCAATCTGTCTATTCTCAGCATATTTTCTTTCTCTTACTACCCTGAATTGTTCATTATAACACTCATAAATGGGATTGATTGTAAACCCTGGGAGCATGATCTAAAATTGCAAATAGGAAAATACACGTGTTATTTGGGAAAAGGCATTAGACTCTCATGGTAGTTGAGATGTTTTTCCAGGAGTGCATTGTGATTAATTAGTTTATAAAGATCAGCTAATTGTTGACAGGAAAGTCACAAAACACCCGCTGTATTTGGATGGCATTCACAACTTTGAAAACCCAGTAGATGAGGTGTGTATTGCTCTCGAGAGCTCTGGAGAGGGAACCTGGCGCGGTGACAGAGCCAGGCACAGTGGCTGGGGACCGAGTCCCCCAGCGGGTGTAGGACAGCAGTGGACACACACCGAGGACATTGTTGTCTGTCTGTCCAGCAGCTCGAGAGTTGCCAAAATGGACCCACAGACATCACCCTTCAGCCTGTGAGCATCTAACTTTGAAAGAAAACAAAACATGTATTCCCTTAGCGACTCAGCAACCTTTCTAGGAAAGGAAGGTGGGAAATAAATTGAGCATTTCGAAACAACCAAGAAAGGCAGGCAAGTACACAAATGTGTCCTTCATTAAGGCTTCTTGTTGCACTTTCCCTGTCCTCTCCCGGCGCTAACTAACACCAGTGGGTGCAGGGAACACGAGCTAGCACAGAGAAGCACTGGGAAGAAGAAAACAGTGGACACAGGGTGTCCCGGAGACAGGAGCTTGTAAATAAGGCTTCCTGAAGCCTTTGTCTCTTCGCCACCACAATCCTGTGAATTCTTAATCAGTTTCTGGCCACGCAGACATGCCACTGAGCTCTCTGCGTGCTGCTTAATTAGTCCAAAATGCAAACTCTCTCCAGAAAAGACGTGTCCACAGAAGGCAGGCACAGAGGTGCTTTGTCACAGCGCATCTGTCCGTGACAGCAGAGACCATGAGGGGGACACGGTTGTGCTGCGGTCACTGTTAGAGCAGGGGAGCATCCCACCAGCTCTGGAGACAGCTTGTGTATCCTCGCTGCTTTCCTCGGTGCAGCCTTGTGTTACCACCTGGGAAAGTCTGACCCTAGCGGGAATGCTCCCCGGTGTGATGGGGTGCTTCACACACCTCCGGATTTTCTCATGTCACACTCCGTGTCTGCAAGGCCGGAGTCCTAGCTAAGGGAAGGGAGAGGACCTTGGCTCCAGTGACCTGGACCAGAGTTTCCAACTAGCATTACAGAGACTCTGTGGCCCATCCCTCCACTCTGTACTTGTCCTCCTCCTCCCTGATCAGGTCGTCCAGGCACGGAGTTGGTTTCCAAGGTCGTAATCACAGCTCTATCTCTCCGACAGGAGCCTTCTGAAGATGTTACAGCCACTCAGAGAGGAAAGAGAACATATTTCACGTGTTTCGTCTTTGTCTGTCTCCTGGGCAACCTACCGTGGCCTTGCTCCAAAGCACTTTTTTTCTTTTTTATTGTTTCTGCAGTAGGAAAGCCTTTGTTTACAGTCATTAAAGGGTACTGGAGTCATGTAGAGGCTGACTTTGTCATTTGGAAACAGATGGCAGGACGAGCAGTGAACTTGGCCATAATAACGGGGATGCTCTTGTGATTCAGGGCAGCATCTCATACCTACACAGGTTCAGATCATTAGACAGACTTCCAGATTCCACAGAACACATTCTTGGGGCGTTGGAATGAACATAAAGGATGTGGTGGAGCAGGAGAAAGAAGAGACAGACGCGCCTCTGGGCCCAGGCTTCTAGGAGAGACTTCTGAGGTTTTTAGTCACAGAGACCCACTTCGTCTGTGGATTATGTAACCGCGGGTCATGGGTACAGATTCTTGGTTTCAGGAGACATCAGGTGAAAGTGTTCATCAGGACCTGTGGGGCCCCGTTGGTCACACAGCCGAGTCAGGTTTGTAACCTGTTAAAGGGGGAAAGTCTGCAATTTCCACGCTGCTAACTACTGTGAGAACTGGTTCTGAGTATCTCGAGGGCAGTTCGAACTTTCAGTAGCATAATGGAAACCACCACTTAGCCCTGCTCACTCTTGGTTTGGTGGGGAGTGACCTTTTGGGAGCCACTGCAGTCCAGGTTTGAAGTAGCATTGTCTTACACACAATTGCTTCCTCCCTTTGCGTCATCCTGCGGCAGCACTGTCTCATTCTCCTTTAAATCTTCTGTTTTCGCAGCCTCTGCTGCACTTGGCCCCATAAGGCCACCAGCACTAACTGTCCTGGTCTAGTGCCCATTATCAGCAGGGGCTTCACCTTGAAATTTGCATCTGAGGGAAGGTCATTGGCTGCTGACCCACAAAGGGACCCCTTCTGCTGGAGGGAGGTGTCCACGACTCCTAATTAGCCGTTGCGGGGGTGGGTCTGGGTCACCAGTGCAATCATCTTTCAGAGAAAGTTCAGAAGGTGGGCGGGACTCTTTACAGATTGCTATTCAGTTTTATGCAAACGAGTTGTTTATGAACTGCTTTGTGTGGGTCACAGATGGATTTCAAGGATAAGTGAGGTAAGCCTGCTGACCTATGGGACACTCAAGTCCCAAATTCAGTCAGGGATTTCCTCCACTTGTATCTATTTCAAGTTAAAAAAATAAAAGGCTTTTTAAAAAATGCTTATTTATTTTGCAAGAGAGAGAGAAATAGAGAGTGATTGGGGGAGGGATAGACAACAAGAGAGAGAGAGAGAATCCCAAGCAGGTGGGACACTGTCCATGCAGAGCCCAACGTGGGACTTGAACTCACAAACCATGAGATCATGCCCTGACCTTAAATCAAGAGTCAGATTTTCAACCGACTGAGCCACTCAGGCACCCCCTGTCCAAAAAAAAAAAAAAAAAAAAAAAGCATTTTAAATAATAGGTTTAAATTTTATTGCTTAACATTGAAATATAACTTTAATCCTTCTTGGACACTATATAAATCCTTTTGATAGATTAAAGCAAATTTGAAAAATTATATGTCCTATTAATTAGAAATCTCAAAGTGTAAAGTTATAAATCAAATCTTTAATGACTCAAGAAAACTGAAGTCAGTACCCCTGCCTCTACAGTTTACCCTAATAGGAAAAAACATTACTCATTATGGATTGCCAATAAAATATATCTGCATTTGTTTATTATTAAAATGCACATACTTAAGTTTATCTAAATGAGATTAATATGAGAAAAGTAAGAAAAATGGTTACTTTTTGAGACTAACTCCGTCCGACCTATTACAAAAAAGGAAAAGAAAAAAACAGGATGGAAAAATGTTATTCTTGAACCCATCCTCAAGATCATCTCTTTAGAAAAGGAGAAAAATCTGAGTGCATAGGTGAGTCAGTTGTTTAAGCATCTGACTTCAGCTCAGGTCATGATTTCACGGTTTGTGGGTTCAAGCTCTGTGTCGGGCTCTGTGCTGACAGCTCAGAGCCTGGAGTCTGCTTCAGGTTTTGTGTTTCCCTCTCTCTCTGCCCCTCCTCCACTTCTCTCTGTCTCTCTCAAAAATAAATAAACATTAAAAATATTTAAAGAAAAGTGTTTCAAAAACAAAAAAGAAAAATATGATTTCATGACCTCAAGGTTTTACATAAAAAAAGGAGATATGATCTAGATAAGCCAAATAAAATGAAACAACTAAGTCCCTTATAAAATTCCAATAAAAGATACTTTGGTTATCCAAAAAGCAACTCATAATGGAGGGGGTAAGACAAAAATGTATAAAAAGTGGGTGAAATATGATCTCTGGTAACTGAGAAAATGTTATTCTACTATTCTCTCCCCTTTGGCTGGAGTTACAAAAGATGAAGTGGCCATGGCCCTAATGAGATAAACTTAAACACAGACAAATTAATCCAAAGTGCTAGAAGATACGATAGCAGTTACCTTGAGGAGAAGGAGGGGGATGGGAGGTGAACAAGGAGGAATTCTGCATCAGTATCAAACTCTTTTCTTCTGGCTTATGGATGCATCGGTTTGTTCACTTTGGAACCCTATCCAGGTCTAGGCATATATATGCAAGTTTTCAAAAACAGAAGTTTGTTACCAAAAAACAGCAACAAAATACAAAAGCAAAAAAGGACTAAAGTAGAAGTGGAATCAAGAGGGAGTAGAACATTTTCCTAAGGTTTTCAGAAGCTCCAGATTTTGAAGTCCTTGCCTGCCAGCTCAGTGTCCCAAGTCCACACGTGATGTTCCCAGGAAGCGGCTTCAGAGTGGGGACCATGCAGGTCCTGAAGGAATATTCGGTCAAGGACCGAGTGAATGTCGAGAGAATTATCAGGGCAGGAAGCAGCCACTGGTTCTTACGCAAAGGGTGCTGTGTCAGGAGAGAATGGTTTCAGTGAAATATGGTTTCTGGTTTTAGGAGTAGCAGGTGGAGAACCAGCCGCTGGGAGCCTGAGCTGCTCTCGGAGCTCGCCTGTGAAAAGGGGAGACACGGAACAGAGGGAGTGGGTGCAAGCCCCGTGCAGTGGTGCACAAAATGCTCTCAAGCGAGGAGCACCACGGTGGAAGGGCAAGCACAATACTTCCTTAGTGCCTTCAGTGTTATATCTATTTCACACCCATCATCTCACTTATTCAACAAATTTTTATTCTTTTTCACATTTATTCATTTTTGAGAGCCAGAGAGAGGCAGAGCAGGAGTGGTGGAGTGGGGGCAGAGAGAGAGGGAGACCCAGAATCCAAAGCAGGCTCCAGGCTCTGAGCTGTCAGCACAGAGCCCAATGAGGGGCTCGAACACGTGAACTCAGAGATCATGACCTCAGCCAGGTCAGACGCTTAACCGACTGAGTCACCCAGGCGCCCCTTTTTCTGCCCCTTATCCTGATGAAGTATGTGCTGCAGACTGAATGTGTCCCCTCAGAAGTTCGTATGTCAAAATCCTAATGGTATTTGGAGGTAGCTAGGTCAGGAGCGGGGAACCCTGGAGAATGGGATTAGTGCCCTTAGAAAGCAACTCCAGAGAGCTACCCCCATCCTCTCCTCCTGAGAGAGCCCAAGGGAAAGAGCCAGGAGGCGGGCACCTTGATGTTGCACCTGCAGCTGGCAGAAGGCCGAGAGGTGGTGACAGATGAAGTGCTGTTGTTCACCAGCCACCTAGTCTCTGGTTCTGTTATATAGATGACACCAGTGTCGCAAGGAGAACAGAGAAGGAAGGAAGAGTCTGAGACACCGAGCAGCTGTTCGGTGATTCACAGATTCTTAGCTGTGCCTTCACACAGGACCGGGCACCCAGGGCAAGCTCAACACCTATCTGTTCAACTCTAGATGAAAAGAATAAATACCAAAGACAGAAAGAGATGTGAAAGAAGGAAACTAGGATTCTGAATATAAAGTCCATGCTCCTTCCCCTGCTGTGATTGCAGTACATCGAGGTTTTCTGTGCAAGAGAGAGGAAATCCTCGGATCTTCAATCGCATAGGTTGAAGTCAAAAGAAACACAGAACTATCATCGCCTCCTAAGTCATGATAGCCTCCCAAATGTGCTAACGTTGGCTACAGAAGTGAGAAGCCTCATGTCCTTAGAGATAGTTTCTTTGTAATATACTTAATCTGCAACCTGAATCTCACACCATAAGCTTCAATTAATACACACCAGACTGACTCTCTCACCCAGAGCCCCACCGTACCACACCTGGAGTTTAGAGTTCTAATGAGATAAACAGCTTTGTGGAAAGTTAGAAGCTGGGATTATGACAGCTCAGCATTACTCATTAAATATTATAAGGAGCATAAGCTGTCTGTGTCTAACAAAGAGAGTAAGATAAGAAATAATCAGCTTCAGCTCCTATGTAGTATTTTATCCTCTTTCATCTTCTATAATTCATAAAGCTACTTGATAGCATTTTGGAGCTTATAGTCTTAAAATTATAACTGTTGTATAATTGAATTGCAAATAACTGGGCCATCTCATTTAAATTCTCATTACTTTGACATTTTCTAAACCCATGGAGTCCTCTGAGATTATCTTAGTTTGCCAGAAAATTATCAGACATAGTTTGGATCCATTATAAAAGTTTGAGAATCATTACCTTTGAGATTCTCTTTTTTGTTCAATAAAATCACTGGTGCTGAAAACTTTGAGCTGCTCATTTTTTATCTGTTTCTTTAACATTTTCCAACCTTGATCTTAGCACTGTAACTTGGATCCAAAGAACTCTCTGAACACTAAATTAAATAATTCTCTGAGAGAGAGAAGGAGGGAGAGACAGGGAGAGTCAGAGAGAGAGAGAGACAGAGAGGCCCGTTGTACTCACCTAAATGACTAATTAACCTCAATTTAAACGAGTTTTGTTGTTTGATAACTTTTGCCTCATTAGCCTGAGAGGTAATGATTATCTTAATCCTCCTTAGTTACTAGGAGATAAAGGAATTAGAACAAAATGATTCCAAGATGTCAACATGGGGAGAAGAGTTGCTATAATTAGAGCAAGAACATTATTTTTAGCTTCATTTCTTGAAATGCTGTTCCAAACACTTCTTTGCAGTAGTGACCTGATGATTTTCCTATCCAAGGAGAAGCCACCCAGCTCTTCCCTTGCCCATGACACAGTGACGGACGAGCTTACAGGTGGACCCCTTCACTCACATCTGATGTCACTGCGATTGACTAAGAAGACCCTGAATTAAGGAAACTCATACGGAGGCTTATCTTTGTGCACATATGACCATGCAGTGGATCTCGCTTCGCCAGGTGACGGTGGAGGTGAGAAGGTAAACACTGCTGGCAGCAGAACATACCCTGCTGAATCTCAGGGACCTTTTCAGCCTCCTCATATGCTGAAACATGTTTATTTCAATCGGTCTGGCTCACAGATTTCCGATATGCAACACTGGAAGGGGCCGGCTAAAATCTCTTTCACATTTTGGAGCAAAGTGATCTCTTCTTTCCCACAATCTATGTTGGTTTTATTGAAGAGGCTCTCATTCCCTGTCCTAAGGTAAAATCACGTGTTGTCTATTAAATACAGAAGGAAGCTTCCTTAATGAGTTTTACATCCTTGGCTTGACTTGCATAGCATCCAGATGCATGTGAAGACACAATCTGAAAATCATGGAGAACAAAAGTTCTGCTAAAATCTGAGAAGATTGAAATTCCAGTCATATATTTCTTAAGGTTAGTATGAATTTGATAACAAACCAGATCAAGATAGGGGAAAAACTTTCAGGTTAATTTGTCTATAAATACAGGGGGAAAACTCTTAAACAAAACCATGGCTAGCCAGCATAAAGTATACATTTTAAATACATATATTTACATACATATAACACTATGCATACATTATATTATAATATGTATTTGTGTATATATATACATATAGTATAATGTATATATATACCAACATTTGATTATCCCCAAAAAGTAAGAGTATTTTAGCATCAGAAAATTTATTATTATAATTCATTCAATCTTTAACTAACAAAGTAAAACAATATAAGTATTTATTTAATTAATTTAATTTATTTAATTAAGAAAAAACACTGACCAAACTTTCATGCTTATTTTGGAGTCAGTGTAATACATTAAGAAAAATACTGCCTATAGCTTTATATTTGCTTTTTATAAAACTTTTAGAAAAATAAGAATGTAGGAGAATTTCCATAATGTATACAGTCTAGCTAATACAGACTACAGTAAACATCATTTTAAGTAGGGAAATCCCTAGAAAGAGTTTCTTTAAGAGAAAAAACAAGATAAGGACACCCATTATCTATGATGTTGTTCATTATATTACCTAAGAGATGCTTGAAACAATAAGAAAAAGAAATAAAAAGGATCACCATTTGGAAGGGGGGATATGATGGTGTAGTTATTTCAAGACGATACTGCAATCCATATGGAATGCCCTGAAAGACCAAAAATCTGTTAGAACTATTTTAAAAATTCAGTAACATTGGAAAATCCAAATTCTGTTAATCTGGGAGGTTGATCTACACCATGGAAAATCTTTCAGAAAATGGAGTGGAAAAGATTGATAATCCACATCAGCAACAAAAACATTAAAATACCCAGGAATTGGGGCGCCTGTATGGCTTAGTCAATTGAGCATCAGACTCTTGATTTTGGCTCAGGTCACCAGCCCATGCTCTTGTGATCCAGCCCCAAACTGGGCTCCTCTCAGAGTATGGAGCCTGCTTCGGCTTCTGTCTCTCTCTCTCTGCCTCTGCCCCTCTCCCTTGCTCTATAATAAATAAACACAAATATAAACAAAAATACTCAGAAATTACAATGAAAGCAATTATACAAGTATAATTACAGAGAACATTTTTAGATACTTTGTGAATGTGAAAATAATCTCAATAAATGGAGAGATATGCCAAATTAACAAAGTGGTAAAATTAAGAAGATGAAGATATTCTTCTCAATGTAATTTCCATGGAGTTTTAGCAGGTTTGGATTGGGGGTGGGAAACTAATTCAAAAATTTAAAGAAAGAATACATTCTAACAGAGAATAAGGGCATTGTGAGGAGGGAGACCAGCACACTGATCTACCCTAACAGGCAGTGTCGCTGCTGAAAAGTCTCCGTAATTAACATTTGTTGACCAGCCCCTCAGAAATGAAGCAAAGCAGCTAGTTCCCTCTTCTCTGGGAAGCTGTCCTTTCCTTACGGGTCAGATTTCTACTGCATCGTGATGCAGAGAAGGATTCCTTTTTCAAATGGGATATTCAGGCTTAAAATTAAGAATCCTGATCAACAACCTTCCTGCAACCAACAATGAGTCCTACAAATTGTCTAGAAAGAGACAAACAGTTCATTGAGAAAATGAAATTTTGGAAATAACTATTACGTTTTAAATTTGGTTCAGCAAAATCTCTTTCTGCCATCAGCTAATGTTAGCCTGGACTATCTGTTTCACATCTTACCCCAAGCTCAACAAACACACATAGAAAACAAATGATTTTTCCTTCCTGTTTTCATAAAACGCTGTCATATGGTTAATGTGCCTCTGTGATTTCTCTTTTTCATTGGGATCAAATTACAGACCCTCAAATCAATTCCTTCCCCAAATTGTGGATATTGAAGCTGCATTCTTTTTTCCCCTTTTATTTTTTCTTTTCCCTTTCCTTCTTTTTGCCTCCTTCCTACCTTTCTTCCTTCCTTCCCCCATCCCTTCCTTCCTTCATTTCTTCCTTCCTTCCTTCTTTCCTTCCTTTCATCCTTTCTTCATAAGGAGAGATTTAGCAAAATTAGCTCCTGCAATAAATAACATGACACAGACATTAGAAGCTTTTTAGAGCATCTATCTTCAGAAGTTGACTTGCTGTGTCATACCAATTAGTGACACAAAGCAGAATAAATCCCAAATTTGTAGCCTCTTCTACCCTTTCCCTAGTTCATAGGACTACGTAAATATTTTTCATTAAGAAGAGAAATAAAACTGGCTCTGTTTCTAATTTCTTAACACACAGGAAGGGTGTACATTCAATGTACATTCTGCATAGGTTCAATTATTCCCCCCACATGCGCATACATGCTCACGTTCGCATCATCACAGTGTTGTCTTTGTTTGGGGCTTCGTTTGACCCTCTGGCTCGGCTTCATTCTTGTAAAGTCCGTAGAGGCAACATTGCTTGAGACAGGCTCACTACACCTAACATTGCTGATGACATTTCAGATGGTTTATGCTTCCTGGTCTTCCCTGCACCCTCAGCTCCCCACGCAGTGGTGGGGGCGGTGGTGGGATGGCTCTGTCCCCAAGTCTGTGTCCTACTTACTGTCTCATCTGGACATTTGTGGTCCCTCAACTCTGAGTCTATCAACTCTTTCAAACTATGGACTCCATCAGTTTCTGTCCTGACCTCTTTTTCGGGGCTCAATACCCATTCAAGGAGTCTTGTGAAGGGCATTTAGGTCACTCCATAGCGATGGGTTTTACAGGTGTACAGGGAAACAATAAAATATCTTCCCTCCCCTTTCAGTCCAACAATAAGGCAGCTTTCTCTTTATCATGAATACATTTAGGTGTGTTTCTTTGGGCTCCCCTAGAAAACTCAAATAAATTAGGTAACATTTTTATTGGAACACTAATCTTATTTTCTGGTTGTTTGATTGGGCGATTGGTTACTTTACTCATACTGTTTCTAAAAGACCTCTCAACCATTTGATGTTGACAGTGTGGTCTTAATGGCTTGAATTTTCTAACTGCTCACAACCACTTACTTTACAATAATTGTATCACTAAATCAGGTGGATATAAGCATTTATTGGTTATAAGCTTTAGGAAAGACTCACAGGCTTATTTTTATGTATTTTACCTGTAAAGTGATATTTTACAACTAAAACTTATCAGAAGCATAGTGTTCAGTTACAAGCCAGCTTCTAACTTCATAAAGAATTTCATTCTGAGAACACAATTTCAGTAGGTGAAAAATGGTAAATATAAAGAAAGGCAAAGCAAAAACATGCCCCTTGACAAATTAGACATACATAATTGATCTACCCACTGACGTGCTTGAATCATTTTATGAAAATGTTCAGACTGAACATAGAATTCTCGCCAAATCTCTTTTACAGAATTGCCATGGGCAGAGAAAAAGGGAGGAAGGGAACAACAGAAAAAAAAAGAAAGGGAAGGAGAGGGTCCTAAGAAAAAAAAAGAAATAAACCACAACAAATAGAGTCAGTGGTGCCTGGTTCTCTTCTTTCTTTGCATGTCAGTGTTCGGCTGCTTCCTTACTGCCTTTACTTTGGTTTAGTGTATTGTTTCGATTGAAATCTCATTTCTAATTTCGTATCTGGCTCAATTATAAAATCCATACTCATGTCTATAGAAGAAAATTACATGTACAATTTAATTCAGGGTAGTTTGTTGCCCTGACTAATTATTTCAGGGTCTACAAAGCCTCTTTTGTGTTATATCTTCCTGTTTTCATGCTTTAAATAATTACTATCAGTTATTTTTTTCACATTTTTTACTTAGTCCTTGTCTTCATTATTTCTAACTGGGACAAAGACAAAATAAATATCAGTTACACAAGATCTCCAGTAATTTGTTCACCTGCTTCGAATGGTGCCAACAAGCTAAATTCCTTAACATATAATTGCTTGTTGAAATAGAGCTTGCTGTTCATTCCATTCCTTTTTTTGTGATTATGAGACTATGTATGTAGAATAGAATATGGAACAGATAGCAATTATACCATAAAACATATATAATTTTATATATATGAACAGTATATAATAATATTAAACATATAATTTATATATAACATATAAGTATATATAATATATATCATATGTAATTAATATATAATAATATCTATTTCATAGCTTTAATATAAATTGCCATGTGTGAATATTACAAAATATGAAAATTGCATCTTTTTTATTTATTTATTTTCTTAAAAAATTTTTTTTTGAGAGAGAGAGTGAATCTGACAGATGTGGGGCTCGGCCCATGAACCATGAGATCGTGACGTGAGCCAAAATCAGACACTCAACCGATTGAACCACCCAGGCACCCCCAGAGAAACTAATTTTAAAAAAGCTCATGTTCTAAAGAAGACAAATGGATGGACATACGGATGCATGTGATATTACTGTCACTTTCTTTACAATACTTTACACTGCAATATTCTCAACAGAATGCAAGTTTCGTTACAAAAGGTAAGTCTTATCCATGCTGTTTCTCCACTGCCCAGTACCCTAGGACACAGAAGGTGTTCAAGAATATATTTGATGATGAATGAGTAAATGAAAAAAATAAGGAAGAGTGCTTTGGGGAGATAGAGTTAGTGACCAAACTTGTGGGAGAGGAAATGAGGATTATACTAGAACTTGGAGTTTACTTATTCAAGCAGCCACTGGTAGTGGAAGAGAAATGGAAAGAAGACTGTTTAAAGTCTGCAAAATAGGGGAGCAAGAAAGATGAGGACTAAGGCATGTCACTTGCCTTATATGCATATGTATACATATATAATTATGTTTATTAATTTATGTATATTACCTTATGCTTATTAATTTGTTTAATTAATGCAAATTATGTTTAACTATAATTTGAATTTAATTTGGAATTGCTCATGATCATTCTATTTCCTTCAACTATCTCATGCCAATAGACTCATAGTTTCCTAAAACTATAAATGTACATCTCCATATAATGAGTTAGCAGCTATTTTCTTCAACAAAAATCTGCCAGCATTGTACTTCCTGACTACAGTGGATGGTGTATTTTGGAAATAAGTGTGATGATTTTCCCCATACACTTTAAATATGAACTCTAATCTCATCCGTTTCTTCATTTAATAGTGAGGCATCAAACAAACTAAAGATCACCATTCCCCAGCCCAAGGCCTTTTTATCCCACTTGTGAAAGGGAATTGTCTCTTGAATACATGCAGAATTATTCTGGGGATGCAGACATAAAGATATCTCCCCACAGAATGGAATCTCAACTAATATAGTTGGTTATGGGAATTGGAACTATGAAAAAGTGTTTACATTTTTTGTAAAACTTTGAATTAAGTTACGCGAATGATACTAATGTGATTTTAAACGTATTTATTCACAACATGCCCTTAAATCTCTGCATGATTAGCCTATTTAATCAGCAGAATCTGTAGTTCCATTAGAATGTGTTTAATTTATTCTTTGTGATTATTATAATTTGGTACAAATGTAATGAAAGAAAGGGAAACAGAAATATTTCAAAATCCAAACTGCTTTATTTTTTAAGCTATTGGAGATTCTTCCTCTTGCTTCCATAAAAGGCCAACAGATTATGGTAAATGTTGGCTGGCCCCTCCATTCAAGGATAAATTCTGCATCTTATTTGCAGTGGGATCATTAAGATTTCATAGATTCTGTAGTCAAGTAGGAAGGATGAATGGAAGGAGATTTTTTTCTTGAAATATCATTAAAGAATGGTTTCTGTTGATCTATAATGTAATTTTATTCAAAAGACTCAGAAGGGAAAAAAAAACCCAACTATGTAAGACTCAGGGTCTCATGGTCCAGATAATTTGAAAAATGTTTCAGTGGACTTTCCAGTATGCTATTTTGATATGGATAGATCATAGATAATGAAACAGAAGAATATATTAAATAGCTATTAGCTAAATTATAAAACAACCTATTTAAAGTTTTAAAATCTTTTAAAAAACTACTCTTGGCTGGACGTGTTGTAAGAACTCACTGATTAAATAGAATTTGCTTTCTGCTCATAAATATGTCCCACTATCTAATAATGAAATAGTTATTTTAATAACAAAAATGTTTCCTTTGTTGAGTATTTAATATGATACAGACATCATTTTTAGTATAATATGGATGCCAATATAGATAGAATGAGTAGTGCTCCAAAAACTTCATTTCCCTCTATGGTAGAAATTAATGGTGTTTTTCAAAGGGATAAAATTGAAATTCAGTTGCAAAATTTGAATAATATATTTAGGCAAATGGAACAATAGCAACAAAAAGAGAATATTCAAAGTATTCACATACCTAGATGAAAAGTGTAAGACTGTGAATAAGGAATTGGAGTCTTTTAATAAGCTTGAGAAATGGTTGTAAGAAATGGGAAGAGCGATACCACACTCAGCAGGAAGCAGAGGCTGGATTATTCAGGTAGCATAGATGAGTCTTGAGAGTAAAAGTGTAAGAAGTTGAGACTTCAGCCTAAGATTAGTGATGAGCCATCCGAAGTTTTTGGCAGAAGGATGATAGGATGAGCAGCTGTGTACAGATCACAAATTTCAAGTAGTTCATGCCACTGCTTACAAAAATAGCTAAGCGCTTTTTCTGATAAATACTCTGTTTTCTTTATTTCATGGGTATAGATTTCATCCCAAAAGGGGGCACACATAGAGGTAAATGGGAAGGGTACAGAAGGAGAAGTTGAGCCTCATTTTCCTCATCTGAAAGCAATGACTAGGGGCGCCTGGGTGGCTCAGTTACTTAAGCGTCTGACTTCAGCTTAGATCATGATCTCACAGTTTGTGTGTTCGGGCCTTGCGTAGGGTTCTGTGCTCACAGCTCAGAGCCTGGAGCCTGCTTTGGAGTCTGTGTCTCCCTCTCTTTCTGCCCCTCCCCCACTCATGCTGTATCTCTGTCTCTCAAAGATAAATAAACGTTAAAAAATTTAAAAAATAAATAAAAGCAATGACTAAATTAGTATTAATTTTGTTAATGTCAGTATTTTGACATATTGATTCAAATGGAAGGAAGTTAATGTGGTTGTTGATGCAATTTCAGTCCTTTAAAAGGATAATGAAAAACGATTCAACTAAACCAATGTAGGAGTCCTTACTGCAGTCACCTTTGACAGACAGAGAATGATGTGAAGGCTGTTCAGAGGGTTTCTGGTTGTTGGCAACAGCACATCTTCATGTGGGGCTTGCTACCATGTATGAAATATGGCATAAACGTCAGATATGTAAATAATTGTAATCTTAGGGGCAGAAGAGAAATACAAAAGGGCTAATATATGAAGAGATATGCCTGAAATTTTCCAAAAGTTATGGAAGATACCCAACCACAGATTTAAAGCACTGCCTTTAGAAAGCAGCAAAGCAGGATAAATGTTAGGAGAAACCAATCTGAGCACACTGTGATCAATCTTGGAGACAACTTTTAAATAGAAATAGAACATATATTATTTTATTTAATGCATCAATCATGCTACCTGCTGACATATAACTAGTAACAGTACTAAGCAGAAGACATTGGAATCATATTTGCAGAAGACTTAAAAACTGATTACCAGCCATACAGAAAAACATATCAAACTTGAGAGTGCTATGTTTAGGGGCGCCTGGGTGGATCTGTTGGTTAAGTGTCCATCAGCTCAGGTCATGATCTCGTGGTTCTGGGTTCGAGCCCCACTGACAGCTGACAGCTCAGAGCCTGGAGCCTGCTTCACATTCTGTCTTCCTCTCTCTCTGCACCTCCCCTGCTTGTCCACTGTCTATCTCTTTATGGTTTATGTGAAACACCTGCTTTCCTGGGAGTCTAGAACTTTGGTATGTGCTAGGCAGCAGGTGCCAGCATGACCAACCCTAATGAAACATCCGACGTGAAATCTCTTACATGCCTCCGGGTGCATCAAATCACACACATCTTGCTGCAGTTCTGTGGCTAGGGGAAGAGTGTACTCTGCATGAATTCTCAGAAGGGAGAGAGCACGTGGATTCCTCTACACTCTGCATTCCTATTGTGGCCCCGTGATGGCAGCGCGGATCTGTGCTGGGCCCTGGTGAGAAGTCTCAGTCATAAGTACCCCCTAGGCTGAGTCTCATGACTCCTACTGCATCTGCAAGCATGACGGTGGCCTTGGGGAGCACAGCGACTAAGAATCCTATCCCTATTGACGTGATCTGTTGAAATCTGAAAGTAAAATGAAGCCCAGATAAGGATGCTTAAAGACAGAAAACAACTCATACTCACCAACAGAGCTTTTGCAAATATACCAGAGTATTCTTCTCACAGAAACAAAATGATCTGCTGCAGGAAAGAATAAAAACTAGTTGAGATGGTAGATGTGCCAATGGGTTTAAATGAGTAAGTTGTTCCTATAGAACATAGCATTGGATATGTACACATTGCATAAAACCGCAAATGGTGTGTGTGTGTGTGTGTGTGTGTGTGTGTGTGTGTGTGTATGCATGCATATAAACATACATAACAGGGTTATACATAAACATACACTTGACATCTATAATAGGTTATTTGGGAGTCTGGAAAAGTAGTTAAGACACTCTACAGTCATCACGTCTCCTGGGGAATGAGAAAGGTATTCAGGAAATACACTGAAGTCTTTGGTATAACCAGGAAATAGCAGCATTGTAATGGATTAGCCATTAGAAGGGAGAAATGGAATTTTAAAATACAATTATTAATCTTAAAGAAAGAAGAGGGGGGAAAAAGGACCAGAAAAAAATAAAAATAAAATTGTAAAAAATAATACTTAAGCATAAATTCAAAATTTTTCTTCAATCTAGATGGACTAAGTTTTCCAAATTAAACAGATTGTCAGACTGGATTGTTTTTTACGTTTATTTAAATTTGAGAGACAGTGGGAGAGAGAGAGAGACAGAGAGCATACAGGCAGGGAAGGGACAGAGAGGGGAGGCAGAATCTCAAGCAGGATCTACACTGGCAGTGCCCCTTGTCAGAATGGATTTTTAGAAGGTCACCTTGGGCCACCTGGATGGCTCAGTTGGTTGAGCATTTGACTCTAGGTTTCGGCGCAGATCATGATCTCATGGTTCGTTGGGTTGAGCCCCACGTCCGGCTCTGAGCTGCATGAAGCCTGCTTAAGATTCTGTCTCTGTCTCTCTGCCCCTCCCCCCTGTTTCTGATCTCCCACTAAAATTAAGAACCAAAACAAACAAATAAAATCAACAACAAAAAAGTCACCTATATCTGGATTCTAAGAGAAAGACCTAAAATATAATGATACAGTGTGGTTGACAACATAACTTATGGAGATAAAATACGATGGAAACGCTAACCTAAATAATAAACTGATATGGCTACATTAATATCAAAATGTAATTTAAGGCAAAACATTCCTTCACAGAGAGACACTTAATATTAATAAAAACACTAATCCACTCATAAATTATAACATTTTTAATGTGAGTGCATACATAATAGCATCTTGTTGCATAAAGCAAGAAATTGACAGGGTTGGGAGAAATTTAAATACTATGATGGAAAATAATGTATTTCTCTTAGTAACCAATAGAACAACCAGACAAGTCCATAATCTATAGCACCAAGAAGTTCTGACTTGGAAATGAACCAACATGCTTGATTGACATCACACTTCCCCCAACAACTTCAGAGAATGTCATTTTCTGGAACACAGTACATTTTGAAAACTGTATTTCCTGGGTCATAAAGAATGTCTCCAAAAATTGTAAGGGATGGAAATAAACTAGTTATGTTCTCCAATCAAAATAGAATTAAGGGAAACATCAACAACATCAAAAAAATGTTTAAAACATCTCTTATGTTTTTAGAGAAGCAATTCACTTCTAGGTAACCTGGAGATGAAAGAATAAATCTGAATAACAATTAGATTAGATTTTAAACTGAATAGTAATGAAAATAATGACAAACTTACAGATTGTACAGAAACCTGTGTTTTGAAGGAAATTTATTGCTTAAATGCATATGTTGAAAAAAGGATAAAAAGCTATGCCCTAAGCATCCTTCTAAAAATTTATAATCAACATCCTATTAAAATAAATAATTGGGATAAAAAACCTAATAATGATAATAATATAAATTAATAATTTAGATGAATTCATAAATAATAATGAGGATAATTTAATATAATTGAAATAAATGTAAAACTTGATGTCATAAATTGATTCTTTGGAAAGACTAGTAATGTCGACAAGCCTCTTGTAAGACCAATTTAAAAACAAAAAATTGTACAAACAGCCACAGTCAGGAATAGTGAAGGGCATTACAGATTCTGCAAACATCAAAAAGATAATAAAAGAAAATGGTAATGGGACCTGATCCTGGTGCCTGGTGGCAGTGCTGTCATAGGAATCTGTAGAGTGTGGTTCACAGTCTCTGCTCCTAGGTAGTGATGGTCAGGAGGCACAATGGCCTTGGGGAAGCTGTCAGAGGAACCCAGTGAGCCTCAGCACAGATAGCCAGGACCCAGGGGAGGAAGGGTCATTGGATGGTGATGAAAGGAACTTTCAACTTTCCTTGTTGGTGGGCTCTGCTTCTGGACTCCCAGGAAGCTACCCCTGTAACACTCACCAAGTCAGAACAAGTCAGCAGAATCTCAAAGCCCAGGCTCTATTTCTGCCCAGAGCATGCATTGCCCATCTATTTCATTAAAGAAAATCCCCAAAAAGGAGCATTCTGGACACAAAAAATAAGGGAATGGAAGAAATTTCCCTGGTACTATAAGATTAAAGTGATACAGCCCTTCATATACCAGAAATCTAAGATAAGTCTGCAACTTTCTGACATGTTCTTGGGCTAATAATGTGTAACTCTTCATGTAAAAAATGTATATAACCCGGCCCCAAATGTTCCCTCCCTGGAACTGACTCTTTGTGAAGACTGTGTATCCTCTGGGTGATTGTCCTCACCTGGGCTCAGATGAAACTCTCTTCCTTTACTGTTTTTATATTTTTAGAATTTCTAGAAGGTTTGTGCATTTTGTGTCAATAAGGATCAAAGAAAGGATTTCATTGCATTGTTATCATGGGCAGTTTCCCACACCTGTTACATGTGGTTTTGTGGAAAACAAAATGTACCAAAAATGTGTCTGATGATCTAGCAGGAGAGATTTCCAGGGAGAATATGAGAGCTAATCTCCTCGAGGGATGTACCTTGAGGGAGGAATAGAAATAAGTCAAACAAATAATTTTTCAAGGAGAATGTGGAGGAAATATAAAGAGGTCAGAACCTTCTGATTTTAACAACAAAACTATTTCCCATCTGGTTTCTCTAGACGTCAAATGTCTTAGGCAAACATAAAACTGAGTTCCCAGGACAAAGATGAGACCATTGCTAAGACCTGAGAGAGCTCTAACGTGGTATCTGCAAGGCCCCTCAGGGAAAGAAAAAGCCTTACAGGGATTTTAAGTCTGTGACTATAGGGTTTTAAGGACTTCAAAGACTCTTAATGTCACAGTCCCTCAGCAGCCTCACTGGGGGCCCGAGATAGAGAAGTCCCATCTCAAGGGAACTTGTCCAGTAGAACAATTCTCTAAGAAAATCCACAATAAACCCATACAAGTTTGAAATAATCTTAGTGGTGGAAGTGCCTTTGTATCAAAGGGCCGAAGAGTGAGCAATGTATAAAAGGCCTGTGCACCTCAAACCTTCCTTGAGCAAGAAAGAGGCTGAGAATCTACTTTGTTGTAAAAACAAGGTATTCCTTCTGGAAAAGATAGGCCAACTGAGAGGGTGGAATCGGGGGACAAAATTAAGAACAACTGAGAACAACATCATCGCTCGTCATCGGGAAAATACAAATCCCAACCACAATGAGATATCATCTCACCCCCAGCAAAATGGCTGAAATTAACAACTCAGGCAACAGCAGATATTGGCGAGGATGTGGAGAAAGAGGAACGCTTGTTCACTGATGGTAGGATGCAAACTGCTTCAGCCACTCTGGAAAACAGTATGGAGGTTCCTCAAAAAGTTAAACATAGAACTACCCTAAGACCTAGGTACTTATCCATAGGATACAGGATTGCTGTTTCAAAGGGGCACATGTACCCCAATGTTTATAGCAGCACTATCAACAATAGGCAAAGTATGGAAAGAGCCCAAATGTCCATCGATGGGTGAATGGATAAAGAAGATGTGGTGTGTGTGTGTGTGTGTGTGTGTGTGTGTGTGTGTATACATACACACAATGGAGTATTACTTGGCAATCAAAAAGAATGAAATATTGCCATTTGCAGCTATGTGGTTGGAACTCGAGGGTGTTCTGCTAAGCAAAATTACCCAGTCATAGAAATACAGATATCATATAACTTCACTCATATGTGGAATTTAAGAAACAGAATAGATGCAGGAACGAAAACAAAAATATAATATAATATAATATAATATAATATAATATAATATAATATATAATATAATATAATATAAAAACAAGGAAGGGGACAAAACATAAGAGACTCTTAAATACAGAGAACCAACTGAGGCTTGCTGGAGGGGTTGTAGGTGGAGGATGGGCTAAATGGGTGATGGGCATTAAGGAGGACACTTGTTGGGATGAGAACTGGGTGTTTTGTGTAGGGGATGAATCACTAGATTCTACTCCTGAGATCATTATTGCACTGTATGCTAACTAGCTGGGATGTAAATAAATAGAGTGGTTTTTGATGTTAGGGGGGAAAAAAAGAACAACCAAGAACAAAATCCTATAGACTAGGACTTCTCTTCAATCAAGGAACTGGCCGGATTTCAGAATATCAAGGAGCCCGTGATGCCTGTGTCTCCGGCCGCACAGAGGGAGACTTCCCTCACACATCTTGTATCCCCACTTCACTGTTCTGTGTCCACCAGGGGGGACGCATCATGTAATTCTTCATCTGACCACTCTTCTGGTGAAAAGGAAGTGTATGTGGATTGACTGAAATGAAGGGATCTTGGACCTCAAGCTTGAATTAGTCCTAAGCTGATAAGATTTTTTTAAGTGTCTAGATGAGTGAGCATGGTTTGCATATGGAATGAATACAGATAATTTGTTATCTGATGGTGAACTGGCACAATTAAAAAAAAAAAGGGCTGCAAAATGTTTGCGTTGAAAAGAGGGCACAAGGCGCCTGGGTGGCTCAGTCAGTTAAGCACCTGACTTCAGCTCAGGTCATAATCTCACGGTTCATGAGTTCGAACCTTACATCAGGCTCTGTGCTGACAGCTGCTTCAGATTCTGTGTCTCCCTCTCTCTGTACCCCTCCCCTGCTCACACTCTGACTCTCTCAAAAATAAAAGAAACAGTAAAAATTAAAAAAAAAAAAAAAAGGAAAAAAGAAAACAGGGCTCAAGTTCTCTCACCCTGAATCTGAGTAAATTTATTATTGTGTTTCTATGGTATGGTAAAAATGATGTCACATCACTTCTGACATAAAGTAGTGAAGCTTCCATCTTGTCCCTGGGGCACCGCATAGGATATGTGAAGACCTCAGATCCACCGTGCTGGGAACACACCCAAGACCCGGGCAGAGGCCATGTGTTGATCTTTCTGTACATAGTATCAGGGGACCCTAGATTTTGGATCATCTCAGTCAAGACACCAGATACACTAGTGAAGAAGTGTCCAGATGTAGCATTCATATTTACATGACATTTTACTTTGAGCAACTTTAAGAGGAACCCGGAATATGCATTTTTTTTACAGGAATCCATTTTTAATGTAAAGACAGTCCTCTGAGTATTACATGAGAAGCCCTGAGTGTTGAGGTCAGTGTTTGTCTCATTTGCCACCATATCTAAGGCCCCGTCACCGGATTATTCAAAATTTGTTTTGCCATTCCAACTCCTTTCTTGCTCTTCTCTTCCATTCCCTGGTGCATTTTCTCTCTCTTGTACCCAAGTGCCCACCTATGTGCCCAAGCTGGCATATTCTCACATTTAGCAGTTCATGTTCTATTACCCTTATCCAAATTTCTTCTGTACTATTTCAGCATCAGAAGGAAATAAATTTGGTTAAGAAAAGAGTACTGGGTACTGGAAGTTCTATTCGAATCTCCCCTTGTGACATTCCAACATGAAGAACAGACAACCCAAATGGGATTGGAATTATATGACCTCAGATAGGAAGATCCTCAGGCATGGAAAACCTTTGAAAAAGGTAAAGACATTTCTTTCTTCATATCCTTTAAATTGGTTTAATCTTGACTGACAGTGAAGCTCCCTGCCTATCTTAGTTTCATCTCCTGCTACTTTCTGGAAGGGGGAAATAAAAGCTTTTGGCTTTTTGTCCCATGCTGAACCCTCTCCAACCCTTTTAAATGGATCCTGAGAGGAAACATGAATTAGCATAGATGTGGGCCCTGAGGAAAGTGCATGAAAAAGACTGGGTTTCATCTCTCAACTTTACATATTTGTTGAGGGTTGGGTACTTTATCCTGCGACATCTACTGATATTTTAACATTGGAGAAGGACAGACTTCTTCCATTGTACATTTAAAAACTCCACAGATAGAGTTTTCATGAAAAATGTAAAATATATACCAGTGTGGTGTTTCTTGTCCTGAGGTTTTATAAAAATGTTTTTTCTCTAAGTGAAAAATATTTAAAACAAATAGATGGAATAGTAGTTGACCACTAAATCACATCCTGAAATAAAGAAGTTTATAATATTTTATTTCATTCATGTAACTATATAGATGATATGTAAACACTGATCTCAAATGACCGGAAATATTATATGAAGAATACATAAGACTCTGTCAAAATACTTTCCTAAAATTTGTAATGAATTTCTCATTAGTTCAGTCATTCATTCAACAAAATATTGTCAGATCCCAGTGTACACACAAGGTGACTATGACATAATTTATCTCCTGGAAGAGCTCTCAGTCTGGTGGCAGAAAACAATGCATAAATGACTAATTATAAAATAAGATGATATATAGTCTAATAGACTCATAAGGGAATAGAGGCCTGTTTCTCTGAGTCAGAGAAAGCTTGCAAGCAGAGGTGACCCTCAGAAGAACATTTAAGAGGCACAGGAAAAGGACCCTTTTCTTTAAGGCAGAAACATATACAAATATCCTCATCGACCCCCCCCCCATATGCTTTAATGTTCTTTTGTGATGAACAGCCTACTATAAAAATGAAATAAGGGCAGAAGGGCTGGAATGAGACTTATATCACCATTAGAAACGAGGGAAAAGAGCAATCTCTTGGAAATTTTGCCCAGCTTCTCCATGGCAAAGAGTGACAAAATATCTTCATGTGGCCTCCAGGGACGTGAGAAGTATCGACACAGAGACACCTGTAAATGGCAAAAAATACTCACTATAGATGTGGATGTCCCAGATGTTAGGGTGATATGGTTGTGTTTCCTGCCTTCTTCTTTCTATACCAGTGGGCAGCCAAAGACGTTCCTGAGGGAGAAAAGAGAGGGATCTATAATGATTGTATATAATATCTTAAATTCTCATTGTATAATGGAAAGTCTTGTGTATAAGAGACTAATAAATGTTTACTGCGGGTCTTCACATTTGCTGATAATTTTAGCCTCACTGTCTAGGTTGAAACTGAAAAGACCCAGGTTAGCTTACCATTCAGTCCACAGGAGGCATCCATGCCCTGAGATCACAGGGTCTGCTAGTTACTGCTTGTCTTCCCTGGGTTTATTCCTGCCAGTTAATGTGTGAATGCAAACCTAACACTGTGAATCCCAGTTGTCACAAAACAATTTGCAAAACTGCTTTCTGGAAGATGTGTATGCCAATGGCCGTAGCCCGCTCCACAGGATGTGGAATGATATACATAGCTTACAAGTCAGCTGATGGTGTGCTCATGTACAAAAGCAAGGGGATAAAAGACCAAAGCAGGCAATTACTTATTTATGCTTCACCAGGTCAGTGTGGGCATAACTAACATATTTAAAGGGAGCTGTTCTTTTTCACCTCTCTCAGTGAAGTTAGAGAAATCCTTGGAGCAGAATGTCCATTAGTGAACTAAAAGTGCTCAAATACTACCAGAGTAGTATTTGGAAGAGATTTTCCAAATCTCTTCATAAGATTTTTAATTCCTGCAACACTAAGGAGAAAAACAAGAGCATGAAAAGATGTTTAAGACAATACAAGGAGATCAATGAACTTGTACCAACCATTACCCGGCTAAAACTTTAATATAAAGACTAATATTATTATTTTAAAATGGTAATGGCAATTTAAAATACATGAATCTTTACTGACAGAAGAATCAATTAATAGACTTAACAATGGATGTCAATTAAGAGACTCAGATTTTTTGAAGTAGGTACAATAAGACTTTTATATAGACTATATTTGTGTGTATTATTTTTCAAAGTTTATTTATTTATTTTTGAGAGAGGGAGCATGAGTGAGCGGGAGTGGGAAGGAGAGAGAGAAAGTCTTAAGCAGGCTCCCTGCTGAACATGGGGATCCATGTGGGGCTCAATCCCAAACCCAGGATCATGACCTGAGACTAAATCAAGAGTCAAACACTCAACTGACTGAACCACCTAGGTGTTCCAAAATTTATGTGTATCTTACTAAATCTAAAATTGATTTTGCATGGTATATCTCATGTGCACAAGAGTGTCACTTACCGATGACCAAGTGGTACGGCGTGACAGGTCTATGTGATCACAGACTCCCAGCTGAGAGCCCTCTCAGAGCTGGACTGCACCGGCCTGGACAGAGGGCCTGAGCTACTTCTTCTCCCATGAACTAAGTTCTTATTCTCATATAATAACTGTTATTATAATAATTCTCATTATATGCGCGTAGGGCCATTTCCTCTGTCAACAGAGTGGTTCAATTCATATTCTGGAGTCAGACTACCTACTCCCCAACCCTTGCTTCACTACTTCGAAGATATGTCACATTGAGTAAAAGTTGCCACCTCCATGTGCCTCTTTAACTCCCTCTTCTAACTAATTGGTAAAACAAAAATAATCCAGACAGCATTTTCTTCGGGTTTCTGTAACGACTGTGTAACTTAATGCACTGTGGCTGGCAGTTCAGTCCATGTTGGGAGGGGATAGCTGTTGTTACTGGTGGTGACTTAGCTAATGGAACGAAAACCACAACTTTGAAACTGTAGAATCTGAGGGTCAGAGAGGAAGGAAAAGTCAGGACCCAGAGGACTTGAGGAGCGGCAAGCAGGAAGGTACTCTGCTAGCGTGTCCCCAAAGAGAGCCCTCTGTGCTGCACAGGAGACTATGGGAGCAAATGCTCCTGAGCGGAGACCGGATGCAACGGGAGGGGCCATCAACAGAGGGGCTTCATGGGATAAAGTCCTGTAACATTTCATGGTAGACAGATGATTTGTTGGAAGAAACAAGATAACGCATTTGTAATAAGCTCCTATACATCTGACTTTTTCTGGAATCCCGGGCCCTGTATCATATTCCAAGGTATTGTTTCCAGGCCAACCCTGGCACCATAAGTGAGGCCGGTATAGGCGCCATGGTCAGAGGCCCACCTTTTCTCCACCAAATACTTTAGTGTATATTTTTAAAGGAAATCTGAAGCCTTTCAAGCGATGGCATTTTCTGTTACAAGTGAGCTCATCGTCAGCCGTGAATTTATTCTGGCCATGACGATAAAGCATACGGCTCAGAGATTAGTGTGATTCTCTGTGTGAGAGGCAGATCATTCAAAAGTCGATTGCTTATTTTTAATAAAATATGTGTGCAGTTGAATTGTTCTCAGCCAAGAGAGTGCAACACTTCATCAAGCACCCAGCATATTCCTGGCACTTTACCTATAAATCTGTCCATCGGCACCGCCTATGCCATGGACCCCTAGTTGATGAATAAGCACATTATTCCAGCTGAATGGATTTTGGACTTGTGATCGGTGAAGGTGAAAATGCTCTGTTAAAAACATACATATGAAAGGGGACATGAAGAGGATTTCTATCACTGAAAACGAAACACTAGGTGCATAAAAAAAAATAGAGCAGGGCAGCTCTGTTTCTTAATTTTTTATAGGAAAGGCTCTTAGTTGCACCAAGTCAATATTAAAATGTTTGTATTTTTGAAGCTCAAGTCATTTTTGAATAAGGAGTAAGATATCGTGGTTATAAAGAACCCACGTGACTAGGGGGAGTGTGTTGTAGGCAATGATTATGTGAGATCAAATCATTTTCATTTGGAAACAGAACAGGACTGCGAAAACCAAAGCAGCAAAGCACAGGCAGAAGCTTCTGTTTGAATTTCAAAGTTAAGTTTAAAAAAGCCTCTTCACTGAACTTCTTTCCTTCACTTTAGTGATTAGTTTTCAGAAACCATCCAGGGTGTACCAAGCAGATTTATTTCGTGGAATCATAAGCTTCACCCATGTTTCCTCACACACACTCCTCTGTTCCACCCTGTGTAATTGCAGATCCGCAAACAGTAGTCGTGGTGCCCCAATGTGGCAGCTCCAGACTGGCTGACCTCTGGCTGTCCTGCAGCTCCCGGACACTGCAAACTATGCTGCCAAGCTTTCTTCTGAAGGCAAAACCACACATTTTTCCTTTCACTCATCATAAGAGAAACTATACACCATGCCTGACTGTGGGCTGTGGGGATACCCACACAGGGCCCGAAGAGAATCCATTCTTCTCATTTTTGGGTTAGAGACAGATGTGCTTCTTGCGTGCTGCTACATCACCTGTGTAATACTTAGGGTCTTTAAAATAAAGATTATGACCTCCATTTCACAGTGATCTGACCACATTTTACTGACTAATTGTGACAGACCCTTGAATCAGACCCATGACAAAATTCCAAGTTTTTCTACTAATTTAAGAGCATAATTATTGCATTAAGGGAACTGAGGCAGGACCTGGAGCATATTAACTAATCAATTAATGGTGAATTCTATTATGCTTTTTAAAAATATTGACGTACGACTCACTCTCTAATGTATCCTATGTGTGGCATTGATAGAATGATAAAGTACTATAGTGTTAATTATTAAATATATGTAATAAAATGACTTCACATTTGCAATGCAATGCTTTTTGAGTATCTTCTGCTTCACTGATAATGACGTACCTTGGGTCACTAACTGGAATATCTCTAGAGGAAAGGTCCCTTCTTCTTCTATCAATATAACCCACTAGCCTCACTAATAGGAATTAGAAACTGTGTTTTACAAATTTGTCATTAGGGCTAATAAGCATTTAATGAGATTGGCTCTATTTTAAAGGGATAACTACCGTTTGTGTTGTGTTTTGTTTTGTTTTTTTAATTGTGAATCAGGCACTGCCTTTCCAGCAGGAAACTTTGAGCTTGAATCAGAACGCAGATGGGCAGAGACTCTGTTTGTCTTTTTCAGGGAACACTCTGATCCTGTCTCCTTCCCATCAGTAGGATTGACCAGATGCACCGAAGAGCTTTGGGATTCATGACCACAGTGGATTTCCCCCAGCACCTCATTCCTTTTGAAGGATCTCATGTTACAAAGTGGTAACAGGCTGATGAGGGTGATTTGAATTATTTAATACATAGGGCTCCCATAATAAACACATTCCTGGAGCACCCTGTACATATCCTAGAGATAACTCTATTGGGCAGAATATAGACCTAATCTCTTGGAGCACCTGGGTGGTTTAGTCAGTTAAGCATCCAACTTTGGCTCAGGTCATAATCTCAAGGTTCATGAGTTTAAGCCTCTCATCTGGCTCTGTGCTGACAGCTTGGAGCCTGGAGCCTGCTTCAGATTCTGTATCTCCCTGTCTCTTTGCCCCTCCCCTACTTTCTCTCTCTCTCTCTCAATATTTCTCTCTCAAAAATAAATAAAGATTTTAAAAAACCCAAAAGAATATAATCTCCTAAAAAAAAAAAAAAAAGAAGCTAAGACCCCAGGAAATTAAACATATCATCAAAGTCATGTTGCAAAAGCAGAGCCTGTAAGTAGACTTCAGTCTCACGACAATAGTTGATAGTCTTCCCTGTCGGCCATGCTGAATGATTTCTGTGTCTCCTACTGCTACAGGCACATCTGTACAAAAAAATTAGGTGTATGATTAGTCTAATTTTTGGGATTAGAATACAATTTAGGACAATCCTGTTTAATTTAAACATGGAAAAACTTCCTGTAGCAAAAAAGATGAAAAAATATAAGAGGAAGTAAATGTATTTAACAATTATATATTTTATATTGTGTGATGAAAATCTATGAGCAAACTCAAAAGACACAATATATATCACAAATGGTATTTACAACACACATGACAAATATTTAATATTCTTTTTGTAAAGTTTTATTTTTTATTTATTTTTATTATTTTACTTTTAGAGAGATAGAGCAGGAGCAGGGGAGATGGCCAGAGGGAGAAAAAGAGAGAGGGATAGAGAGAGTGAGAGAGACAGAGAGAGACAGAGAGAACCTCAAGCAAGCTCCATGTTTAAAGTAGAGCCTGACATGGGGCTTGTTCCCATGATCCTGGGATTGTGGATTGAGCCAAAATCAAGAATCAACTCAACCGACTGAGCTGCTGATAATATTCTTAACATACAAAATTTATTTTGGGGAATACAAAGAAGAAACCTAACATAAAAACGAGAGAAGTACACATGCAGGGACGCCATTCATGAAGGAATGTACATGCCCAACGAAAATGTGAAGAAAACACTCAATCTCATTAATAAAGAGGGGAATGTAATTTATTTATGTATTTATTTATTTTTATTAATTTTTAGAAGTGGAATAATATTTTTAATGCTTATTTTTGAGAGAGAGAGAGAGCGCAATGGGGAGGGGCAGAAAGAGGGAGACACAGAAGCCGAAGCAGGCTCCAGGCTCCAAGCTGTCAGCACAGAGCCCAACATGGGGCCGGAACTCATGAACCATGAGATCATGAGCCAAAGTCATGATCTAAGCCACCCAGGCACCCAGAGGGAAATGTAATTTAAAACCATGATATATTTTTATCTCCTGTAAGACTGACAAACTTTAAAAGTTTGATAAAATCCAATTTTGGAGGGTCCAGAGAATTAAAATTCTCAGACCCTACTGATGGCCAGAGGGGTGATGGGCTCACCAAATAAACCAGGAGAGCCAGTAAAAGAATAAACATAGAATCATTTCTATTTTGTTCTAGAGAAGAGGGGTTCAAGTCTTCACAAAAGAAAGAAAGAAAGAAAGAAAGAAAGAAAGAAAGAAAGAAAGAAAGAAAGAAAGAAAGAAAGAAAGAAAGAAAGAAAAAAATCATTTGCTGTTGTAAACACATAAATCCACAAATTCCAAAAAATAAAAATATTAGCCTTGATTCAGAGCACTTCCTGTCAGGCCCCACAAGTGCTCTCCTAATCTTACTGTCCCTTTCTAGTGCTTGAACATCATTTTCATTTTCTTTAGACTGCCTTGAGTTCTTTTGTGCAAAATTTAAATTTGTTTCAGTTGTTCATGTTTTTCTAAGTAAATTTTTATAATTTATCTGCTTCTGATTGTGTCCTTAGCACCTTTCAAATTAGTCATGCTAGATAGTTCATTAAAGTTCTTGTTCTTCTCTCTTTCAGATCATTAATTAGAATATTAAATAAGTTAATTTCCAAAACTGTTCCTTAGGGCACCTGTTAGCACCTTTTAGTCTATGGAAGATAATTATAATGAGTAAAATGATAAACAACTGGCTTTCTTTTATTTTTTATTCAGATAATTGGTCACAATAAAGGACCTCAAAAATTCTGTTCGCCACACTTAACACAAAGAAACATGAATATACAAATACACCCTCAGACTTTCCTCCTCAGATGAAGGGAGACCCCTTTCCTCCAGCTCTGAGATCCACGTGGTGTTGGAGAGGGCATGACCTTGGCTCCCTAATGGCAGAGAAGACTCTGTGATGGCACATTGGCAAAATGGGCTAGAAACCCACAAGCTGTAATTCACTGCCATCTGCCTTTTGGGTTCTGGAGAAAGCCCTTCACACAGGGAGATGTCTCTTTGGAAACACTCCAGTCTGGCACAGAATGGCCCCAGGGGGCACGCTGGGGAAAGCAAGTCTGATGGCTCTCTCCTCAGGGCTGTCCCTCAGGATTGTGTTTGCAGTGGGCAACTGTGAGGAATGCACCTGACTCTTGGTGGATTTCCTTCATCAACCATCTGCCTCCATGCCTGAAGGGCGAATTTGAAAATCATAGGACCCATCATGTCTACATGCATTTTCCTGTTTCATGGCACCAGGAAGGGTTGACAAATCCAGTGGCAGCCCAGAATTCCAGAGGCGGCTGAGGTTTGCTTTAGACTGAGGTGTTCATGCCAGGCCCCTTGTAACTCTTAGGGTCAGGTCCCAGGACCTTGGGGCGATGCTCCCCCTCCAACATGCCAGCATTGCTGTGGCCCCTTCTAGTGCCTGTAATTCATCTCTTCGGTGATCACCTCCTAGTTACATCCCAGCCTTTCAACCATGAGTGTGAAGTGCAAGAGGAACCATGTGTTTTACCCCTGACTTCTGAATCATTATCACATTTGAATCTTTCTGGCTCCTTTGATCATCTTGCTACCCAGCGGGTGTAAAATCAGCCTGGGCTGTGGTTACTTTTACAAGGAAGAGAAAACAAGTCCAAGACTTGTCAAGGCAAAAATCCCCAAATTTAAAGTAAGTTTATCATACGCCCCCAACTTATGTTCTGTTCATTATTCAGAAAGCAGCCAAGAAGAGATAATCCTTTGGGGAAGACAGCCATATTTAGTGGCCAAACTGTTACTGAGGTGTGTGGAGCAGGTGGCAGGGAGAGAGATAGAATTAGAATAGTTCTGAGTTGATTTTTGAGGTTGGCATCCCACTATGGACAAGCACTCCCAATGGTTGTGAGTGGCAAGGGGTGCAGAACGGCCATCCATCCCATGCATCGACTCCTTTGTGAGAAGGGGGGCATCATGGTCTGACTATGAATGGTCCAGAGCCAGAAACATGATGCAGATAAGTTTCCAGGTCTGTGGTGTTGTGTCTGTAACAGACTGACTGGGCTGTGGAAGTAGCACTGGAACCTGAAAACTATTATTAGTGGAGACATCCCATTTATAGCCCTGAGAAGGGGTTAAAAATCTGATATAACTGATGTGTTAGGAATGAGTCACATCTCTGCCCCAGGCACCAGCTTTCTTTACAGCAAGACAAATAAAGCAACTTTTGGCAGGACTCAACCTTGACATTTACTGATGGCTTCGATGCCAGAATCATACATAACTCATCTGAAAATGGAGCCATACAGGGATATCTACATGAGTGAGCTGGGCAGTCCCATCAGCAGTATGATTTGTTCTGATAATCTATAGTCCCAAACAGAGGTGTTTTGCACCTGTCAGCATGTAATTTCCTGGCCCAAAAGTCAGTAAAAATATAACAAAACTTTTTAAGGGGAATACTGAGCAGAGCTATGGGCATGATTTCAAGCTCCTCCCCCCTGAACTGAGTGACCATGTTCGTTTTTAGTCCTGAGTAGTGATCCTGACTTTGAGCAGCTGCAGGAGCCCAGTGGACACAATTGGGTTTCAGTTTAGCCACACAGGAATCTCTGTGCCTCAAGGGCTCCATTGTGCTAAGAGCTTTGTTTCCGATGGTGAAGGGGGTGGATAATGTTTTCCCCAAGGAGGAAGTTGCCATCACTTTGTGTAAAACCAAGACGGTGGCACAGCCAGGCCAGTGAACTATATAATTTTCATTTGACTGGCTGGAACTGTTGAACCCTTCCTTGCTGGTCATTCAGTCTAAGTAGGGACATCAGGCCAGAAAGTCAGAGTCATAGGGCATTCATGTGTCAGGAATTACAGGAAAAAATAGATGGATCCATTTGGGACCTGTATCAGGCAGGCAGCCCCGCTATACCGGGAAATAGCCCCCCTAAGTGCTCTGGCGGCCACCAAAGTTTCAGTGAAAACTTGTTTTCTTTTCTCCACTGGGATTTTCCAGTTATTTCTAGGCTGTGAGAGAGGGTGGAGCTCACCTGTCTTTGTGTGGCAGTCTCTAAATAGAAGAAATCCCTCTTACTCTTTATGAATATTTATAGTACCAGCATGTATGACACATCAGTGTCAATGATTCCTTTCTACAGGATAATATGCTGCTTTAGCCTTCATGTCCCCCCACACACCTGTCTGTTGGATTCAAGCACTACATATCCCATGGAAATCCCTGTCTGCTGCCTATTCCTCCTGGAGCACTGGGGCCCTGCCATCATTAAGTATGGCCGACTGAGTTTTCACTCTGCACCTTCTCATTCTTCCACATCCTTGAACACAATTGTAGGGACTTCTGCACACCTTCTGTTTAGTGTGGGGTTCATAGTGAATGTCCAGGAGCTGAACTCAGGCCTCTATCTACCACCACAGCTACTGATTTTAGTCTGATGTGATGGGTTTGTCCATGCTGGCAATGTTCCCCTATGGAAAGTTCCCCAAAGTCTCAAACCAGAATCCATACCCAAAACTCCCGTTTTCTACTGGGTTTCACCATCCAGTGAATGGGAGAAGGGTGGGGAAAGAGAGAGGAAACCACAATGTGTGCATTTCACGCTCTTCTCATGGTTTGCTCAAGGATGGGGTCAATTGATTTTCTATTTCCTCTTCCTGTCTAGATGACACTTATCCCTACATCTATACCCTTCGTTCTTGCAGTAACTGTTACCCGTACAACTTTCCTTTCTTTCACTTATGTAGTGTCTACTAATAGCTAGCACTGTTCTTAAGATTCTTCAAAAATTAGCTCACCTAATCCTCTTAACAACCCCGAAGATAAGTACTATTCCTGTGTGTACTTTGCAGATAAAGGATTCAGCTTCTCAGCAGCACACCCACTATTTGGACTAATGCCTTCTAGCTCAAATCTAAGCTATGCTTCTTCTCCATTAGGTGGTAGGTGGATTAATTGAGAAACATGAATTACAAATAAGTGGAAGTCCATTAATTTATTATTTTCAAAATTTTATTCTGGCTACTTTTGTCTTGAGGTATAAAAGTGAATGACAGGCTCTGGGATGAAGTCCACATTGTAAGAGCAGGTGATAATAACTGAATCAGGAATAGAAAGGCAGGGGAAATGGCTACATTGTCCCTCTCCTTGGGTCTGTGGGTCTGCCAATGGTAAGTTCCATTAGTGTATTCATCCATAACCTGAGGTTTGACTCCAGGCCTTCTGGCTGAAATATCTTGCTCTTTCTCTTACTCATAACCTTTTCTTATGAATCCTGGCATTCATCTTATCTATGAAATTTCTTAAGTGATTTTCCATACTGCTTGGTTTTGTAAGTGGTTGCCCATTTGTCTATGAGATAAGATGGAAATAGGTTCTTTAATGACCTACTTCCTGCCTGACAGTAGCCTTATCTTACATTACCTGACCCCACCCCACTCTATCACATTTCCTTAAATGTGACATTGGTCATTTTCTGAATATGTGTTTTAATTTTCTTACATTTCTGGCCGTGGCACAAAATGGTCTTTCTGCTTGACTAGCATCCTTCTGTATTGTGGTTTTTCCCTCCTTCCTTACTTACAGTGAAAGCTTATCTAATTGATCATTTTCTGTTGTCCCCTGAGGCATGCCCTTCTGTAAAATTTTTTTGGCTTCCAGAAACAGTTTCTGGTGCCCTTTTTGAGAGTTAATAAGTACTCCTAATAAGTGCCCTAGCACAGGGGCACCTGGGTGTCTCAGGCAGTTACGACTCCTACTCATGAATTTGGCTCAGGTCATAATCTCATGGTTGATGGGATTGAGCCCCCCGTTTTGTTTCAAACTCTACACTGATAGCACAGAACTTGGTTGGGATTTTTTCTCTCCCTCTTTCTCTGCCCCATCCCCTGCTCTCTCTCTCTATCTTAAAATAAGTAAGTTAACAAATATATATATATTTTTGCTAATGTTAAGTTAAATATATATTTGCTAATGTTAAGTGCAAGAACTTAGCAAGCTGGTTATCAAGCCATCATTTTCTACTGAAAATACTACACAGGAATCTGAAAATACAAGCCATTTTACTTTGTTTTGTTTTTATTTTTTTCTGGAGAGCTGGTTTACCAGGACTTTGCTGAAAATAACACTAATTGTGATAGGGAAAATCTGTTGTAAGATGGCCGACAGGACTAAGAGAAATCACCTGTCCCTGGTGGATGATGAATGCGGAAGCAACAGGCTATGCCTTGTTCCCTCTGCTGATGCTCTGGGCTCAGACCTCTGGAGAATGATCTCCTCTAAACTCACTGACGTAAAATAAACCTCCTCCCTTCCAAGATTTCCGAGTGCTGCTTGGTTCTTCTGCCGGGTGATACAGACCAGATTCCACAGCGTTTGGTTCCCTGACCCGGAAACCCAACCGCGCTGACCCGTTGTTGCCACTGGTTTGGGAAAACAGCAAGGCGGTGATGGCCGAGGAATCACGAAGGAGAAGGCGTGCACTGCCTGAATTTCTGCAGTCTCCAGCTCGGTCGCCTCGGGTGGCCCTGCTTTGCTCTTCCCACTGGACTAGAGGAGACTCTGCAAGTGAGGACCTGGAACTGACCTTGAAACTGGTAAGGCCTGGGCCCTAAATCTATCCTGCCGTGCCTACCCATAGCAGTGGAAGGGGGAGCTGATCACTCCCTGGAGACCCTAGTGGTCTCATCTGTAGGAATTCTGTGGGAGGGAGTGTAATAACCTCTGGTGTGTATGTGAGTGTGAATGTGCAACTTGGTCTGGCTTGCCTGCTGGGTTCGATTCTATGGCTCCACCAGTGGGGACCAAAAGCCTACGGAGTCTGAGTGGGCCCATCTGAGATTCTGTGGTGAATGGCATACAGTCCATGGTGGCATTGTAATAGTTTCTGATCATAAATCACAAAGCTGAGACTGCTATGGCTAAGCGTCACCTAAGTTTCTTTGGGACATGGCCAGATGGGCATCTGACTGGTCTCCTCATTAGAGGGGGCACCTCTACCCCTCTGTCTTTGTGACACCGCTTCACGGGAACAGTATGGGGCTGGGACAGAGCAAACCCACAGTTCTTAAAACTATGATTGAGAACTTTGAGAAGGGGTTTACAGGAGACTGTAGAATTAAGAGGACCCCCAGCAAATTGAGGACCCTATGTGAGTTGGAATGGTCCACTTTTGGGGTAGGATGATCCTCAGAGGGAACCTTAGATGTCCCAAAAGTCTGCCCCATCTGGAGTCTCAGGTTACCCTGATCAGTTCCCGCATATTGACTCCTGGTTAGAGAGTGCCCAAACCCGCCCCCCTTGGGAGCGACTTACCTGCAAAGAACAGACAGACTAGGGTACAGAGGTCCCAACCTCTGCAAATTCCTGCCGGTGACCTGGAGGAAGAACCAATTTTGCCCCTGCCATATGCTTTCCCAAGACCATCAGCACTTGACCCCCCGGCTACCAATGCTCCACCACCTTTAGCCTCCCCACCACCTCCGGACTCAACAGATCCCCCCACACACACACACCCCTCTGGACCAGCCACCAAATTGGGCCCTCGGCCAGGCTCAGGTGCCCTCCAGATGGCAGTACAAGAGACTGATGTGCTGGCCTGGATGCCAGAATGAGGGAAACCTGAGAGACATGATGAAAATGGAGCCCTCCAGCCTAGCTGTTCGATGAGATATTACCAGCCTTTCTCCACTACTGATCTCCTCAGTTGGAAACATAACACACCATCATATTCTGAAAAATCACAGGCAATGATAGACCTAATGGAGTCCCTCTTCCAGACCCACCGACCAACTTGGGAAGACTGCCAGCAGCTGATCTGCACTTCACCACTGAAGACAGATGGAGAGTTCTGAGAGGAGCTCAGCAGTACCTTCAGGAACACGCACCAGCCGGGGTTGTCGGTCCTGGCACCCAGGCTAGAGCCTCCGCACCTGAAGGACGTCCCACGTGGGACTTCACTACAGAAGGACAAGTCCACATCCGCTGGTACCAAGAGCCTCTCCTCCAGGGGATCCGAGCAGGGACTAAGAAGCCCATGAATAGGACTGAGATCTCCTCAATCACCCAGCAGCAAGGGGGATCCCCCGGGGATTATTATGCGAAGCTGTGCGAGGCTTAACCACATTACACCCCGTTTGAACCCGACACAGGAAAGCCAACAAATGGACAGATGGTAAACACCTCTTTCATGGTCCAAGCCGCCCCAGATACCAGAAGGAAGGTCCAAAAACTTGAGGGTTTCAGTGGAATAAACATCATGCAGTTGAAGAGAGAGTTCAAGAGGGCATGAAAATGTTAAGAGGCACCCGCGCGCAGTCCACCTGCAGATCTAGGTTGCTAACAAGGTCTACGTGAACAGGGAGGACACTGCCAAGAGGGAAGCCGAGAAAATGATGAGGGAAAGGTCAGCCTCCTCCCCGCTGCTTTAAATAAGGAAAAGGACTAGGAAAGAATGGAGAAGGTCCCACCACCAAAAGAGGGGAAGCCCAAGACCTCCTTAGCAAGGGATCAGTGAGTCTACTGCAAGGAGAAATTGCCCGGAAGATGAGGCAGCTGAAGTAGCAGCCATCAGAGAGGCAGACAAGGTCCCCTTCCTTACTATGATGCTGACACCCATGGCGGAGACCCCTCCACCAAAATATACTAAAAAAGAAATTAAATGGGCTGAAATTGAGGGGGCCACCCAGACACCCAGGATGGTGGAAACTGCTAGATGGGCACATCTTGGTCTCAGCGGCCCTTGGAGGGCATCTAGTTGGTGAATACCATCACTCTAGGAAAACCTGCATTCGAGGCCCCCCTCACAAAGCAGTACTACATCAGGCGGGTGCCAGCACTATGTTGAACAGTAAGCGAACCGTGTGTGACTTGTGCCAGGAACAACGCCCGGTCTGTGCTGTGACCCCTACCGGGTGTCCAAAGGGAAGGAACTACCCCCTTTGAATGTCTGGAAATAGACTTTACAGGTGTCCAGCCAAGTTGAGGATTTAGATCCTCCTGGTACTAGTCTGTACAACACTCTGGGTGGATTGAAGCTTTCCCTACCAGGACTGAACGGAGCTGAAGTCCTCCTGAAAGAGATTGTTTCCCGGTTCGGCCTGCTGGCCACAATCCACAGTGATAATGGGCATTCATGGTTGACATTATACAAACTTTAACCAACTCCCTCAATATCACTTGGAAGCTTCACACTGCTTAGCGGCCTCAAAGCTCAGGGAAAGTAGACTGCCTCACACTTCAAGAAAAAGAGAGTGTGCTTAGATTAACCTTTAGCATTAAGGTTCGGGCTACATGAGCAGTGTTGCTACCTGTACTCCTAGGGGCAGAACTAACCACGAGGATAGGGACTGGCACAGGAGGTATAGGCTCTTCTGTGGGACCAACAAGTGGCTGACTCCCTAGTGTCCCTCCAGAGCCAAAGAAGTCCCTGGCAGGAACCTCTTCTCTGCGGAAAGAAAGGGCACCTGCATCTTCTTTGGGAGACCTGATAAACCAGTCAGGATTAGTCACAAGAAAAGCCACTGAACTAAGGAAAAGAACTAGTCCATAGTAAAAGTGATGCCCTCTAATACACACTAGATCTCTTTAAAGGGCCATCAAAGGGGGAAATGATAAGGAAAATCTGTTGTAAGATGGCCAACAGGACTAATAAGAAAACGCCTGTCCTGATGGATAAGGAATATGGAAGTAACAGGCTATAAATTGTTTGCTAATGCTCAGGGCTCAGACCTCTGGAGAATGATCTCCTCTGAGCCCTCCAGTCTAAAATAAACCTCCTCCCTTTCAAGATCTCCGAGTGCCACTTGGTTCTTCAGCAAGGTGGTCCAGACCAGATTCCGTAACAATTACACCTATCCTTGTCCAAATATAGGAATATGAAATGCTAATATACTGGGAAAAATTAGGCTAAATAAGCCCAGCAGTTAAGGTGATAGTGGATTCCTAACGTTATACTTGCTGATAAGAGCTAGTTTCTTTCTTTTTTTTTTTTAACGTTTTATTTATTTTTGAGAGATAGAGACAGCATGAGCAGGGGAGGGTCAGAGAGAGAGGGAGACACAGAACCCGAAGACAGGTTCCAGGCTCTGAGCTAGCTGTCAGCACAGAGCCCGACACAGGACTCGAACCCACAAACCGCAAGATCATAAGTCAGATGCTTAACCGATTGAGCCACCCAGGCACCCCATAAGAGCTAGTTTCATTTCTCCAAAAAAAAGTTCCCTAAATTCAGGCTTGAGCTTCAAGGGTGAAAAAAAAAAGTCTATATTGTGAAGAATTAGAGAAATAGGTCTACATTTACATATGCCATCATCAGCGAATAGCACAGCCACAGATCTGTGAAAATTGCAGACCTTTACAACCCGGCCTTTGATTAATGACTTAATTAAAGTGGGATTATTATAAATCTGTTGGTAAGAAAGAATGCTAGTTAAAGTAGGAAATATGCTGGCAATCGACCCTTCCAGCAATCATTGTAAGAAACACTGATAACAGGGAGACCAAGTCAGTGACTTAAACACCGGAGATCCTCTGGAAGAAAGGCTGATGTGCGCAAGCTGGGCAAGAGGCCTGAATGCCTACAACTAAGTCACTATATCATATAATGTAGTTTTACTAAAAACCCTAAGGAAAGATTTCTCTCCGGTCTTGGCAAAAAGCAAAGCTGACTTGTCTCCAATAATTGCTTTTTAACTTCATGCACACTATGAATCGTGTGTGCTACTAATTCTACTTTCTTTTTTGGTCTGACAACTGGGGGAGATTAGGGCTAAATTTGTGGCTGGAATAACTAATGTATAGGACTGTGGGACACAAAAGTCTGGGTGCTCATTGAACCACTGTATTTACTCTTCCCCTATCTTTATTTCCCTTTGCCTTATTCTTTCAACCTAGTTTCACCTCTTGTTGTCTATGCTAGTTTGTAAATCACGAGGCCTTTTTGTTCTGAAATGGGATGGAAGGAGAGAACATGTGGGGCATGGGCACTGCCGCTGCTGGAGAGCACAGTTGTGCCTGTCAGGCTGGCCTGTTTTCAGGCAATACTGTTCCCATTGTTTCAACTTCTACTCAAAATGGCCCTGGCAATCTTAGAGCAAAACTCATTTCATAGTTATGGAAACTGAACCAGAGTGTTTGGGATGAGACCAACATGAAATGGTAAAAGAATGACTAGAACAAAAATTTGTCTTTTTTTTTCTTTTATAGTTTATTGTCAAGTTGGTTTCCATATAACACCCAGTGCTCATCCCCACACGTGCCCTCCTCCATGCCCATCACTTCCTTTCCCCTCTCCCCCACCCCCCTCAGCCCTCAGTTTGTTCTCAGCATTCAAGAGTCTCTCATGGTTTGCTTTCCTCCCTCTCCTCAACTATTTTCCCCCTTCCCCTACCACTGGTCCTCTGTTAAGTTTCTCCTGTCCCACAAATGAGTGAAAATATATGGTACCTGTCCTCCTCTGCCTGACTTATTTCGCTCAGCATAACACCCTCAAGTTCCATCCACGTTGCTACACATGGCCAGATTTCATTGTTTCTCATTGCCATGTAGTATTCCATTGTGTAGATAAACCATATCTTCTCAATCCATTCGTCAGTTGATGGACACTTAGGCTCTTTCCATGATTTGGCTATTGTTGAAAGTGCTGTTATGAACATTGGGGTCCATGTGCCCCTATGGATCGACACTCCTGGATCCCTTGGGTAAATTCCTAGCAGTGATATTGCTGACTCATAGGGGAGTTCTATTGTAAATTTTTTGAGAAAGCTCCACACTGTTTTCCAGAGGGGCTGCACCCATTTGCATTCCCCCCAATAGTGTAGGAGGGTGCCCATTTCTTCACATCCTCGCCAGCATCTATAGTCTCCTGAAGTGTTCATTTTAGCCACTCTGAACCGCATGAGGTGCTATCTCAGTGTGGTTTTGATTTGTATTTCCCTGATGATGAGGGACGCTGAGCATCATTTCATGTGTCTGTTGGCCATCTGGATGTCCTCTTTGGAGAAGTGTCTGTTCATGTCTTCTGCCCATTTTTTCACTGGATTATTTATTTGTTGGGTGTGGAGTTTGGTGAGTTCCTTATAGATTTTGGATACTAGTCTTTTATCGGATATGTTGTTTGCAACTATCTTTTCCCATTCTATCAGTTGCCTAGTAATTTTATTGATTGTTTCCTTTGCCGTGCAGAAGCTTTTAATCTTCATGAGGTCCAAGTAGTTCATGTTTGCTCTTTATCCCCCTATGTGTCAAGCAGAAAATTGCTGTGGGTGTGGTCAAGGAGGTTGTTCGTGATTTCTTCTTTAGGGTTTTGATGGTTTCCTGTCTCACATTCAGGCCCTTCATCAATTTTGAGTTTATTTTTGTGTACGGTGTGAGAAAATGATCTAGTTTCATTCTTCTGCATGTTGCTCTCCAGTTCCCCCAGCACCATCTGTTAAAGAGTCTGTCATTTTTTCATTGGATACTCTTTCCTGCTTTGTCAAAGATTAGTTGGCCAACATTTCTGACCAATTCTGAGTTCTCTATCCTATTCCATGGGTCTATCTGTCTGTTTTTGTGCCAATACCATACTGTCTTGATGCTAACAGCCTTGTAGTAAAAGCTAAAGTCTGGGATTGTGATGCCTCCCATTTTGGTTTTCTTCTTCAATAGTACTTTGGCTCTTTGGGGTCTTTTGTGGTTCCATACAAATTTTAGGATAGTTTGTCTTGGCTTTGAGGAGTATGCTGGTGCAATTTTGATTGGCATTGCGTTGAATGTGTAGATTGCTTTGGGTAGTTATGACATTTTAACAGTATTTATGTCTCTGATTCATGAGCATGGAATATTTTTCAATTTCTTTGTGTCTTCTTCAATTTCATTCATAAGTTTTCTATAGTTCTCATCATACAGATCTTTTACATCTTTCGTTAAGTTTATTCCTAGGTATTTTATGGGGTTTTTTTTTTTTGTGCACTTTTAATGGGGTCAGTTTATTAAATTCTTTCTGTTTCTTCATGATTGGTGTATAAAAATGCAACCGATTTCTGTATGTTGATATTGTACCCTGTGACTTTGCGACTTCATGGATCAGTTCTAGTAGGCTTCTGGTGGAGTCTGTCGGGTGTTCTATGTAGAGTAGCATGGCATCTGCGAAAAGTGAAAGTTTGACTTCTTTGCCAATTCTAATGCCTTTTATTTCCTTTTGTTGTCTGATGGCTGATGCTAGGTCTTCCAACACAATGTTAAACAACAATGGCGAGAGTGGACATCCCTGTCATATTCCTGATCTCAGGGAGAAAGCATTCAGTTTCTCCCCATGGAGGATGATATTACCTATGTGCTTTTCATATATGGCTTTTATGATGTTTAATTATGTTCCTTCTATCCCGACTTTCTTGAGGGTTTTTATTAAGAAAGGATGCTGTATTTTGTCAAATACTTTTTCTGCCTCTATCGACAGGATATGTTTTTTAACATATTTGTTAATGTGATGGATCAAATTTATTAATTTGTGAATATTGAAACAGCCCTGTAACCCAGGAATGAATCCCACTTGATCATGGTGGATAATTCTTTTTATGTGCTATTGGATTCAATTTGATAGTATCCTGTTGAGGATTTTGGCATCTGTATTCGTCAGAGATATTGACTGGTAGTTCTCTTTTTTGCTGGGTCTCTGTCTGGCTTTGGAATCAAAGTGATGCTGCTTCGAAAATGAGACTGGAAATTTTCTCTTCATTTCTGTATTTTGGAATAGCTTGAGAAGAATGAATATTAACTCTGATTTAAATGTCTGGTAGAATTCCCCAGGGAAGCCATCTGGCCCAGGGCTATTATTTGTTGGGAGATTTTTGATAATTGATTTAATTCTTCACTAGTTACGGGTCTCTTCAGATTTTATAGCTCTTCCCATTTGAATTTTGATTGTGTGTGTGTGTGTGTGTGTGTGTGTGTGTGTGTAGAGAAATTCGTCCATTTCTTCTAGGTTGTCATGTTTGTTGGCAAATAATTTTTCATAGGATTCCCTGATAATTGCTTGTATTTCTGAGGGGTTTGTTGTAATAAATCCATTTTCATTCGTGATTTTGTCTATTTAGTTTCTCTCACTTTTCTTTTTGAAAAGCCAGGCTAGAGGTTTATCAATTTTGTTTATTTATATTATTAAATTTTTAAAAATATTGTATTTATTTTTGAGAGAGAGAGACAGCATGAGCAGGGGAGCGTGAGAGAGAGAGGGAGACACAGAATTTGAAGACAGGCTCCAGGCTCTAAGCTAGCTGTCAGCACAGAGCTCAATGTGGCCCTTGAACACACGAATCATGAGATCATGACCTGAGCCGAAGTGGGACACTTAACCGACTGAGCAATACAGGCGCCCCTCAATTTTGTTTATTTTTTCAAAAAAACAACTCTTGGCTTCATTGATCTCTTCAACTGTTTTTTGTTTGTTTGTTGCAGATTCTATATTGTTTATTTATGTCCTGATCTTTATTATTTCTCCCCTTCTTCTGGGTTTGGGCTGTTTTTGCTGATCTACTTCTAGTTTCTTTAGGTGAGCTGTTAGATTTTGTATTTGTGCTTTTTCTGGTTTCTTGAAATAGGCCTGGAGTGCAATGTACTTTCCTCTTAGGACTGCCTTTGCCACATCACACAGAGTTTGGATTGTTGTATTTTCATTTGTTTCCATTTCTTCTCTAATTGCCCGATTGGCATTCATTCTTTAGTAGGGTGTTCTTTAACCTCCACGTTTTTGGAGGGTTTCCAGACCTTTTCCTGTGATCGATTTCAAGTTTCATAGCATTGTGTTCTCAAAGTGTGCGTAGTATGACCTCAATTATTTTATATTTATTGAGGGCTGCTTTACGACCCAGTGTGTGATCTATCTTGGAGAATGTGCCATGCGCACTTGAGAAGAAAGTGAATTCCAGAGCCTCAGGATGTAGAATTTGAAATATATCTGTCAAATCCATCTGGTCCAATGTGTTGTTCAGGTCCATTGTTTCTTTAGTGATTTTCTATCTAGTTGATCTATCCATTGCTGTAAGTGGAGTATTAAATTCCCCTGCAATTAGCACATTCTTGTCCATCAGATTGTTTCTGTTTGTGATTGTTTTATGTGTTTGGGTGCTCCCATATTCGGTGCATAGACATTTATAATTGTTAGCTCTTCCTGATGGATAGACTCTAATTATTATATAATGCCTTTCTTCATCCCTTGTTACAGCCTTTACTTTAATGTCCAGTTTGTCTGATGCAAGTGTGGCTACTCCGGCTTCCTTTTGACTTCCAGTAGCATGGTAGATATTTCTTCATCCCCTCACTTTCAATCTGAAGGTGTCCTCAGGCCTAAAATGAGTCTCTTGTAGACAGAAAATAGAGGAATTTTGTTTTTTTATCCATTCTGTTACCCTATGTCTTTTGATTGGTGCATTTAGTCCATTTACATTCAGTGTTACTATTGAAAAATAAGGGTTCAGAGTCACTGTGTTCTCTGTAGGATTCATGCCTGTAGTGGTGTCTCTGGTACCTTGTGCTCCTTGCAACATTTCTCTCCTAGAGTCCCCCTCAGGATTTCTTGTAGGGCTGGTTTAGTGGTGATGAATTCTTTCAATTTTTGTTTATTTGGGAAGACTTTTATCTCTCCTTCTATTCTGCATGACAGGCTTGCTGGATAGAGGATTCTTGGCTGCATATTTTTACGGTTCATCACATTGAAGATTTCCTGCTATTCCATTCTGGCCTGCCACGTTTCAGTACATAGGTCTGTAACTACTCTGATAGGTCTCCCTTTGTATGTTAGGGCCCTTTTATCCCTAGCTGCTTTGAGAATTCTCTCCTTGTCCTTGTATTTTGCCAGTTTCACTATGATATGTTGTACAGAAGATGGACTCAAGTTATGTCTAAGGGGAGTTCTCTGTGTCTCTTGGATTTCAATGTCTGTTTCCTTTCCCAGATTGGGGAGGTTCTCAGCTATAACTTGTTTAAGGATTCCTTCAGCACCTTTCTCTCTCTCTTCCTCTTATGGAATTCCTATGATATGGATATTGTTCCACTTGAGTGTATCGCTCAGCTCTGGACCTCTCCTTTCATGTTCCTGGATCAGTTTATCTCTCTTTTCTTGGATTCCTCTTTTTCAATAATTGTGTCTTCTAAATCCACCTATTCTCCTCTCCCTCTTCTATCCATGCATTGGACATCTTCATTTTATTTTGCATCTCATTTATAGCATTTTTAAAATCACAATTATTTTTAAGCTACTTAGTCTTTGTAGCAAGAGCTTCTCTGATGTTCTATACCTGTTTCTAGCACAGAGACTAATTTTGTGACTATTATTCTAAATTCTTGGCCAGTTATGTTGTTTATACCTTTTTTGAGCAGTTCTTTAGCTGTCATTTTTTCCTGGAATTTCTTTAGAGCAGAGTTCTTCGGTTTTGTCAATTGGCTAGCCTTCTGTCTCTTGTTAGTTTTAAAAGCTTGTTATGTGCTATGCAGCTGTGAGTACTGCTATATTAAAGAAGGCTCATTGACTGTCCAGGGCCTGTCTGTTTAGGATGTGTTCTTTGAATGGTGTCTCTTGGTCTCTATTGTTGAGACTTTGGTTATTTTATTTCCCTACTCGTAGTGGTTTTTAGGACTCTCCACCATGTGTACTTTGGATTGTTTCTTGAGGTAGCCCTGGGAAAGAAAACGCACAGACAAACACATAGGGAACAAAGGCATTCAAACACACAAACAAATCAAACAAGCCAAACGAAAGGGAAAAGAAAAAAGAAAAAAAGATTTAAAAAAAAGAGAAAAAAAGTAAAATTAAAAAAAAGAAAAGAAAAAAGAAAAAACCCAAAGACAAAGGACAGTCTAAAAGCATAAAACCAGAATTCCCAGCTACAAATAAAAAACAAGGTACATGCAGTGCTGTTGGAAGAGCATATACAAAGAGAGAAATGACGGGTGGGGAGAAAGAGAAATTGGATAGTGATGAGGCAGAGACACTAAGAGGCTTAATTCAGAGAGAGAAAGAGGAGAATATGGTAAGAGGTGAGGAGAAAGAAACAAAGATTATGTTACTCAGAGAAACTATTTAGTCTGATTACTCCAGAGAGAGAGAGATTGAAAGGTAGTGGTGGAGGTGTAGAATATACATCTAGAGAATGGATTAAATGTGACTGTTTAAGCAAACCAGTGACTAGAGTGTGCAGTCCAGCAGAAGGGAGGGACACAAATGAGACAAGGAAAAATATATCTGAATAGAAAGAATTGATCTAGAATTAACCAAGATAGTGCATCAATATTGGTTTTGCCCTGAGCGCCAGTAAAAAAGAAAAAAAAAAGCCTCTCTCTAGTGGGGATGGGTGTGACTTGGTGTAGGCAGGTCTTGCCTCCAGTGTGTCCTGCGGGCTCCTCCCTGAGGTCCTGCCTTGGTGGTTGTGGGCAGGAAAATGCAGGCGCCCCAGTCCTTTCTCGAAGCAGGCATTGCAAATCACTCTTTCGGGTCAGATCTCCCTGTGCTGCAGGAGTAGCCAAGGTGGGCCGTATTCTATGTCCCAAGCCACGCCTCATTTCCAGATTTTAGTTCCCGTGCTTTATTGATACCCCCCGAAATATAAACCTGCAGGCTGGGTCCTTCCCACTTGGAATCGAGCTGGGAGAGCAGCGGAGCAGTTTCTTCTCATACTGCCTGGGACCCGGACACCCAGCCCAAAGTCAGCACCACAGCTGGAATCAGGATCCCTCTCTGTCCGGAGCTGAGGTTTTTCTCTTTTCCAGGGACAGTTCTATGAGCAGTTTCAGCCGCTCTTTCTTTTCCCCTTCATTCACTGCAGCTCCCCGCAAAGGGGCCTCCCTCCCCTCCCTCCATGTCTCTGGGTCCTGGCCCGTTTTTATCTTCCCCAGTTTGTACTCACGCACCTATGATGTTGCCTTCTCAGTGGACTCTCTTTTCCTCCCAACCCCCTGCAGTTCAGTGTCCTATGGCTTAACGCCTTCTCCATTTGAGAAATGGGAGCGAGCAAAATGCGCAGAGCTCCCTACTTCTCCTCCAGCTTCTAATATTATTTAGATATTTGTTTCTAGCCTATATATATTGCTCACCAAGCCTGTTATAGGGGTTGTGTTATCTTCATTATACATGGTAGCATAAAGAGGCTTTTAAAGGTTAATTTGAAAAGGCATATAGTATATATGCCTTACCTTTAATGGCAAATGTTTGTTGTATCAGGGAGTATACATTTTTAGTCTCCCCTTCTCACCTCCCCACAAAATAAAGAACTGTCTTAATATTATATGAATGACTACATGTAGCTCTGGAGAAAATACATACTGATATTGATGGTGAATTTAATAGTATAAATAAGATTATATGACATGGGAGAGTCAGTAAAAATAGTAGTATTTATTTTTGAGAGAGAGCATGAGCAGGGAAGGGGTTGAGAGAGAGAATATGAATGAGTACATGTAGCTCTGGAGAAAATACATATTGACTGATGGTGAATTTATATAGTGTAAATAAGCTTATATGACATGTGAAAATAAAAATAGTATTTATTTTTGAGACAGAGAGAGTGCATGCACATGACTGGGGGAGGGGTAAAGAGAGAGAAGGAGACACAGAATCTGAAGCATGTTTTGGGCTCTGAGGTGTCAACATAGATCCCAAAAAGAAGCTCAAACTGATAAGCTATGAGATCATGACCTGAGCTGGAGTTGGACACTTAAACCGACTGGGCCATTCAAGCACCACTGGATAATATATTGTTTGATTTATATGAATTTAAATATACATATGTAACTAAAATAACAATTTAAATGTGTGGACATGGGATCATACCGTGTGCGTGTGTGTGTGTGTGTGTGTACACACCATGTATATATAACATCTATATCTATATACCATCTACATCTGTATATACCTACCTATATCTATCATCTATCTATCTATCCCCTAAAAGCTGGGATTTTTCTTATAGGTTTCTCATTTTCTCATAGTTTTATGAATGAGAGGTTGATAGATGCTAATACTTTAGAATATCTACAGTGTGGAATAGATCAATCAAATTTACACTGGCATTTAGCCATGAAATTAGAAGGCCTATTTATGAAGAAGAATGCAAAGGGAGTATTTTCATCATTTATTCTTCACATATAGTACTATAGAGTGGCAAAATATGGGCAGATTAAATATCTGATTTTATCTCCTAATTGAGGTGGATGTTTTTATGGCCATTTTCTAATGGGATAAATGGTAAATTATATAGGGTTTAAGAAATCTGTATTTTTTATAGAAGATGGAAGAGAGAAATAGTAAAGGGATACAGAGTCACAGATAGTGACATTTCCAAAGCTGCTTTTGTCTATACACTCATTTATGTAAATGTTGATGTTGAGATTAAGGTGACATGGCCAGATTTGATAAAAATCAAATCTCTTTCACAACAAATTCTCAAGAACCATTGTCAATTGGTGATTATTGTATATGAAAGATGCATTTAAAGTATTTAAATTAAAATGAAGCAGGTTTAGGGCGCCTGGATGGCTCAGTCGGTTAGATTTCTGACTTCGGCTCAGGTCATGATCTCGTGGTTCAAGCCCCGCGTCAGGTTCTGTGCTGGCAGCTCAGAGCCTGGGGCTGCTTCAGATTCTGTGTCTCCCTCTCCCTCTGACCCTCCCCCAATCATGCTCTGTCTCAAAAATAAAAATAAAACTATTAGAAAATAAATAAAATAAAATGAAGCAGGTTTTACACAAGAATTCTCAGTGGTCCCTGGTACACGTACACATGAGGTCACCAGTCTTCCTGTAGTACAAGCATCGCACGGTGCTGTTTTCACAGGTGCTTTACACACACACACACACACACATACACACACACACACACACACACACACACACATACATTCACACACACAGAAGACCAAGTCAGAGGGAACACCTATCCATATGTTTCTTTTCTCTTTGAAAACCTATACGTTTTTCAGTACCATGGACAAGAAACATACTTGCTACTAATTTAGAATATCTACAGTGTGGAATAGATCAAATTTACATGGGCATTTAGCCATGAACGTATTAGAAGGCCTATTTATGAATAAGAATGCAAAGGAAGTATTCTAATCTTTTATTCTTTACATACAGTACTATAGAGCAGCAAAACATGTGCAGATTAAATATCTGATTTTATCTCTTAATTGAGGTGGATGTTATTGCATTTTCTAATGGGATAAATTTTAAAATGCCATGGCTAAAGTTCTACAGTGATGGGGCTAAAATTAACTCACTCTATTAAATGCAGTCTTTTGTGGGGGACGCCAGGGTGGTTCAGTCGGTTAAGCATCCAACTCCCGGTTTCAGCTCAGGTCATGATCTCATAGTTTGTGGGTTTGAGCCCTGTGTCAGGATCTGCACTGACAATGTAGAGCCTGCTTAGGATTCTCTTTCCCTCTCTTTCTGCCCACTCTTGGGCCTCCCTCTCTCTCTCTCTCTGTCTCTCTCTCTCTCAAAATAAATGAACATTTAAAAAAAAAAGTAATACTTTTCTCAACAACTGTCGTTTATGTAAGGTGTGTGGGGGCCCTGGAAATACAGAGATAAATAAAACTCTGTTCCATGATATAAATGCTAGAATGGTAATGGACCGAGAATTCTCTCGATCTTTACCATGGTTGTTTTAGAAAATCCATTCTTACCAATCCTGTTTGAGATAAAAGGTAATTGGGATTATTACATCATCAGCTGCATTATGAAGTTAAACTGAGCTGTATGTGGACAGGGAAATATGAACAGCTTTTCTATAGCCAGAGAGGCAGATGAATGGGTAGATAGATGAAGACACAAGCGTACAAATTGTAGATCTCTGAAACATCAGACTCGATCATGTTAAAAGACACAATGTAGATTTGTCTTGACTATGCTTTTTGATATATTTATTCCGGTTAGTAGTTCTTTGTAACCAATTATAAGTGAACACCTTTGTGTTTAGTGATGATAATTGTTTAAATAGGCAGTGTTTTAGGGAACACAGCGTCCATCATTCTTACAACTTGGTGACATGTGAACATGACCAAAATGTATAAAAAAGAATGAGACTTCCTTTCTCCAATTTGTTCAAAGATAAGCGTATGCAGGGCAGGCTTTTCGTTGTATTCTCAAACTGAAATACCAAAAATGTAAATGGGAAAATAGTCACTGATTTTTATCCCCACCTGACAGAATAATGAGAAACATTTCTTTCAAATGAAAATTTATTTTTGAGACATTGTGTCATGAATAACAATGCATTTTAACTGAAAATTTCTAATTGAGATTCTTCATACAGGAATGTAATATTTGTTAAGGAAAAACAGGTGTTTGGATAAAGAAATGGGGAAAGCAGTGAATGTGCTGATAATTTCCCAAACCATAGACAAAAGTCAAACCTTTCGTACATGTGCTTAACTTACCATAAATTTAAAGTAGAGTGCAATGAAAAAAAATACCAATCTAAAAAGTAAAGATTGTTATAAAGATCAAGTCCACAAATGCAAAAACAAGAGAGAAAATAGTAGAACAAAGGAATTCACGTTCTCGCTTGAGAAGAGGGAGCAACTATGAGTAAACATTGAGGTTCTCAGCGTTATTTTGAACCCATCCCTCAGCCTATCGCTGTGTTATTACAGGCACCAGTGGGCATCTGCCCTGAGAATAGATGATTAGCACTTTCTGCCTATTGAACTAATTAGTGGATGTAGTATACCTAAGCTCCACTTACTGTACTGAGTACAGAAAGTGAAGCAGAACAAAAGAAAAAACAAGACTCATGAAGTAAAAGAAAACCTCTTCCCTCAAGTATTGATATTCCATTTTTTTCCTGGTTTTATGATACACAAATGCCATTAATGATGTTTTAATAGTGGCTACCATATTGCACTTGGAAGAAACAGGATACACAATGTGTTTTAACATCCCTGTTAACCATGTGGTCTAAAAACAATGTGGTCTAATAACACAAATGACATATCACATGTAAAATTCAAGGCAAACCTTTTTTTCTGGACTTAAAAGGGTGCTTTTGGCCAACCTACTGCTCTGATTCTGTAACAACTCTCAGAGTCTGTTATTAATGAAAAGAAGAAGACTGGGCCAAGAGATTAGCGTCCACCATCTGATGGCCATTGAGTCACAAATGACCTTCATTCTTGTTTCCCCTGCCCTGCATGCCCACGCCACCTTCCCAAGTCCGCGGTCTTAGCACAATTCCAGTCCTATAAGTTTGTTCTCATCCTAACTAGCTAGGATCTATGGATTCTGCTTCCTCACTGAAAGCTGGTACTAAGAACGACAATTGCTATGTCTCTGGAGGAAAAAAGAACCACCGATTTCTTTATAAGCATTTACATAGAAACATCCTTGACTTCAAGTATTCTTACGTTTAAACTACTTGGACATCTCCCCTGGATTCCACAAATTTAACCCTGAGTTGGAGTTTTCCAAAACAGTGAAAGTCCTATCAAAATAATTATTCAACCAGTCCAGATTTATGTTCTTGCCACCGTGTATACTTGACCTCAAAATACACCTACCAAATGTTTGGCTTGGTTGCTCTGTGTAAAGACCACTTATCTTCATACTAACTTCACTCATTTAGGGACAGGTTAACCCCATGAGTGGTTTTACTGAAATGATCAACTTGAAATTGCTAAAAAATGTCTGCTAAGTAGCTTGTGATATTTTTATATTTCTTCTTATAAATTGAATCTTAAAGTGCAATGACATCTCATATTATCAGGACATTAACCTTCTTCCAATTTCAGATTTCTCAAACAATGCTCAGATCCCAATAGCAATCTCCCAAAGCATCTGAGAATCGCCAGACTTTTGTTTGAATCCACATAGCTGATCGCTATGTCAAGCTTCATGGTTTTTCAATAACAAGCAAAACAAACAGAGACAGAAACTTTCTCACCAGGAAATTAGAAATAAACTGGAAGATAAGTTTTAGAGAGAGGCTCAAGTGACAAAATTAGCTAAATATCACAGCCTGAAATTGGAGAAAGAGAAAACCAAAATCAGATAAAGCTCTTGGCAGAGTGAATACCATGGGGTACTAGTTGAGATGACCCTCCCTCGGACATCAGGAAAATAATAAATTATATTTAGTGATCTATGCCTAAGCAAATAGGAAAATATAATATGCTTACTCTAACTTGTGTCTAAAATATGTTATGTTACAAACAATTGCTTTAGTGTTTGAAGGAGTAAGAAGACCTGGAGTTCAATGTATAGATAATTGTTTCTCAAAATGTAATATTCATACAAACCACCTTGGGATCTTGAGAGAATGTGGATGTGTGTTAGTAGACCTAGGGGTATGAGGACGATTCTAGATTTCTAAGAAGTGAATGTTAGAATGTCCTATTCCTTTCCAATTATGCTGGTAGTTTTTCTGGCAAGGGGAAAGAAGGCATCGATTTCCAATAATGTCAGAGAAATGAGATGTTCCTGCAATTGATCTCAAGTACTTTTTGAAACCTGAAATTAAAACCTACTACTTATATAAGTTGGCAAATTTATGTTACATACAATTCATTTCACTTTGGAAATGAGGAAACAGCATTATAATCAGCTATTTTTAAACTATGAAACGTGAGAGAGAAAATAAGAGTGCATTATTCTGTCTCTTTCCACCATATAATAAGCATGCATGAGAGAAATGTATGGAAATCTGAACTGGGTCAGTACTGCACGAGATTTGAGGTGAACTCTAGCTATACCATATGAAGTCCTATTCAGTAAGATTCTGAAGTCTCTTTATAGTGTCATCCTTTTAACATCTGGAGACTATGCAACACACAAGGCAAGTATCTGGGATTTTTTCCTTTTTTTGAAAGGAAACTTGGTTTTCATTTCTGTGGATGGTGAAACACTGTGCTTTGTTTAGTGGTGAAAAATCATGACTGTGTTCTTCGATAAAGAAGAAAAATGTCCAGGTAATCATCATCTGGTTCTGCACTTTATGTATCTAAATATTACCATCATTAGAATATTCTATAAATAAACTGGAGCTCAGAAGTGAAATACCATAATATACTTGAGGCTAAGGGTGTATAACCTTTCCTAGGCATTGGACATATTAGATGAATTCTTGACCCTGCCAAAGTCCTTTATACTGAGTTTCTAAAACATTCGTGTCCAATGGCATGAACATGAGACTTCTCTGATTTTATTGTCTTCCATATTGAAATTGAGGTTCCAGATGTACTATTGCCTATTTGATCCTCTCTCACCTCAGTAAGCTTTTGCTGAGGGTTAGATTTCTGTGCTACTCCAAATAAGTATTTCACTTCAGATGGCAAAACTCAGTTATACTATGGTGTGGATACAGTGTTTGTTTGTAAAGTGTGTGTGCAAAGGGGGTGGGGTTGAGGGGAAACACCAGGGAATACTGCAAATGATAGTTTCTAAAAGAGGGCATCGAGTGTTCCTTAAAAGGTCAACAGATACATGGGCAAAATTCTGAAAAACTTTATATTGGACAAGAAGGAAAACAGGCTCATGATTCCTAATTTACAGAAGATTCCCACATTTGCTATCACTTTGTAATTCTATTACTCTTTTAAAAAATCAGTATGGTGTAGACAGCAGCTGTATAAACCCATTACCTGTAAAACCCTCTAATATAAATTTTTTTCCCATTTTTTCCCATGTACTGAAGAAAGTTCTGTGAAGCTGGACATGAAGTCGTCTGTGTTAATCAACAAAATATAAGTGATTACTTAGTAAATTATTTATTAAAATGAAGAAAAAAACCAAGACCCAGCAAAACGGCTAAATGGTACGTTGAAATGAGGTGTAATTTATGAGATGTTATTTAGTGAATTGAGAGTCCAAAAAGATTTTCCGGGAAGAACAAGTAATCGATACAAATGTGAGTGCAAATTTGTCTCTTTTTAAAGTTTAAAGCATATTGTCCAAAGTTTTCGCTTGTGTGCATGATATAAATCCCATACGTCGTTTTCTCAGTGACCATAAAAAGCGCAGTTTATTAAAAACTGAAGTAAAAATGAAAATAACTCCTTACAAAACTCCGGTCACAGTTTTGTCATTGGTATATGCAAGTTATTCCACGGGCCCATCCAGAGCTCCTCGTCGTCGGAGTGCGTGTGGTCGCTGTGGACTTCCAGAGGGTCCTGTTCAGCTGTGCTTTTCAGCCTGGGGCCCAGCGGCCGCCCTGCAGAGCCGTCGGTCCCCACGGGGCAAGGGGCGAACGTGACCAGGGTGGGCCTTGTGTTCCTCTTCTCCGTGGAAAAGGGCCCCTTGGACAACGTGTTCAGGGGGACATTCTCCTCCTGTGTCACTGCCAGCTTGTCGAGTTTCTTAAAGTGCCTCCCCAGGCGCACAGGGGAAGCGGCTTTTAAGGTATCAGCGAGGCAGGCCCGGCGGGTTCGCACCACGGAGCCGTTCTGTGCAACGTAGATGTTGCCGTTGACGTTGCTGTGCGGGCCGCGAGGGTGCGCCCGCTTCCTCTGACACTCGGGGGCGCTGTCTTCTCCGGTGGAGCTGGCCTCGCACTCGCGGTCCACGACCAGCTTGATCATCCGTCTCCTCGCCCACTGCCGGGAGAAAAGACAAGAAAAGTCAAGGTCACGGGTATCGGAGGGAGGGGCAGAGGGCACAAGGCCTGTGAAATTCAACACCTTTAAGGGAAAGCTGTCGGAGGTAAAGAACTGAGAGAGGGAGAGAGAAGCCACTGTCCTTTCGCGGCCCAGCCCGCTGGGCGTCCCTTCTCAGGATGAAGTGTGGCTCCCTCAAGGAGCAGACACTGCAGGCCACTTGGGTTCTTGTAGATCGAGTTGCTGTTCTATGTGAAAAACGAGCCTATTGTTTATATTGCAGTGAGGATCTCATCCATCGTTGGACAGTGGCTGCGCTCTTCGGGAGGTCAAATCAGAAGGTATGCATAGCATCAGTAGATCCTGTTCATACTAATACTTCGTTTCCCCAAATTTTAAAGATTTTTTAAGCCCACATTATTCTAATTCCTAATTAAGCCCTCCACTATTTATTAGCCAAACATTTTGTATTCTTGAAGTATCCTAGTGTTCTGTATACTTCATTTAAATATATTTAAATATCTTGCATTTAGTATATGTTATGTATATTTTATTTAAATATAAGTTAACTAGAAAGAAAATATCTTCCCATCCTGAATAATGTATCCAATAATACACAAAACCGTAAATGAAGTGTTGTAAACTTTCCTCTAGGAAGCAACTGAAACACAGTGGACATTTCTACAAGTTGTTCTTTTACCAATCCAAGTCAGACACGACAAGGAGTGAAGGTTAACCAATGCTAGTTTATTCTCAAAATGGTTTCACCTTCTCCTTATATGTGAACTACCTACGTGTCACAGTAATTAAGCTTTTCTGATTTCCAGAAGAATGTTTTATAAAAATTCAAGTCAACTCATTTTTTTTCCTAAATCTTTGGTGACCCCTACCCACAGTGGAAAAAGAAAAGAAATGGTATAAACTTCATTTTTAACACTTATTTCATTTAGCTTCTAGTATTTCAAAGTGTCAGCTACAAACCTGTATGAACATGTTTGAGATTCTTTTTAAGTTTATTTATTTGATTTAAGAGAGAGGGAGGGAAAGCACATGCAAGGGAGGGGGGGGGGGGAGCAGAGAGAGAATCCCAAGCAGGCTCTGCGCTGGCAGCACAGACCCTGATATGGGGCTCCGTCCCAAGAACCCTGAGATCATGACCTGAGCTGAAATCAAGAGTCGGAAATTAAGTGGCGCCCCTGTGCTGTTTTTCAGAATAGGTTTTGCCCGTGTAACTGTACACATAGGCAGAAGCGGACTTCGAGAGACGCCACTGCTGCGGGTTGCGTCCAGAACCCGGTATGGATTCGCAGAAGCCACGCCGCCGGCCGGCATCGCTGGAGAGACGTGAGCCATAGCATGAACAGGGGCCCCACTGGGAAGCGGTAAACACCGATGAGTCACTTGTCGTCCGCCGCGCGGAGGAAAGCGGAGTCGTGTGCCCTCCCACACACGTGCGCGTGGACGACAGGTGCCGCACTTCGCGGGCGTGCTTGCAGCCTCAGGTCACACAGAGGGGAGGCCCCCGTCCTCCCTGAGGGACAGCACACAGAAGGCACAGCACACAGGGCAAGGGGCACCGCACGCTCCCACCTGTCCCTGCCCTCAGAGGGCCGTGTCGTAGCCCTCGGGGCCTCCCGGACGCTTGTCGCGGCGCGTGTCCCTTCTGCTGTCCTGCGCCGGCACCTGGAAGCCCCAGGGGCCCCCGGACAGGCTCTCGCTGCTGCTGCTGCTGCTGCTGCCGCTCCTGCCTGGCTCCGACTCCTCCCCGCTGGCCGAGCCCTCCTCCCCCGATGGGGCCTCTGCGCCGCCCTCCTCGGTGACCGCAGCCTCTGCGGGCCCCTCCGAGGAGGCCAGCTCACTCCCCTCGCCTGCCGCCGCCCCTTCCTCCTCCTCCTCCCTGGGCTCCTCCGCAGGCTCTTCGGGAGGCCGCTCTTTTCTCCCCTTGACCTCCTTGACCTCTTCAACAACTGGCCGCCGTCTGGCCAGAAAGATGTTTTTCCTGGCCTTCTCCCCTTCCGACTCCGTGGACTCTGACTCTTCGGATTCGGGAGTAGAGCTCTCCTCCTCCTCCCCCTCCTCCTCCGAGGGCGTCTCGGACTCGGACTCCTCTTCCGTGGTCTCCGACTCGCTGAACTCGGATTCCTCCTCGCTGTACTCCGTGTAGTCGCTGGAGGATTCCTCCTCGGACTCCACCGTGCTCTCCGTGGCTTCGTCTTGGTCCAGGGTGAGTTTCAGATAGTCCTTGTCCGCTTCCTCCAGGCGCCTCCGCCACTCCTCGCCCTCGAGGTCCGCGGCGCCCCTCCTCTCAGCCAGGCCTCTCACCTTCTTGAAGATCATTGGGAATATCCTGGCCTTCTTCCACGTCGTGTAGGGGGGCTCGGCCGGCGGCTTCTCGATGGTGACCACGACTTCCTCCTCCTCACTAGGCTCTCTAACTTCAACTTTAGGTTTTTTAATTTTCTTGGCCTCTTCCTGAAAATCACGAAAACGCAATTGAAGTATGAGCTGGGGGCTGCTTACCAGGTGACGCTGTCCCGCACAAGTTAGGCAGGGATGAATCTGCAGGTTCTGTAACTAGTCGTGGAGACCGAGTGCACGGTTCTCTGCTGCATCCAGGCAGTGTGACCACGAAAACGTATTTTATTTTGGCTTGTACTTCGCAACGCCAAAACCTAATGCTTTCGCATTTCTTTATCTTACTGAGTTTACTTTGCGTCTTAGATCAAAAGAGAAAGAAGTAATCATCATCTCTTCTGTCTCCCATCCCTATATGTTGATGAAACACTTTGTGTTTCCTTAAACAAATTCTAAATAATTGGGAAATTATGACACTTTACCTGAGAGGTTTATGTGAAATGTGTCTATTAATTTTGAACAGGGTAAACTACAGTCACATTTGTTTTCATTTTGATTTTTGATAAATGTTCCCAGTAAATATTTTTGACAAGTATATAAATGACTCCTGTTAATTAAAATCTAAGTGACAGAATTCCATTAAAAATACTGGTGGCGATATTTTCCTTCTGTTTGACAACTATACTGTGTTCATGATTTTTAGATACGCTAGACAACGCGGGAACCAAAGTGACCAGTGTTTGGCAAAAGACTTCATGTACTTGATTATAATGTTATCTTTGTGGAGTCATTTTTAGGATTTTAGAAAATATGAACTTCACTGTGGCTTTCTTCCAGGCATTTAACATTTTATAGAAGGAAATAAATATACACAACTGTTAATTTCCTTCTATAAACAAAATGGTGAAGTGGTGAGCATTATACAATTTCTATGGAAAACATGTACTAAGTGAAAAGGAGTTCTGACTTTTGAAGTATGTTGTAGCCTACTATTCCAATAGAGATAAACATCATCTTACCTCTTCTTCCTCATATTCCTCCTCTGCTTCACCAACCACCTCACCGTACTCCTCTGGTCCAGTGGGCGGTAACAGACGGCGACGGCTTCCATATTGAGGCATCTCATACCTGTAACAGAAACTTAAAACTTTCAACACGCTTCTGTGTGGTTCATGTAACCTTGACTAATTTCTTTTTTGTCTTCATCACTTACTCAACAGACCTCTCTTATAGCACCTATCACACTCCTTGTCAACCAACTAGTTACAAAACCATAGGCTAAGAACTACAACCTGGTGGCCAATGGTTTTTGCCATGATGGTACCCTGCAATAACAGCAAAAAGAGTCAGGTTATTTCAGATTCAAGTTTGGGGAGAGGCTAGCATGAAGAGAACAGCAGATCGTTCCTTAATGAGCTGAAGAATTTAGAAGGTTCTTTGTAAAACTAATAGCTTGTTCACAACATAATGTTTCTATCATTACAGCGAAATCCTGCTTCAGACATGATCTGGGATGGTGTTTGCATTCTCCCTCTGTTTTTGCAACAGCAGTTAATGTGTGTGTAGGGCGGCTCGAACTGCTTATCACTGGGTTCTAAAGTATGTTTTCTTCCTAATTTCTCCTTGGCAAGTCTTGAGGCTGACTAGGTAGATAAAATGTTAAACGTACCCTATAAAATAAAGGGTGAATTCAGGAATTGAGCAAATATGTTTGACTCCTATTTCTCATTTAAATAAGTTTGAATCATTTTACTGCCACATTAGAGCTGTGGTCAATACCAGCATAGAACACCAAACCAGAACTGAGTATGCAAAGAAAAAATAGATAAAACCTGATTGGAATTAAAAGTAGACACATAATTCAATTTCAAGGATGAAACAAACAGATGAAATCACATTTGCAACACAAATGCTAGTAATATTTAATAGCTCATTATTCATAAAAAAGATTGATACTGGATTAAAAAAACTGAAGATGTACCCATGTTCATAACTGTAATAATCTTGTCCAAATTCCTGGCCAGGATCAATTCCAGACTCCATGGATAACTCCTATTGTTCAAAAAGAGAAATTGCAGTTGAAAATAAATTCTTACCACATTTCAGATCAAATGAATTTAGATTTCCAGACCTAGAATCCCAAGACTCTGAGAGCACTCCTGCCAAAAAACTTCAATTACAAATGTTAAACATATTCAAAACTTTTTTTCCGACTCCAACTATTTGACGTGTAATAAAGTGATGTTGTTAGGATGGAGGGAGTACAAAAAAGGGACATTTCTTCTAATGGGGAATCTATTAAAGATTACAGATGAGCATATCATTTGTTCTCGGGTAACTTTACAAACTGCCAGTGGAAACTTTTCACTCTATTTTAACTTGTATTATTAACAGACTTTAGCCTTGACCATTAGACCTTGACCTTGACCATAGAAAGTTAACAGCTTCATAGCACCTGGAGCACTTGTATTCATTACACTTATTTTTATCAAAGGATCTGACGATGATCATTTATACATTAATTAAACAGAACATTAATATGTGAGACCACTCAGGGATGTTTACATTTTAAAATCTCTTGCTAATTCTATGGGGTGCCTGGGTGGCTCAGTCAGTTAAGTAACTGACACTTGATTTCAGCTCAGGTCATGTTCTCATGGTTCATGAGAGCGAGCCCTCAGTTGGGCTCTGTGCTGATAGTGAGAGGCCTACTTGGGATTCTCTTTTCCTCTCTCTCTGCCCTTTCCCCACTTGCTCTCTATCAAAATAAATAAAAAGAACTTTAAAAAAAGAAACATGCTTCAGTTTGCCCACCAGAATGGCTAAAACAAGCTAACCCAAAGAGCAGCAGCACCATGTTTTGGCAGTGACATGGGGCAACGGGAAGTCTCCTACACTTCTGGAGAGATTCTAAATGCACAAATCCTTTGGAAAATGTTTGGCAGTAATAGTAATGCCAAATATATGCATAGCCTTGGACAAAAATTCAAAATAGTTCAGTTTATATGCTGAACATAAGTGTGCGCCAAAATCCATTTGTAAAAGCCGAAAACTAGAACCAAAGCAAAAGTCAATGAGATACTCACTCCTACCTCACACAGGAACAGAGATGAATCTCCCAAACAGAATGATGAACAAAAGCAGTCAGGTACAAATGAAACACATGATTCTATATAGTCCTCTTTATATAAGCTTTAAAACAGACAAATGGATATGTGAGTTAGAAGCCACATGAAAAATTTTTAAGCAGTGATATGAGTACCTTGTCTGAGCCTCACTGGCTACCATACTGCCGCTGTGCTCTCCAAGTCTACAGTTAGAAGAAAATCCTGCCGTTTGTGACATCACGGGTAGAATCCGCGAGTGCTACATTAAGTAAAGCAAGCCAGACACAGGAAGGCAAACACTGGATGGTATCAGTCATATGTGGGGCACAAAAATACATAAAGATAAATAAAAAGGCACACTCCTAGAAAAGGAGATTAGCGAAGAGGTTATCAGGGGGTGGGGGGGAGGGGAAAAGTTGGTAAAAGGGTATAAATTTTCACTATAAGATGAGAACAGTCTGGGGATTGAATGTATAGCATGGTGACCTCAGGGGATAACTATATAATTGAAATTTGGTAAAAAAGATAATGGTTCTCACCAACTGGCAACACGCAACAATGTATACTTTAACTTACTTAGAATTCTGTAAAATATACTTAAAGCTGAAATTTATATATATGTGTGTATATATATAAATTATACATGATCTATATAGATATATGATATATAGATATATATTAGATATATTTTTTTCAAAGATGAAGTCAAACTCTCACTTTTCGCAGATGACATGATACTCTACATAGAAAACCCAACAGACTCCACCAGAAGCCTACTAGAAATGATGCACGAATTCAGCAAAGTCGCAGGGTACAAAATCAACATACAGAAATCAGTTGCATGTTTATACACCAATAATGAAGCAACAGTAAAAGAAATCAAGAAAATGATCCCATTCACAATTGCACAAAAAAACCCATCAAATACCTAGGAATAAACCTAACCAAAGATGTAAAAGATCTGTATGATGAAAACTATAGAAAACTTATAAAGGAAATTGAAGATACAAAGAAGTGGAAAAACATTCCATGCTCATGGATCGGAGACATAAATGTTGTTAAAATGTCAACGCTACCCAAAGCAATCTACACATTCAATGCAATCCCAATCAAAATTGCACCAGCATTCTTCTCAAAGCCAGAACAAACTATCCTAAAATTTGTATGGAACCACAAAAGACCCCAAGGAGCCAAAGTACTATTGAGGAAGAAAACCAAAACAGGAGGCATCACAATCCCAGACTTTAGCCTCTACTACAAAGCTGTCATCATCAGGACAGTATGGTCTTGGCACAGAAACAGACACACCCATGGAATAGAACAGAGAACCCAAAATTTGACCCACAAATGCATGGCTGACTAATCTTTGACAAAGCAGGAAGGAGTATCCAGTGGAAAAAAGACAGCCTCTTTAACAGAACGTGCTGGGAGAACTGGACAGCAACATGCAGAAGAATGAAACGAGACCCTTTCTTACACCATACACAAAAATAAACTCAGAATGGATGAAGGACCTGAATGTGGACAGGAAACCATGAGCACTGGGTGTTATATGGAAACCATCTTGACAATAAACTATAAAAATAAATAAATTACTTAGGATTTTTAAAAATATACTTAAAGCTGAAATTTATATGTATATATATTTATATATATAAATTATAGATATTCTATATATCTGTATCTATATACATATATAAATTATATATAATCTATGTCTATCTATCTATATCTATCTATCAGATATATTTTTGACCTAACATACTTAACTTAGGAAAAAACAAAGAAGCCAACTGAGTCATTGGGGGAAAGGAGAAATAGTATCTGGGTGTTAACATGGACAAGATTATAGAAAGTTTGTAGGGGGTGTGCACTTTATAAAGATTTTTCTAGCTGTTCATTTTCACTTGTATACTTTTATGTCTGTAGTTACATTTCAACAAAAAGTGCTAATTATAGAAAATGGGGTTGGGAAATGAGGTTAATAAGAACTGGGACAAACTTAAGCTCTAAATTTAAGTTATTCAAACTTAATACTTTAAATATAAATCTATATCTCTACCTATATTTTTCATATTGGTAAGCTTAGACTTTTCAGGCATCTAAAACCCAACACAATTATATTGGTTTAAATGAAGCAAACTGATTTCAGTACTTATGCTTTTAAAAGCCTTGGCGAAGGCATGTTTAGTGTAATATATATGGAGACTGAGAAAAGACCACCAAAAGATTTTGAAGTTGAAAGCTAAATGTTCAATGCAGTACATAAATACAGTGGAATATCTTTCACCCTTAAAAAAGAAGGGGGTAAGAGATGCCTGGGTGGTTCAGTCAGTTAAGCATTCAACATTGGCTCAGGTCATGATCCCATGGTCCGTGCTCTGTGCTGTCAGTTCAGAGCCTGGAACCTGCTTCATATTCTGTGTGTCCCTCTCTCTCTCCCTGCCTCTCCCCTACTCATGCTCTGTCTTTCTCTCAAAAAATAAACGTTAAAAAATTTTAAAAAAAGAAGCAGTTGCTGCCATATGCAACACCACAAATGAACCTTGCGAATGTTATGCTAGGTTAAATAAGCCAATCACAGAAGGATAAATACCGCATGATACCATTGTACAAGGTATCTAAAATCATCAATCTAGAATGCTCTTGCCATGGGTGGGGAGAGGGAGAAATGTGGGACTGCTTTCAACTGGCATAGAGTTTCAATGAAGCAGGATGGAAAAGTTCTAAAGATATTCTGTGCAACACTGTGTTATTATAGTCAACCACACTGTATTGCACATGTAAAAATTTTTTAAGAGGGAAGATCAGAAATTATGTGTCCTTACAACAATTAAAAACAAAAGTGATTTTGAATTTCAGTAACTTTTGGCAATAAGGAAAAACAAATATTTATGGAAACATAATGCAACTGAGTGGATTTCAGATTTTAAGGTAGAATCAAATAATTTCCTTACAGACACACACACACACACGCACTTTTATTCTCCTAGAGGGAGAATATGACATATATCTGTCATCAGACAACTTAAAAAATATTATAGAAGGATAGAAGCAATTGGAAAGGAATCCAGGAAACTTAATCCTAGAGTCAGTCACTCTAGTCTGAGCTGGGTGGAAAAAGACAGAAGTTGGTAGAAGGGAATAATCTGAAGGGTCCCTCTTGGATTCCTATACCATCAATTATTGAAGAGCAGAGCATCAACTATGCAGAGATAGATGATTGATAGATGATAGATAGATAAATAGATTATAGATAGATAGATGATAGAAAGAGTGATTATAGGTAGATAATAGGTAGGTAGGTAGATACATACATACACACACACATACATACAAGGAAGAAGGACATGGCAGCCATTAGGCTCCCTAACGGGCCAGAACAGACAGGAAATATCAACCCTCTCTGCTGTTCCATGCAGTCCCCATTGCCCCACATTTTTTTCTTACCACACAGACAAGACAGGATTAATTTAGTAAATTACTGACAAAGTGTAAACATGTATACCAAGGCAAGCAAAAGCAACAGTATTACTACCATTTTCTGAGTTTCTTCCTACCTGAGGTAGGAGCTTGTATATTCAATATTACTGCCAAGATTTTAGAGAACATAAAACCGAGGGTGCACATCTTGACTATGCTTTTGTATCCAGTAACTGCCATTTGAATCTTAAGTCTGAGTTATCTGATTCAATAGTCTATGGAAATGTTTGCTAAAACTTTACAAAAGTTGAAATATTCCTGCCACTCAACCTCCAAATTCTGGAGAGTCAGTTCTAACTACTTACCCACTTAGATACCACTTTGGCATCTAAATATGCCAAAAGAAATAGACATTGAAAATTAACATTATTTTTTTAAAATTTAGCTACTGTATACAAATAGATACAAATTATATGCATTTATTGTATAATTCTGATTATCTTTTTTTCTCATGGCTGCAAAAATGTCCTAGGCATTTTGAAATAGACATGTGCCCAAAGGCAGTTTATTTGAATTCCGTGAAAGGATTAAAGACTGTCAATCACAACCCAATCTCTACCTTTCTTATTTCAGTACAGAGGCCAGAGCTCTTTCCTCAAACCCTGCCTAGTCCTGACCCCATCTCAGGAACAGTTCTGATTTATCTCGATTCTCGGAGACAAGAGAATGATCAATCAGGTTCATGATCTGTCTCCTTCAATGAGAGTTTGTTTTCAACAGGAGCAAAGGGCTTCTCTGTCTAACTCCTAGAGAATGAAGCTAAAGGTTTGGAATTTCAGCCCCCAGCAGCCAGGAGAGAAGTGATTTGTGTACTTACTTATTTATTTGTTTCAATGTTAAACCACCTCTTTTCTGTCTTGTAAAATAGTGTTGGGAGTCACCCAGTCTGCCTACATGTAACAGGGGCTTAATTCTGAAGGCTCAGCGAGGTTGTAAAGAAAAGAAAATTGATACCTCTGGTTTAAGAAGAGAAGGCCTCAGCAGTTGCTGTTGCTGCCAAAGGAAATTAAAATAGAAAAAGGTTTAGAAAGTAATTCACGTGGAAAAGGAAGATCATGATTAAAAAGAGAGGGAAAAAAAGGGCCACAGCTTAAAACTGGTTACCTTGGGATTATGATTTATCATTCATGTGATACCAAGCAGTATTTTGACTATTTATGTTAGAACATAAAATAATGATTTTTTAAAAAATATCATCATTGTTTTGATTAACATCAAAGTTAATAGTCTTAATGATTAAAAACCTATATATAACTTTTTGGTTCAAACTTAATATAAAGAGTTACTTATGATTCTAAAAGCACTTTAAGTGCCACACAATCCTTTTGAGCAAGTCTAACCTTGTTTTAAATTGCCCCTCTTTTTTTCTCCCCACATTAAATGCAATCAAGTTCACCAGTAAGAAGAGGAGAGCGCACAAAATCATGACACAGTTGTAATATACTCATCATCATATTTAAGAAATGCTCCCCATTTTTCTGTTTACCAAAACATGGGTTGCTTACAGTCAGGCATTAGGCACGCTTTCGAAGATCCTTTGTGATTAGGGAAATCGTCCTTCCTTGGACTTTGTGGGGATCACTTACTGCCTCCCAATCTCACCCATACTTACTAAAAGGAAACAAGGTCTCTGTATAATTTATACTCCAACCAGATGGGAACAAGATACACTGTTCAAATGGCGGCTTCTCTACTCTTTGAGGAGTGGGGGATAGCTACACAAGAGTAAGCACCGGGAACGTGGGCAGAGGAATTCCGGGAGAAGTCCCAGCAGTGAACCAGACATTTGAAAGGACCAATGGCACAGCTATGTGACTGAAGGGCTACAGTTTCCACAGCATGGCTGTGAGCGAGCTTTGTCTAGTTAAGGCATTCATTTAAGGAAGCAGGAAGTTGGAATTAGAGATATTCTAATCCAGTCTGTTAGCTATTAGCATGGTCCACAAACCCAGTTATTCTTAAATGCATCCACCTTGATCTCCAAACACATAAGGACTTGTGCATTCCCAAACGACCGACCAATTAGGTTGTGTGCTCATTTCACTGTCTTGACTGGGAAGCTGTCTGCTAAACTCTGGTGGGCTCTCAGTGACCTCATTGGCAACACCACTCTCGGAGTGGCTAGCCAGCTACCGCTGGCCAGAATGACCACTATCTTCTCTGCTGACTGAGAGTCAAATGAACATGATCAAAAAGCCAGAGCTTTCTAATAGTCTGACTTTTCACAACTGTTTAAGATCTTAAGCTCTAATGTATTGGGAAGGAGCTTTGGACTGGCAAAAAGGCCAAAAGCTAAGGAGGCTAACATTAGGTTTATGGCCTTAAAGAAAGAAATTTGGTGGAATGTCACAACATCAAATAACATCAATTCAGGAAAAAATAAATTTATCCTTGAAAAGGTGAGCATTTGAGGTTTGTTCACCCACTTAAAACCCCCAAACAAAATGGTAACAGGCATAAAAGAGCATAAATAGCATAGCATATTTATAAGTTTTGTTGAAATAAAGGAAAATACCCTAGCTATGAAATAATGTAAACTCAGCCTACCTATAACACAAATATTTTGCTAGGAGGCTTGACAGAATACCATAAAGCCCTTACCTCTGATGCATACCCTCTCCTGCAAGGCAGAAACAAAGAAATCAGAATTAAACAACTTAGAGTTTCAGATTAAGTAAAGTTATAGATAAGAGTGTTTTTTAAAAATGTAAAGTATACTGAGAAGGTAATGTTTACTGAAAATTGTCTCAGTGAGAAATACATTTTCTGGCAGTTTCAGGGCAGGAGGATGGAAGTTTCCTGTCTGCATTACCAAAACCATGATCGGCCAAGACCCACATGTCATATGACACCCAATCATACACAGTCTATTCTATCCCAGCAGTGTAGAATAACACACTTTGACTCTGTTATTGTCAAGTGGATTAAAAGTATGCTATATCATCTCTATCCTAGACAAGATTTGATACATATAAGGTACTCATTTGGGGAAACTGGTGTTTTATACAAGAAAAACATATTGGTACAGGATAAAAAAAAAATTACCTCAATGTCTAGAATACATTCTCCTGAACATTTGTAAGGCTTTTGTGTGTGTGTGTGTGTGTGTGTGTGTGTGTCTGTTTGCATCAGTTTATTCTAAAAATAATGAATGAAAAATACTGACTGGTCTTTAAGGGTCAATGGCATTATCAGACATAATAAAACAGTTGAATACTATCAGAGGTATAATAGCCAAACATTCAGTATCATGTAAGGATTTGTAAAGTTCATGGAGCACAAGTTGGGGAAAGGTTTGACTGTATTTGAGAGGGGGACAAAATATAGAATACTTTCAGTGTTGGATGTCTTTAATTATGAAGAGTTCTTATTTAGCCTTTCCTAAACAGTTGATCTAAAGTGTTATATGTAGAGTATGGTGCTAGGGACTGATATACAAAACTATAACTGCTATCAAGAGGCAGTCACGTTAACTTTACAGTCCAACAAAGCAATCTATAGAAAATTTCTTTAAAATATTACAAGGCCTTTACACAAGAAGTCTACTTATCTGAACAAATATCAAGTGGGTAAGGCATCGCCGACTGAGATGGTCGGAAATAATAGTACTATGATGCTTACTTAGTCCTGTCACAATTTATTTTCTGAAATGGTCCTTCTGTGACTTCTGGTTCTATGGTTCTGCTAATAGTTATGTGAATTATAACCCTTCGAAAGCATCTAGAAGTTTACTAGCTTTATATCTTTCAGAGACAGAGAAAGCTCATACTTGGATTTTAGTAATGAGAATTGAGTCACATACATGATATAAAATGTCCAACGAAAGCTGGACTTTATTCTTTAGGATATTTAAGCTGCCTTTTTTTCCGTAGTGGTATTTTCCCTACATGAAGAGAATAAGATGTCAATAGATGAACTATACTGTTTCCATTAATCTTTTTGTTGCCTTTCATGTAGTTATTTGGATTGTTTGTCTCAGCTCAAAGGCAGAAAATGACTTGGAAAAGGTACACAACAGAATCAATACATATAATTGCATGCTTTCAATTAATGCAACTTTCTGTTGACTCTTATGAGGCACATAATTTGATGCATTTAGATGGTATTCCATGTGTGTTATCATTTTATACCATTTATGTGCATTACAGTTAACTTTTAAAAATAAGGAAAACATACAGTAACTTATGTCTTTTGAAAAGGTATCTAATAGTTTCTTACACACCAACTGGAACATAACAAATGCAGAGGAAAACTAAGGTATTATGATTCTGGAGGTTGGTTCTCAGGTTGTGGAGGCTTAAGGATTGAGAAAGGAATAATATTTTGGGCTCTGAACTCAAAAAATATTTATAGGTCTCATGCAGAAGGCATTCGAACGGACTTTTACAATTAAGCCAGAGATCTCTAAATAGAACCTGTGAGTAAAAAACTACATTAAATATAAAAATGTGGGAATGGATGTTTCATTTGAAAAGTGTAAGATGCTAATAAAATGTTTAGACTAAACAAATACTATATAAATGAGACAGAAAAGGACAATGTAACAACTCAGTGAGGCTATGATACCTACGTAAAATTATTTGGAGTTTTCATAATATTTCTTCGTAGTTATTTAGAGAACATATTAAAAATATCTTTCCCATATCCAAGAATTTGTTGATACAAAAATAGCTTAAATAAGACACACAAATTAAAGTCTTATACAGTTATGAATAATACCTTTTCAGAGTCCGCCAAATAGCACAACTTCTCATGCAAATGACCAGCTGCCAACAAAAATTCCAACTGAAATATTTCAGTGAAAGACAGAAAAAATCAGGTTTAAAAACCCCAAGAAGGAAATTACTCTTGATTTGGATGAAAAGAATCTGAAGCAAAGGAGCTAATGAAAATAATTAGTTTTATGGATTTTTAAAAAATCTGATACTATTAATTAGGGATGACAGACCAAATTCTTGAAGAAATGTCACCTAATATAAGAACTGAACAAAAGCTCTGAAATGATGGATTGTACATGCCTATATTAGAGACCTCCAATGGAGATCACCAGGCAAGATTTGGGCCTAGATTTTTTTTTTTTCCTGTGCAAACTTTTATTTTCTACAATATTAAAACTGCAGAGTAAATCAAATAATTATACTTGTATTCAAAGTGGGGATTTCCAGTAAATACAATTTATTCCACGGATTAGATGGGAAAACAGAATAATTACTTGCTGGGCAAGTGTAGCTTTCAATAAAAGATAGGAGGATAACACTTAGCTGAGCCGATGTCTTTAAGAATTTACTGAGTTGAGTTCTGAGAAAAACTACAATATAGTGGTTCTTTTTTTCGAGGATACATTTTTCTCTGTTTTGCTTAAAACAAAGAGTAAAAGCCTGTATAAGACTGATGACACTTCACCAGACATATTCTTTCTTGATTTCTACTTAAAATGTTTATATTTTGTTTATACAAATAAATCTGGATGATTTATCTAAAGTAACTAAAGGCAACTAGAAATGAAGCCAATAATGCCTTTCTAAAATTGTGATAGATAAATGGTTTCTATTATTGATAAACTTAATAACAATATTTATAATTTTCATCAAATAATAACTTAAATCATACTAGATAAATCTTTGTAGACATTTATTTAACCTTATTTTGATGAAACTGATTAGAATTTCTTTATTAAACTAGAGATATTTTCTTTGAAAGAGAATCTTATGATAAAATTATAATTACAAGATGATAACATAATGCGGACAAGCAAAATTGAAGGCCCCTTTAAACATCTGTGGGAACAATGAAATGTCTTATAAAAGCCAACAATTCAAGATTTATTTTCATTATAATGAGGGGAAGAGAAAGCATAATGAGAAATAAGTAGAATAGGACAGTAACTGAAAACATAAAAGATTTTTCAAATGTGTAAGCATACTAGTAAGATAAAAGCAAGCCAGAGTGAAGACTGTTCATGTAAGAAAACAGAGGACTATATCTTATAGCACCTGGGATTTATTTTGGAATACCATAATGTCTGTCAACTCGTATATTTCTAGATACATTTTTACTTTGGTAGTATTTAACCTTACCAAATACATAGGCTTCAAGGAAAAATCAGAACCTATGATATCATTTTTTAGCTTATTTTCACTTTTTTTTTTTTTTTCCTGGAGCACTCAAATAAAACTATGGTCAAGAAGTAAATGTAGACATTACTGCATTTACATGTTAACAAACCATTGGTTTAGATTGGATATCTAACTTTGTTGCCCACATATTCCCACTGAAAAATAGATTGAAATTACTTACTTTTTAAATACATGTAGACAAATAATGCTACTTCGTAGTTAAGAAAATTAAGGTAAATCTATAATATGAGTTAGAAATGATGAGGTTAATAATCTTTAAAATTAAAAAAAAATGAGGAAAAAAACACAGCATTGCACTGAGTTTACGGTAAAAGAATGGAATCTTCTTTAATGTTCACATTTGCTTCCACATGAAGATTACGGTCCACAAAAGAGTCGTCCACTTAAAATAGGAAGAGCAACATTACAGAGAAGTAGATTGGCTGTGAGGTTGCTTTTCAATTCCCTCGACAATACCGTGCAAATTCCCCTGGTTTGGTTCCGAAGTCATTTCCACATTTTCTGTCTCTGGAGGGCAACTAGTTTCAAGGTTTGCGTTGTGCATTGGTGGAAAGTTTTTTCCTATTTGACTGTACATGTTAGCTACTGACTTTTCAAGGTCTGCTAGGTTTTTAATATGCTTGAGGATGCCTTTTGGTTCCCTTTGAGGATCCACATTGCACCCTGTTGCGGATGCTGGTAGCTGTGTCCCAGAGGACTTCCTTTCCCCGGCTGGTGTCACACCGACTGTGCCTTTAACAGCTGGTATACAGACACACCCGGTGGGCGGAACTGAAGGTGGAGGAGACGGTGGAGAAGGAAGAGGGGGACAAGGCGGAGGGAGGGAGGGAAGTGAAGGTAGAAGGAGTGAAGGAGAAGTAGAAGGAGGAGAAGGGGGGCCAGACAGTGGAAGAAGTGGAGGAGGAGGCGTGGGGGGAGGAGGACCAGAAAGAGCAACAGGAGTAAGGACAGGAGGAGGAGGAGAGATATTGGGTGGTTTGGGAAGGATTTCGAAAATGTTCCTTTCGGTTTTGATAGTCAGCATATACGTGGGTGCCTCTCTCCTAAAGACTGGAGAATGCAAAATGCGAGGCGTTGAAGGAGAAAGTTCCAAGGAACAGTCAGCAGGAGAAACGATGGTGGTAGGTTCTGACTGGAGCTCCACAGTTCTTGAAATGGTTGGCAAAGTGGAGAAGGAAGAGGGAGATGAAGGAGAGAAACAGGAAGAGTCGGAAGTCTGAGATTCCAAGGGTTCCACTTCAGTCAGCGCATCACCTGGGCTCATTTCCTCTCTCTCCGCTGCGTGCGTGTCCTCAGCTCTCAGCAGGCAGTTCCTGCCACGTCTTTGGTTTGGGAAGGTTCTAGAGCTTTCCCTTCCACCTTCCTGCCTGTCTCTCTGCCACTGGTCCAGATCTATGGTTTCAGGTCTCTCGGGAAGTTCCCACACTGGTCTCTTAGGGAGGCCGACCGGCTGACTCCACATCCTCTGAAACATTTCCCTTGGGCCCCTTAGGGACTTACTCCTGCCTTGTGTTCTGGGTACAAATGAGTCAATAAAATCTGTTCTTAGCAAAACGTCTGCATTTGTGGGTCTTGGATCTAGAGTTTCCTTATAAAGAGAACTGTGTGCACTTAAGGCATCCTCATCGGCTTCCAGGGGGAATGTCCTTGCTGACTTGGGCTGGTTGTTGTTAAGCGATCCATCTACATGAGCCTGTGTGTGAGCCTCAATAGTGCTGGAAGAAAAGGGCATCACAATGTGTTGGTTTTTCCTGTCTTCTGAGAGTGATTTATTTCCCCTGCTTTGTTGGAAATGGTAGAGAAGGAAAAGACTTGAAAGAAAAGAACATAATGAAATGTAAGGAAACAGGTTGTGACATAGCTTTTCCTGAGAAAGAGGGTTCTCATTACTACTTCAAGATACAAAAGTCCCAATAACACTCATCTACGGAAGCAAGACATTACGTTCGTGTCCCTGATCTCTAAAAGGCAAGGCAGGAAAAGCCGGGAGCTGTGAGTGGCATGAGAAGTTTTTTTTTTTTTTTTTTTTTAAATGTGTCAATCTGTAGACTGATTTTTTTCCCCAGTTAGTTTGATACAGCAGAGTATCCAGAGCCAAACATAACTGTCCTCTCTCTCTCTCTCTCTCTCAATAAAGTGTAATTTTATTTATTTTTAAAGACAGCAAATGGGAGAGGGACAGAGAGAGAGAGGGAGAGAGAGAGAATCTCAAGCAGGCTCTGCACTGTAAGCACAGAGCCCAGTGTGGGTCTGGAACTCACGAACCGTGAGACCAGGACCTGAACTGAAATCAAGAGTCAGATGCTTAACCAACTGAGTCATCCAGGTGCCCCATAACAGTTCTCTTATGTAGAAATCACAATTCTCCAAACTGAAAACCAGCATTTTGGCTAATGGTTTCACATCCTTTGCTTTGGTTTAGGGTGCTCAGAGCTCAGAGCTGACGGTTTTGGGGAAAGGGTCCTTCACTATATCTGATTCAGTGCCATTATTTCTCATCTCAGTAATTCTGTCCTGGAGCTAAAAGTACTCTCTTCCCTGCCATACAGCTGACCAGAGAATACAGAAAAAAATTTTCTATTCTCCAAGGACAGGTGGGAGCAATTTCCCTCACAGGGTTCAAAATCACAATTGAGAAGTTGAATTGATGCCAGGACCTTGACAGAGATTATTTTCTTCAGCTTCCATTTTAGGCTTCATCAGTTTTAAAATGCTATCTACATTACCATAAGAAGAGGGGCCAGTGGTTTTTAGTTTGAATATGATCTACATCAAACTTTGGTCAACACGGACTTTAAAGGAAATGTTTATGTTAAAATAACATAGTTTTGATATCGCTGGAAGATGTGCTCAGACACTGACACTGAATGACAGGCTGCAAGTGACAAATGCAATTGAGTAACTAAGGAAAGCACCGGTATGTGGCCCCCAGCACAGCTGGGTGCTTCGGAAAGTTTCTCATTGGGTCTTGCTCTCAAGCTCAAAGAGAGTAACATTTACTTTTGTTATTATTTAATGTTTAGCCCACACAGCAGGAATGAGGTAAAAGGAAATACTGTGAATAAAAAGTAGCCACGCTTATAAGCGAGAATGACAGGTGAGGCAATAAAAAGCTATGTAAAGCCAGAATTGTTATTGAATCATTTCACTGAGATACAAACTACACATGGACTAGGGGTATCAGGCCCACTTGAATAATTCAGGAAGGACAGACATTTTGGATTGGACAGACAGCACTCACTCACTTTTCCTGATCTTGCATTCTTTTTCAAAAACTGGACTTGACGTATTATTTGGCACCTTTTTTTTTTTTTTTATAGATTTGTGCTTGGTTTAATTTTTCTCGGAAAGAATGTTACATAATGATACCATGTCACTTTTGATTGAGAGATAGATTTAAATATTTTATAGATATTTTGATATCTTAGAATTTAAATATTTTAAGAATTTTCATACTTTGTCTTGATAGGCACAGGTACTATTAGTGGAAACACTTGTTTTAAGCTCATGCCATTTCAAGATACCAAAAGGGAATGAGATATGGAAGATAGGACTTTCTTTTTAAAAGCCAATGACTCCAGAATAAAAGATGGAGATCACTATATTTAGAGTAAAACAGCACTTAATCTATTCTATTGTATCTTTTTATCCTAATGCCTTGTATTAGAATGATATTATTTACTTACTTATGCCTATGTATCCACAGGTGGGAAAGAGAAAACATGCGACAGAAAAAAAAAAAAAAAGAGTTTGAACTATAGTTAATTGGAGGTGATTATGAAAATACTAACAGGAACTTGCTTTAAACATTTCATATGTATATCCAGAAAAGAAAACACATGTTTTATATTTTCTGCATATTTACTCATACTAATGCTATGTAATCATATTTTAGATAAAATCATATCACAGTTATTCAGTGGTCTCATTACAGAAAGTAGCTAGCTATCCATTTCCTGTGTCTAGGCAAAATTCACCTTCAGTACGCATGGCTGATCTCAACCCCCAAACAGAAATTTTAAATGGAATTCTAAGAATCGTTTCGATGTCCTAAATGAAAAATCAGTCCGCGCTGATTTATAGAGAAGATAGAGGTCTGGTTTAGAAGAAAGGAAACATATGAGTACTATGATGACTATTACAGAGCGGTTGTTGAATCTGTCTGAAGTTATCAATTAGTTCGTTAAGATTTTTTTCAAAATGGCCTTTGATATTTACTTTTAAATTTGATAATAATTCATCTGGGGCTAGTCCATTTTTTTGTAACCTAAGGTTAGAATCCCTGTATAAAGTGTTTTAATAGATAGGTTAAACATATGTTAAAGATCATTAAATGTGTAGAACTCAGAATCTTTCATTAAATACATATTATAATTGCAAAATTCTCTACTCAGTCTATCACAATTTTTCAAATAAAAGTAGTCCTGAACTGTTGCTATTTGAAAGTGATCACCACCACACCATATTGATTCCAGATGATGTTATAGTATGTTTACTTTTGTTCAATAAAAATGAATAGATATCCCTCAGTAATTTCAGATAAAACCAAACTTTACATATAAGTCGTTCTTAGTTTCTGAATATTTTTTGCTAGAGAAAGGTGGTTAATATAAAGAGAATCAAATCGTATTCGCTCAATTCCTACATTCACCAGTAATTCAAAAAGAAGCTATCATTTTCAGCTTATTAAAAAAATTAAAAACTATATACAAAGCATGAATCCTGTATTATATTGTTATTTTAGAAATAGAATGTCAAACACTAAACTGTCAAGCATTAAATTCAACTTTAGCATTCAAATATACAACATTAAAATCAGTTTTAACATTTTTAAAACTTCTTAACATCACTTTGCACTTGCTGGGATGAGCACTGGGTGTTGTATGTAAGTCAATTTGACAAAAAATATATTCATAAAAATAGTGGTAATATGGAAAAATATTGATACATCTGTTTAAAACTGGTTTCCCATTAAAAGGTAAATTTGTTCATTTTTGAGGCTTGCTTTATTCCTACTAGTAAATGCTACAAATGTAACAAAGTAGAATAATGTGTTCTTTAGTCCTTCAACTCTGCCAAATTCTAGTTAATAAAAGGTATCTTGGATTTAATTTAGTCTGATTCAACTTTTTATAATATTCTTGGTTGTTTTGTATTTCATGTCCAGAAATAGTTCCTCTTTAAATTTTAAAACATAGGCAAGTTAAATAAATCTGAAAGGAATCAGGTTAGCATCAAACTGGAAACATCTGTGAAGTCTTTTCACAATAATTTAAAAGTCTTTCAAATGTGTATGAATTAATGTTGCTTAGAGGTTCCAAATAACACAAGAGGAATATTAACCTATCACAGCAGTCTCTTTTGAGGGAAATATAATGAAAAGCATATTCTTTAAGGGGTTGGATATTTAATATTTAATTCTTTGTGTTTCAGATTTTCATTCAGATTTTAATTACTCTATCCTATGACATCCCAAGATAGTGTCTGTAAAACGTCTATGATTTTAGACTGTACCATTGATTTTCAATTACCAAATAAGTGTTGCCTTTGAGTACCAAATCAGGAATTGCTATTTTATGATTGTGGTTTATTTTTTTATTTCTTATGAGAAAAAATAATTCAGAATGGAAAAAATAAAGTCTGCATAATTGTGAAGGCTTTAGAGATTATATGATTCAAGCTAGTCATCTACAGATGTCTTCCCTCCAATGGAGTACTTCTTTCTTTTTTACTCTCTTTTTTTTAGTGTTCTGATTTTGTTTGTTTGCTGGTGTTTTGGTTATGACTTTTCAATTCAACTTTTCTTAGGTTCTCACATTAACAATTTTTTTTCTTTTTCTTTTTTTTTTTGGTAATTTAGTGATTAAAGTAGCTGTCAACTGCATTTCCGCATTAGGCGGAAATGAAATACTCACCACCCAGCATTCATCAGGCCCACCTGTCTGGCGGAACGGTGCCCTGGATACTTACATGGTGCTGTCTCCCAGCTCCTCATACAGGTGTGCCCCGGGAGGCGGTGGGGGTGGCGGGGGCACGGCTACAGGTGCTGGAGCAGGCGCAGCAGGCTTGGCCGCAGGTAACGCGGACTGGATTCGTGCAGTCTTGGTGCACTCGGCTTGGCGTCTTTGAGAAGGCAGGAATGTTTTGGAAATCCATTTTAGAAATCATAGACTTCTCGGCGGAAGAATCCACTTAAGAAATTTGTTAACATAAATACTAGGACTTATAAAACGATGTGATTACAGTAGCATTCCCACAAAGTATCGTTTTCCTGTACCTTCTTCCTCTTTAAAATATCTACCCTGGAATCATGGCTGGAATTTAGTAGAAATATTTGCATATTATGGGAAATAGGAATATGAAAGGTAGGAGGCAAGCTATTTATAAAAATGTGACTTTATAATTGGGGGCCATGGAATGGGTCTCTTTCCTCAGGTGAGGCACATTGAAGATGCATATTTTTTTTTATTATTCATCTTCCATCTATTTAAAGAAAGGTTATTTCATTTTAAATGCTTTTACATGAAATGCTTTGACAAAATTAATGTCTGATGTTAATTTACTATGCCCCTTTGGGAGAGACATGCGTCTGGCTTTTGTTTCCTTTGGATTCTCGTTAGGCACGGAATTGGCCTGGAGCTGAAACTCCCTTTCTGAATGTGCTGGACACCCAACTGTTAGTTCCTTCCTCAAAACCCAAACCTCAAAGTATGGAAACTGTCAGAGCCAAGTGTCTTTTTCACATTTCCTCCCTTGTATGGCCATGTGAAAACCCAGCCTGATTCCATATGTACAAAAGCACACGGGAACTTGAACTCAAGTGTACACCTTCTGCAAACACAAGACGGACAGACAATCCACGGTTCTGAGCAGGTTGACTACTTCATCATGGGAATCTGGGGCTTTCCTTTTCATATTATATAAAATCACATGCAAGATATTTATACTTACACTTTAAATCTGTTTCGAAAAGCAATGAGTAAGGGAAAAAAAAGAAAAAAGCTACATTAGAAATACTGCATTCATAATATTTTAGCATCTGATTTATTCTAAATTCTTAATAATTTACTGGGGAAGCTCATGACACAGACTTAATGACACAGTAGGGAAATTGAGTGTTTCAGTTCGGAAAGTAAAAATGGGGCAGTGCTTTATTGTCACTGTCGCTGTTGTACAAGCCGTGAAAACGTTTGGTTACAAGAAAACAAAGAAATGAACTAAATGGGATTAAAAACTGAATTAAAACATGGATACATGAATTTGAACTCTGATAGAGAAATGGATTATTAAAGATGATCTGATCTTTATAATTGGCTTCTTGGCGTCCTGTGCCTGGAGGATATTAAAGAGATGAAGGCAGGCAGTGGGCCCTGATTATACCCTGGGCTTCACTTTGAAACTAAGGCTGGAACTGGAAGGTGGCACTCCTGGGTAATGAATCTATGATACTTTTTCATATTTGCTTCTTAGTTTTCCACGTACAGTGAATTTAAAAAAAAAAAAAAGAATGTTAACAGGACAGAAGAGCCATCCATTCCAGTCTTATTACAAGCAGAATATGAAAGTACAAAAGTTGGACTTTTAAATATTAGAACTTTACTTTGAAACATGAGAGGGACACAACTCATTTTGTTTAACTCCATCAGTCTACAAAAAGCAGGGACTAAAATTAATCCATAGAGTACTGAGCTGATTACTGAGCCAAAAAAAAAAATGCATCTACAAAATGTTTAAATGCCAGGCATCTTAGTGGTTTGTTAAATTTCAGACCACTGAGTATAACATCCAAGATGGTTTAGTTTTGATCACTGTGTTGTGTTGTGTTGTGTTGTGTGCCAAATCTAAGTCTTCTCTCTGATTTTATCGTGAGCAGGATTCCTTTGGGAAACAGTACAATGAAAAAGAAACTGCAATACAGATTAGTTCTAATATGAAAATTAATATTGATGACTTAGTAATTCAAAATCATTTGTCTATTGTTAAGTTTGTTTATAGGCTTTAGAATTGGTGTATTGATTGATTTGTTAAGGATACATCAGACTCCAGTATATCAACCTGGAAGTCCTGTCTGCAGTTTCGCATGGCTTTTGTGATACAAAATATCCCTAGAGCATCTTCATTCAGGGCACACTTTCCAACTTTTAGGTTGCAATTACCTTATCTTATTTAACCCAAAAGAAAATTCTCAGTGTTAGAGGACAAAGATAACAGTTTAAGAATATATAAGTACTATTTTAGTGCTTTCCCTGCAGGTATTTTAAATAACGAAGACCAGTTCCACCATTATTTCTTACTCTTTGTTATGTCAAGTAATTGATAGGACTTATGATCCCTGTCTTACTTATTTTCACTCTGTGGCACCTTAGGGCTATGTCTTTTCTGAACCTCTTTCACAACTTTCGTCATCCGTCATTGGCAATAGGGACATATCTGAAATGCCTAGGCCTAGATCACAAAAGTTCCTTGTACCTGGTGTCAAATAAAGAGTAGCTTAATAGACGACTTCAAATACAGAGGCTTAAATTAACTATAATTACTTCACTACTTTGAAGGGCCAGAGTAAGAAAAATATAGGTATTTTAAATGAATTTATTTCCCTGTAGGAACAAGAAGCCTATAAGGCCTATGCAGCCAGAATATCCTGTCCTGTGTTATACTATAGGATCTGGCAGGGCTCCCCAGGGAGGAAGAAGCCCCATGGAGAATTACATATGGCACATGATGATTTTGAAATGATTTTGCCAATGCTTCAATCACTTCCACAGATGTCAGTTTAACAACACGGATAAAAACTTGTCATGACATTGTGGGTAGGTCGCAGACCTTCCTCAGAAACAGGCGAATGTTTCTAAGTGTGACATTCTGGTGCCTGTGGCACTTCCCCAGGACACCTGCTGCCTTCTCTCTCAAGGCTTTGCACCCGATGAGGGTCAGGAACAAAGCCACAGGTGCTAACCCAAAATTCCTATTGGATGAGAGTGCATTAGGAGCATGGGGACATTGAGGAATCCATCAAAAATGCTGGAAGTTTGTTTCGTTGCCCCTTAAAGGGAGGCTACTTGGTGCAAGAAGGCCCTCAATGGTGGCATCGCTACTGTTTCACGACTACAAGGCCACATTACCGGGGATGGCTTTTCAATGTGGGAATACTTACTGTCTGTAGCTGACCAGAACTACCAAGATGGCAGGGATGCAGCAGAGGATGATGATGAAGGCGAGTGCCAGCAGGGCCCCCTCTGTGTAGCCTAGGCTTTCTCCTCGCTTTTTAATGCTGGTCACTGCCTCCGGAGTTCGGATCTCCAGAATACGTCCTCCTTCCCCGTAATAAGGCTGAAAGTCTTTATTGATGTCAAGCAGCTTGCCGTCCAAAAATCTTGATTGTGAGATAAACAGTAAAATCAATGATGTTAGCAGAAAAAATAATTTTGTAATATTATTTAATAATCTCTTTAATTGAAACGCAAGCGGAGTCAGTCTTAGGAATAAAAAAAATATATAAAAAGCAAGAGCAATGAAGAACAGTAACTACACAGCTATATACACATACCAAAGATATTAATAACAATGACTCTTACTTCATATGCTCACAGACTTGAGAAAGTTAATCATCAACATCAAGGAGCTTACTATGACTATGTTGAAAATATTGACATTATTCAGCTATTCAGGTGCATACATGTTCTGAGTTACATAAAGCATAGTTTAAAATTGTATTCCTGGGGCGCCTGGGTGGCTTAGTCGGTTAAGCGTCCGACTTTTGCCTAGGTCATGATCTCGCGGTTCGTGGGTTCGGGCCCCACGTCAGGCTCTGTGCTGACTGCCAGCTCAGAGCCTGGAGCCTGTTTCAGTCTGTGACTCCCTCTCTCTCTGACCCTCCCCTGCTCACACTGTCTCTCTCTCTCTGCTAGAAATAAAAAAAAAAAAAAAAAACATTAAAATAAAAAAAAATAATAAAATAAAATAAAATTGTATTCCTACATTTTGTTTGCCTGGGTCCTCAGAATGACCGTGTTGAACAGGATGTCATAATACTGAATCACCACTAGCCATAAAGCTACAGTTAGGGCAATGCATCTGAGACACCCAGTCTTCAGTCTCCAAAATCTACCTTTGTCTTATATGTCGACATTCTCAAATCCCAAGTCAAAATGCATTTCTGGGCAAAAGGTGAACAAACTGAAGGGTGTTTCCTGCCTAGAGGGAGACTATAGGGATGATGCAGACAGCAAATCAGCCAGGACAACAGGAATTAGCCAACTGATGCCGACAGTTCTTGCAAACCCCTGGAGTGAGTGAGTAATAGAGCCCAAGCTGTGGCCATTCCACTGGGATGGAGGGAACAATCAAGGGATAATTGTTACTTAATTTTACCGTGTTCAATGATTTTGTTACATATTTTATGTTCTAATTAGCAGATAATAGGTTATTTTCCCAAAAATTCTTTGGGAACATTTGCACAATCCCTTATACTGATATAACAATACTGATGTAACAATTGCATTCTTAACACCACAAAGCCATACCATGTCTTGGGTATTTTTAATTTTTGTATTTTGTGTTTTATTTTTGTAATTTTTATCTATAGAGGCCAAATATCTTACTATAGAAAATTGGAGAACACAAAATGGGTCAAAGAGCAAAATTAGTCACAGGCCCACAATGCAAAGGCTAATCACATTTTGATATATACAGATCTAATTTCTTTTTATAAATATTTTTATTTTTATTATTTTCAGTTTATTTACTTATTTTGAGAGAGAAAAAGAGAGAGAGAGAGAGAGCAAGAGAGAGAGAGCACATAAGCAGGGGAGGGGCAAAGAGACAGAGAGAATCCCAAGTAGTCTTTACACTGTCAGCACAGAGCCTGATATGGGGCTTGATCTCATGACCCTGAGATCACCTCTTGAGCCAAAATCAAGAGTTTGGATGCTTAACTGATTGAGCCACCCAAGTGCCCTGATAAATACTTTTATATACTCATAATTAGACAGCATATATAAAGCGAAAACCATTATTTTAGAAATATATTTTACGATATAACAACACTTATGTTGAAAATGTGGAAAACATAAAGAAATTGGAAACAAAAAAATAAATAAAAATAAAAACTGCCCTAAATTTCACCGTCACATACTAACAAAGTGTGCTATGCTTGTGCACTTTTTATCCCTTTGACCTTTTTGATTTTAATTTCCCGAGTAATCATTCTGACCTTATATCTAGTGCACGGAGTTTATAGCTTCCCTGTGGAAAAAACTAAAGAGATGCCAGATGTCCGATATGAATTCCACTGGGTAGTTTATTAGTCTTCCCATTTAAGAAACCCAATAGCTCGGATAACTCAGTTTTAGTTTTAAAGCTGCACGTCCATACTGTAACACAAGGCAGTCAGACATGCTTTTGTAGATATAAAACATACTGTCATAGCAATTTTCCTAGGTCATTTTTAGGCATGTTAAAAAATATAGAGAGAGAGGAGGCAAGATGGTGGAGAAGTAGGGAGCTCTGTACATCTCACTTGCCCCGGTCTCTCACACGGAGAAGGCCTGAAGCCATAGGAACTCTTACAGAATCCAGGAGTTTGGGAGGAAAAGAAGACAGAGTCTGCTGAGAAAACCTCCTAGTGTGAGTGTGAACTGGGGAAGATAAAATCAGGCCAGGACCAGAGACACAGAGGGAGGCGAGGGAGCCCCCTCTGTGAGGAGCTGCGGTGAGTCGAGGGGAAAAGAAAGAGTGGCTGAAGCTGCTCAAGACACTGTCCCTTTTTCTGGAGAAGAGAAAAACCTCCACTTGGGACACAGAGGGATATGGTTTCCTGCTGTCCAGCTGACCTTGAGTGGGACCCACTGGATCCAGGGGACACCGGGAGAAACCACTCCTCTGCTCGCCAGCTTGATCTGGAAGGGAAGCAGTGCACCTGAAGCCGCTCTCACAGTCTTCTGGCTTGGCTCCATTCCCAGTAGGGAAACTGCTCAGAAGGACTCGGCCTATGAGTTTATATTTTGGGTGGTATCAATAGGGCATGCAGACTAAGATCTGGAAATGAGGCCTGGCTTGGGGCATAGAGCACGGTCCACCTCGGCTATGCCTGTGGCACAGGGAGATTGGACCCAAAAGAGTGAGTCGCAATGCTTGGTTCAAGAAGGGACTGGGCGCTGACATTTTTCTCCCCACAACCACCAAGGCAGGACCTCAGGGAGCAGTCAGCAGGATGCAGTGGAGGCAAGACCCGCCTGCACCAAACCACACCCATCCCCACTACAAAGATGCTTTTTTTTTTTTTTTTTTTTTTTTTTTTTTCCAGAGCCCGGGGCAAGACCAACACAGATGCACTACCGTGATTAATTCTAGATCAATTCTTTCTATTCAGATATATTTTCCCTTGTCTCATTCGTATCCCTCCCCTCTGCTGGACTGGGCACTCTAGTCACTGGTTTGCTTAAATAGTCATATTTAATCCATTCTCTAGATGTATATTCTACACCTCCACTGCTACCTTTCTCTCTCTCTCTCTCCCTGGAGGAATCAGACTATATAGTTTCTCTGAGTAACATTATCTTCGTTTCTTTCTCCTCGCCTCTTAACCATATTCTCCTCTTTCTCTCTCTGAATTAAGCCTGTTAGTCTCTCTGCCTGGTCATTTCTCTTCCAATTTCACTTCCTCCCTAACCTGTCTTTTCTCTCTTTGTATATGCACTTCCATCAGCACTGCATACACCCTGCTCTTGATTTGTAGCTGGGAATTCTGGTTCTATGCTTTTAGACTGTCCTTTGTCTTTGGGGCTTTTTTCTTTTTTCTTCCTTTTAATTTTTTATATATTTTTTATTTTTATTATTTGTTTTTCCTCCTTCCTCCTTTTTTCCTCCTTATTTTTTCCTTCTCTTTTTCCCTTTTGGTTTGTGTGTTTGCTAGATTTGTGTGTGCATTTGCATGCTTTTGTTCCCTGTGTGTTTGTCTGTCTGTTTCCCTTTCCAGGGCTACCTCAAGAAACAAGCCAAAGTACACATCGTGGAGAGTCCCAAATATCACTAGGAGTAGGGAAATAAAATAACCAAAGTCTCAACAAGAGAGACCAAAAGACAGCATTCAAAGAACACTTCCTGGGGGCATCTGGTTGGCTCAGTCAGTTGGGTGAGACTTCGGCTCAGGTCATGATCTCATGGGTCATGGGTTTGAGCCCCACGTTGGGCTCTGTGCTGACAGCTAGCTCAGAACCTGGAGACTGTTTCAGATTCTGTGTCTCCCTCTCTATCTGCCCCTCCCACGCTCATGCTCTGTCTCTGTCTATCTCAAAAATAAACCATAAAACATACATGGAGGTTAAAGAAGACGCTACTAAAGAATAAATGGGCCAGTCAAGCAATTAGAGAAGAAATTTAAAAATTTATGGAAATAAATGAAAATAAAAATACAACAATCTAAACTCTATGGGATGTGGCAAAGGCAGTCCTAAGAGGAAAGTACATTGCACTCCAGGCCTATTTCAAGAAATTAGAAAAAAGTGCCTGTACAAAATCTTGTACCTTGTATGCACCTAAAGGAACTAGAAGCAGAGCAACAAGGGCATCCCAAACCTAGTAGGAAAAGACAAATAATAAAATATATAGATTCCAAAAAATCAGTTGAACAGATCGATCAATTCATTGATCAATGAAACCAAGACTTGTTTTTTTTTTTTTGAAAAAATAAACAAAATTGACAAACCTCTAGCCAGGCTTCACAAAAAGAAAAGAGAGCGCCCAAAAAGACAAAATCATGAATGAAAATGGACTTATTACAACCAACTCCTCAGAAATACAAGCAATTATCAGGGAATACTACAAAAAATTATATGCCAACAAACTGGACAGCTTAGAAGAAATGGACAAATTCCTAAACACACACTCCCTACCAAAATTCACATGGGAAGAGATAGAAAATCTGAACAGACCCATAACTAGTGAAGACATTGAATCAGGTATCAAAAATCTCCCAACAAATAAGAGCCCTAGGCCAGATGGCTTCCCTGGGGAATTCTACCAGACATTTAAAACAGAATTAATACCCATTCTTCTCAAGCTGTTCCAAAAAATATAAATGGAAGGGAAACTTCCAGATTCATTCTACGAAGCCAGCATCACTTTGATTCCAAGTCAGACAGAGATCCAGCAAAAAAAAGAGAACTAGGCCAATATCCTTGATGAATACAGATGCAAAAATCCTCAACAAGATATTTGCAAACTGAATTCAATAGCACATAAAAAGAATTATCTGCCATGATCCAGTGGGACTCATTCCTGGGTTACAGAGCTGGTTCAATATTCGCAAAACAATCAATGTGATACATCACATTAACAAAAGAGAAGATAAAAACCATATGATCCTGTCAATAGATGCAGAAAAAGCATTTGATAAAATTCAGCATCCCTTCATAATAAAGCCCTCGATAGAGTTGGGATAGAAGGAACTTATTTAAACATCATAAAAGCCATCTATGAGAAGCCCTCAGCTAACATCATCCTCCATGGGGAAAAACTGAGAGCTTTCCCCCTGAGATCAGGAACACGACAAGGATGTCCACTCTCACCACTGTTGTTTAATATAGTGCTGGAAGTCCTAGCATCAGCCATCAGACAATAAAAGGAAATCAAAGGCATCAGAATTGGCAAAGAAGAAGTCAAATTTTTACTTTTTACAGACAACATGATACTCTACATAGAAAACCCAACAGACTCCACCAGAAGCCTACTAGAACTGATCCAAGAATTCAGCCAAGTTGCAGGGTACAAAATCAACGTACAGAAATCGGTTGCATTGTTATACACCGATAATGAAGCAGCAGAAAAAGAAATCAAGAAAATGATCCCATTCACAATTGCACACACACAAAAAAAACATAAAATACCTAGGAATAAGCCTAACCAAAGATATAGGAGATCTGTTTGATGAAAACTATAGAAAACTTATGAAGGAAATTGAAGAAGACACAAAGAAGTGGAAAAACACTCCATGCTCATGGATCAGAAGAATAAATATTGTTAAAATGTCAATACTACCCAAAGCAATCTACACATTCAATGCAATCCCAATAAAAATTGCACCAGCATTCTGCTCAGAGATAGAACAAACTATCCTAAAGTTTGTATGGAACCACAAAAGATCCTGAAGAGCCAAAGTAATATTGAAGAAGAAGAAAACCAAAACCGGAGGCATTACAATCCCAGATTTTAGCCTCTACTACAAAGCTGTAATTATCAAGATAGTATGGCTTAGCACAAAAACATACACATAGACCAATGGAATAGAATAGAGAACTCAGAATTGGACCCACAAAAGTATGGCCAACCAATCTTTGACAAAGCAGAAAAGAGTATCCAATGCAAAACAGCCAGCCTCTTTAACAGATGGTGCTGGGAGAACTGGACAGCAACATGCAGAAGAATGAAACTAGATCACTTTCTCACACCATACACAAAAATAAACTCAGAATGGATGAAGGCCCTGAATGTGAGACAGGAAACCATCAAAACCCTAGAGGAGAAAGCAGGAAACAACCTCCTTGATCTCAGCTGCAGCAATTTGTTACTTGACACATCCCCAAAGGCAAGGGGATCAGGAGCAAAAATGAACCACTTGGACCTCATCAGGATAAAAAGCTTCTGCATGGCAAAGGAAACAATCAATAAAACTCTTAAGCAAACAGGGGAATGGGAAAAGATAGTTGCAAATGACATATCAGATAAAGGGGTAGTATCCAAAATCTATAAGGAACTCACCGAACTTCAGTCTCGAAAAACACATAATTCAGTGAAGAAATGGGCAGAAGACATGAACAGACACTTCTCCAAAGAGGACATCCAGATGGCCAACAGACACATGAAATGATGCTCAGCATCCCTCATCATCAGGGAAATACAAATCAAAACATCAAAACCACACTGAGATACCACCTCATGCCGGTCAGATGGCTAAAATGAGCAAATCAGAGAACTCTAGATGCTGGCAAGGATGTGGGAATGTAACCTGGTACAGGCCCTCTGGAAAACAGAGTGGAGCTTCTTCAAAAAATTAATAGAACTCCCCTATCATCCAGCAATAGCACTGCTAGGAAGTTACCCAAGGGATACAGGAGTGCTGATGCATAGGGGCACATGTACCTCAATGTTGATAGCAGCACTCTCAACAATAGCCAAAGCATGGAAAGAGCCTAAGTGTCCATCAACTGACAAATGGATCAAGACGATGCAGTTTATGTATACAATGGAATACTACATGGCAATGAGAAAGAATGAAATCTGGCCATGTGTAGCAACATGGATGGAACTAGAGGGTGTTATGCTGAGTGAAATAAGTCAGGCAGAGAAGGACAGATACCATAGTTTGCACATATAGGAGGATTAGGAGGAACTTAACGAGGACCATGGGGGAGAAAGGGGGAAAATAGTTGGGGAAAGGGAGGGAGACAAACCATGAAAGACTCTTGAATGTTGAGAACAAACTGAGGGCTGATGGGGGTGGGAGAGAGGGGAAGGGGAGTGATGGGCATGGAGGAGGACACTTGTTGGGATGCGCTCTGTGTGTTATTTGGAAACCAACCTGACAAACTATTTAAGGAAAAAAGAAAAGAAAAAAATATATTAAAGCTTTAATTGTTGTTCCAAGTGCTAGAATAGAATGGTACAATATTTTGTTTGAAATGTTTATCAGATGAAGAAGTTCTAAATAAAGTGTAGATTAAGAGTTAAGTTGCAAGAAAATATTAGAAACTGGGAAGAATCAGAAGTAGAGAAAGATCATCAGTTTCAGGGGCGAATTCACCCATATCAAGCGGAATCTACTAGTAGACCACACTTCTGCTGGATTCCTGCATTTTACATCCCTATCACCCAAGGGAAGATTTTTTAGCCTTTTTGTGCTACAAGAGCTCTGTTATTTAGATATTTATTTTGGTTTATTTTCCAACTTAGGTAAATGTCACAATTGTTTACTAAAAGAGTCAATTGCTTTTGAACAAATACCTAGTCTAAAATGTCTTTCTTTTTGCTTTCAACATACAAAAGAGATTGCCTAGGTAAGAATACCTGAATCATAACAGTTTTTCCTTAAAATACTGTGGATTTATTCCATTGCCTTCTGGTATTTTATCATGCATATGGCATGTAGAAGGTTTATCTAATTTTTGTGTCTTTATAATTAAGCCACTTTTATTTTTGTTTCAATCATTTTAAAACATATTCAGATACTTTTTAGTGACGTATGACAACATTTGCATTGATTTTGTCTGGTAAAGTAATAAAGTCTTTTAATTATATTTTTAGTTCTTGTTTCTGTGAGAACTTGTACAATATTTTACCTGAGAGATATCTCTTTTCAGACTGTAGCTTAATTGTTCTCTAAATATATTTTGATCTCTTAATATATTTCATCTCTTATTTTCTTTTCCTTAATATGCTTATTTAAAAAGTGCTAATGTCAAGATGGTAAAACATTCTTTTGTTATGTTTGTTTGTTTGTTTGTTTAGAGAAAGAGAGAGAGCAGGGGGGTGCAGAGAGAGAGAGAGGGAGAGAATCTCAAGCAGGCTCTGTGCTGTCAGTGCAGAGCCCAATATGGGGCTCGAACTCACAAACCATGAGATCATAACCTGAGCTGAAATCAAGAGTCAGACCCTCAATTGACTGAGCCACCCAAGTGTCCCTGTGGTTTTGTTTTATAGTTTTTATGATATTGGGACAAAGCTAGCTTCCATGCTGATCCTAGAAGAAGGACTCTAACTGGCCTCCTCTGGACTGTGTGTTGACCACACCCCATCAGCGAGAGCCCCGGAACAGCATCCTGAGGGGGGCACGTCCAGCACACCACTGTGGTGGAGAGTCGGTTCCTACCCCTCCCTTGTGGGCTTCTTTCACCAGAAACAGGGAAGGATTCAAGGCGTGTCAAACACACATACCATTTCACCGTTCCATAAGGTCCTGGTTTCTATTAAGAAATGTTACTCTGTTTTCCAATGGTTTCTGTAGGAGAATCTTTCCAGAGTTAAATTCTATATCTGAGTCATCAGGATGTTATTTATTTTACTTTGTTTTTCAGTATTTATTACTGATCCTATTTTTCCCTCTGCTTACTTATTTTAGAAAGGAAATATATCTGTCAGATATGCTCTGGTTTTCCCAGATGAGATCAATTTGTAAACCAGTCACTCTGTGGAGGGAGCATGTGCAGACATGTCCCTGCCTCTGCTGACCCATGTGGGACCTGACCATCAAAGGATGGTGTGGAACCACCAGTCTACCTTGCATTTGACCTTCGTGGAAATGGTACTGCGAGGCACACACACATGTAGAAGCAAAGGGGACGCTCAGCAGTAGAACACACTCTGTACTTCACAAAACCCCAAACCTAAACGGTAGAGGGACAGCTACCTCTTTCCCCAGTAGGTACGCAGTCTGGGTCCCTGATCCAGGTATGCAGAGCAAGTGGTGCTTCACATGCCTGCCCATGCCCATTCCACTTGGATAAGGTCTTTCGGCTTAATAAAGCAAACCACGGGCAGACCACTATTTACTTTACACAGTTCCAAGTTACAGGCTAACTTATATTCCTTAATATTGTGTAGTAAACTGGAGTCTGATAATTGGCTTTCCATTATTTAAATTTTTAGTGTTCTTAACTTTTATGTTGTTTTCCCTGGTCTTAAGAATGTGAAGGAAGCTTTAGAGTTTGGCAGTCAGATTCTATTTTAAAGTATAAATGTGGTTTTGTACACTATATTCTATTTATTTTTGTTTGTAAAGGTTATTTATTTATATTGAAAGAGCAAGAAAAAGGGAGAGAGTTTGTGTGAGTGGGGAAGGTGCAGAGGGAGAGAATCCCAAGCAGGCTCTGCGCTGTCAGTACAGAGCCCAACATGGGGCTTGAATTCACAAACTGTGAGATCATGACCTGAGCTCAAACCAAGAGTCAGACGCTCAACCAACTGGTGCCCGGGTGCCCCTATACACTATATTTTAAATGCAGTTTGTGCAGTAGTCAGGATTTTTCTACCCTCTTCTGCATTTCTCATTTATGAGCTGGACAGGTTAATGTTAAACAGGCTGAATGTTCAAAAAGGGGCACGAGCTAAACTTGTATTTGCTATTATAAACACATAGTTAAGTAAGTTCTGTTTTCAGGGAGCACGGTCTGTTTCCACCACAGATGCAGGAAGCCCTGAAAGGATGCGACTCTCACCCTTATGACAAAAAGCCAGATAATACTAATAACAAACTCCAAAGAGTGACAGGGACACTCCACAGGGACATGAGACCATGGTCTCAGCTTTCACAGAATAAGGAAAAGGTAGCTGTCAAAAAAGCAAATGAAAGAAATGAGCTACAATTACACTGAAATTTTGGAAGCTACATGTGTATCAACATGTAAGGCTAGAGACCGTTGAACACAATAGGGGGTCTGCTTTGTACTCACTTGCAAACTGTTTCCAAGGACCTCAGTCAGATACACTGGGGACAAGGCTGGAGACAGGAAAGGAATCTCCTTCCGGTGCAGCCATAGAAGAAGCAGTCAGCTACGGCTGGGCACGTACCGATTCTCTATGCCTGTATCTCATGCAAAGCAAGAGCCTTGAGCCACAGGAAGAAGATGGGGGGACATATTCTAAGCCCTAGGGATCAGGCTGCTTCCAAGGAAGAGGTATAAGGAAAACTCTGATCCCCAGGGTGAGGAATGGGAGCTCTCTTGGGCACAGAGAGGTCACCTACTGGTTGGGAGAGGCAGGGAGCTCTCCAGTACCCAAAACGCACTACAAATATGGCACAGATTGTGGCTGCCACAGGGAGGAGGAAGAAAAGAGCTGAGAGAACCCAGCCCACATCCCAGGCATGCAGGCTGGACGAGGACAGAGAGCCCCAGTCCATGCGGCCGCAACCCCACTGTGAGAGCAGGGCTAAGCTGTGAGGACCAGGGCATGAGCAAGGAGGGTTAAGAGAATGCAGAGAAGGCCCTGGTGGCATAGGCTCGTGGGGCCTGCTGACTGCTAAAGCCATGGAGCCAGACCAGACACAGCCCAGATGCTGGGACATCAGACAGACTTTGATACAGCCCTGCTTAGTGCTCTACTGACTCGAGCGGAAAGTGAGGAAAACATGCTTGAAGTGATAGGACGTTCAATGAAGTGGTGGAAACTGTAAAAAAAAAAGAAGGAACTAGAAATGGAGGAGTTTAAAGAAAATAAAGATATAAAGATGAAGAATTCCTTTAATGAGCACATCACCAGGCTAACACAGATCAGTCGGTGAACCTGAGAACAAGGCAGCAGCAATTATCCGAAGCAACATACAAAGAAAAAAGGAGAGGGGAAGGGGAGGAAGAACAAGAATAGAACATCCAAAAGCTCAGAGAAAAAATGAATTTTAACTGGAATCCCTTAAAGAGGATAAAGAGAGAATGGGTTATAAGAAATATTTGAAAAGATGATGTCTAAGGATGTTCCAGAAATAGAAACAACATAAAAAAAAACAAAACAAGAACAAATAACAAAGGCAGTTTCGAGAAGTTCAAAGAACCCAGATGAATAAAAGCAGAATAAAAGTAATATATATTTACTGCAAAAATCTAAGTAATTCAAATAACCCAAAATAACAAAAATCCAGACACTTATAACCTTGTCAAACAAAATAAGTAATTTGCATGTCATTATAGTGATTTCAGTCTCCTCTATGCATTTATAAGATTTAAAAGAAGATGTGATACAACTAATCAATGTTTTTTCATTTTCTAAGTTTACTTACTTTGAGAGAGAGAAGTAGAAGGAGGAAGGGCAGAAAGAGAAGGAGAGAGAGAGAATCCCAAGGAGGCTCTACACTATCAGTGCAGAACCAGATGTGGGGCCTGAACTCAAGAACCATGAGATCAAGCCCTGAGCCTAAATCAAGAGTCAGATGCTTAACCGACGGAGCCACCTAGGTGCCCCTAGTTATATCAATTTTTAAAAATCAAAGTGGACTCGTTGGAGGAAAGACCTTTTTTGTTTATTTATTTCTAATTCTTTGGCCTGAGAATTCCAACATCTTTAAAAGCTTAGATTTTAAGATAAGGGGACATTGAAAGAATAATCCTATTTCCATTGGTCTGGGCACCAGGCAATAATCTTAATGTTCTGGTATATTTGTTCAGTGTCAAAAACTAATTTTCCAATAGCTCTTGTAATTACAGGATATATAATAATATCAGTAGACTATGAGCCTTGGATTATGAAATATATCTATATAATTTCATTATAAAATATTTCAAGGAAGAATTCTAGGGTTTAGGTTATTATATTAATAATAATTAACTAATAATATGTTAAACTAATAGTGTCTCTCAGCTACTAGCTCAAGCTGCTAAGGGAAAATTTATTTTATTTTATTTTATTTTATTTTATTTTATTTATTTCATTTCATCTCATTTATTTTGAAAGAGAGAAAGAGAGTGAGTATGGGAGGTGTACAGGGAGAGGGAAAGAGAATCCGAAGCAGGCTCTGCACCACAGAGCCTGCTGTGGGGCTCAGACTCATGAACTGTGAGATCATGGCCTGAGCTGAAATCAGATGCTTAACCAACTGAGCCACCCAGGCACTGCCCCCTGCTCTTTTTTTAAGTTTATTTATTGCTAAGGAAACATTTTAATACTTCATAGCTGTTCAATTCTCTCTTTAGTATAAAAATTTTGATTTATAGTTATTCTCTATTTTCCCCTTCCTTCCAGTTGTAATTGTTATTCAATTAAATTTCTATCTTTATTCTGTACAATATAATGTAGGTTTGGGAAAACTTGTTTAGAATTAAGGGTGTTTATCTTGTACTTCATTGTATCAGTTGAAACCTACTTGGCTTCAGTTTCCAAATTGCTTACCTCTAAAACTTTTACATGTGCAATACAAATGATCTTCATTATTACTTTACTCTTTAATGCTGGGCTAACAGCCTAAAGAACACACATGTTTTTATAGTTAGGAAAAACACCCTAAATTCAAACAATCTATCAATCACATTTAAAATTTAAGCCAATGCATATAAAAACATAGAACAGATGGATTTAAATAAATGTTAATAATGACAATTATATATATATATATCTTTCAAGTATTTTTCTAAATAAATTTTAAAATTAATACAATATGCAAAAATTGGCTTGGTGATTAAATGCTACTTGGTTTGGATGTTGATTCTAGAACTTGAGAAGAAGCCATTGCTTTAGTCATCCCTATTTCTCCACCATGATTCACATGCTATCTTGCATAGGGCCAAAATTTCTATTAAATATACACTGATGAGTAACATACTTAATAACTATGGTTCTTTTAAAAATGAAGGTGATGTAAAATCACTATGTCATTATTTCTAAAACAGCAGCCATGAAATTTTGTTGGAGAAGAGATTTAAAGTAAGACTAAATTCAGAATGTATGGGTTTTAATAAATAAATTGGTAAACAGACATTCACTAAATATGTAAATGCAGCCAGGTATGGATATATATATATCATATATATATATATATATATATATCACATTTATAATACACACATATATAAATATATATATATCTATTTGTTGCTCTTTAATATATAGAGATAAACTAAATTTTGGAATTATGTATTTGGGCACATATATACACAAATACCAATAAATATTTAGAAAACATACATATGATTATATATCCATTATATACTGTTTACCTAAAAATGTGTTTTAGTTTAAATACAAATTGCATTCCAAGAATCTGCTGGACACTAGGTGTCACTACAGCGAAGCGGAAACTAATACAACAACAATCACGACCAAGTCCTAGGCTGTCCCCAAATCCTGTTCTAGGGACAACATGTAGCAGCGTTTTGCTTAAAATTCTCCATTTTCTTTACTTTTGGGATTCATACATCAATATTCAGATTCACTATGATGAAATAAACAGATGGAAAGTATGGACTGAGGTGGAAGGGGTCAAAGGGGAAAAAAAGATAGTAATTTTTGCTGAGTCAATAAGACCTTGAGGAAAGCTGTATTTATTCTTAAAAGTCATGCCTACTGACACTGTCGCGGGCAAACCACCAATAGAAGGAGTCTGTGCTTTCCCCCTTCTGAGGACCAGGCCTTGGGAGCAAGGGTGGAGCTACCCTGAGACCATCTCTATGAATTGCACCTTGCTTACAAGCATGATGGACCTCCTGACCTTCTCCACAGTCGCTCTTTCCCACACCCAGGCCTGAAAATATCTCCGGATGCGTACCCTAGGTATTGCCTGGTTTTCTGCTTATGCTTCACTTTCAATAACAATTTAGTGGGTTTAAAACTTTAATACTTACAGCCTTAAATCAGGATCATCTATAGGCAATATTGCCAACAGAGAGCTGTTCTAGACAAAAACGGACTTACTTAAAAAGCTCATTTCTGTCGATGGCTCTGTTGGTTTGGGGGTCGATTGCATAGACGGTCAGGTCACATTTGGTGTAATCTTCCAGTGAAAAGGCATCCCCGTGCCTGCGAGCACCGATGGACTCCACCACCACTTTGGCACCAGGAATCTGCTCCTGAACATACCGATCCAAAATCCTATACATCAAAGTACAAACATGACCTTCACTCTCAACTTGAAATGACATGTAGTAAGTGAAAAATGATGATGGCCTGATTTTTGCTAATGTTTACTGAACATGAACACTTGAAAAAAATTCTCTATATTTTTTCAGCATTTACATCCCAATGATGCTAGAGGCTGAATAACATAGAAAGAGGTCATCGACCATGTCCTGTTGAATTCTAGACCCTTTGAATTTATGATACCATTTGAGCTTTCTGGCTCTCATGGGAATTGCCCACATGCTGTACAAATCAAGCTGTCTCTGCTTTATAGGAGGTGGTGGGGGTGGGGCTTAGAACTCTTGAGTTCACATGGTTGGTGATATAAATTATACCTTCCACTAGATTCTGGGCTCCATGACATATAGCTGTACACCCAGGCTAGGACACCTGTTTCCTTCAGGGCATCAAGAGTGTTAGAGCATTCCAGCCACAGGAGAATGTAGAGATGTTTTGTTATGGCAGGTTTACCAGGTTAAAAAAACAAAACAAAACAAAAAAACTGCATGCCAGTCTCAGAAGCTACTTAGGTGAATACAAACCATAGAGAGATCTATCATTTGGTATGGTATCAGTAACACTCCAGAGAAAAGACAGAATAATGTTAACCTATAGGTAATCTTCTGGAAAATATAATTTGCATGATTTGATTTCAATCAAAAGTACAAGTTTGTATTGCCATGAATGGTAATTTCCTTAATATCTGTTCCTTATTAAAAACTATATTGTTAACTATTGAGATTAACATCAGAATGTGTATTATTAAATATTTATAGACATTCAAATGCAAATGAATTGATTTTAATAACTACACACGGCAAATGTTTTTGAATTTATCTATAGATTCAACACTTTGTTCGGAGTCCACGCTGTGAGGCCCTTTCCAACACACGGAAGAGAAGGAAAAAGAAGATAAAATAAGAGATGGAGGCAAATCGTAAGAGATTCTTAAATTTTTTTATATTTATTTATTTGAAAGAGAGAGAGACACAGAGAGAGAGAGAGAGAGAGAGGAGAAAGGGCAGAGAGAGAAGGAGACAGAGAATCCAAAGCAGGCTCCACATTCTGAGCTGTTAGCACAAAGCCTGACGTGGGGCTCAAACTCACAGACATAAGTTCTGAGCAAGATCATGACCTGAGATAAAGCTGGAGGCTCAACCAATTGAGCTACCCAGGTGCCCCCATAAGAGATTCTCAAATACAGAGAACTACTGAGGGTTGATGAAGGGTGTTGGGTGGGGAGATGGACTAGATGGGTGATGAGCACTAAGGAGGGCATTTGTCAGGATGAGTACTGGGGATCATATGTAAGAGATGAATCACTGGGTTCTACTCCTGAAGCCAAGACTACACTCTATGTTACCTAACTTAATTTAAATTTACAAAAGTGAAAAAAGTAAATTAAAAAAAATTAAAAATGTTGTCTAAAGGGTCTGGTATGTGCTGAGTGTGCCCTTGTCAAAAAACACGTCGTGATATTGAACCCGGGCACAATGGCTGTGCCGCGTGCGCACCAGGAAACACAGTGAAACGCTTTGTCGGTTTGCTTCCCACTGTGTATGGCCTCACGTTGGCGAGTCTCTCTTATTAAAGGTCCTGTTCATTCTCTTCCTTTTCTGCCAGCTCACACCCACTGGTCTGTCTGCCTTGCAGTATCTTTTCTGATGAGATCCTTGCTGAAGAATAAAGAAAAGAATGTCTTCTCCCCAGAACCCGTAGAGGCTGTCTGCACGAGGACACGGACGTGGAACAATGTTCTGTGTCTTAGGATTCCTTTCCTAAGAGACTTAGGCTCCATTAACAAAATAGGGGAGGGGAGGGAAGGGGAGGGGAGGGAACTGGGAAGGGGAGGGAAGAAGGGAGGGAGGGAGGGAGAGGGAGACAGAGAGAGACAGAGGAAGGAAGGAAGGAAGGAAGGAAGGAAGGAAGGAAGGAAGGAAGGAAGGCAGGCAGGCAGGCAGGCAGGCAGGCAGGCAGGCCAGCCGGCCAGCCTTGGAGTCCAACCACTTATACTCCTGACAGCTGTTACAGGCACGAACGGTAATAACACAGTGACAAAGAGCACGGATGTTTCCCTTTGGTTTCCAGCCCCTTTACTTACAAACTGCAAAATCTTAGACCACAAGAAGCCATGAAAGGGTAACCACAAAATGAGGAACTCTGCTACACAGGATGTTTAGTGCATTAAACGCACTAATGCTTGTAGTCAAATCGCAGCCCAGTTTGGAGCACATAGTCACTGTTCCAGAAACTATGATGATGCTTATTATTAATTTGGTTAAATGTTTGCATTAATAAGCTTCTTCCCTGCCTCTAATTCATTCAAAACATTTAACAAATTTGTGAAAAGATTAGAGATTTCTCACTAGTAATATTAGTTCACAGATCAAAAACAAATATGAGTACATTGTAAAATATATTGCAGTCCTAATACTGCACTTTAATAATTTATAACTGCTCATACATTGATTAAATATGTTCCAAGGAAATCATTTATATATGCATAAACTGTGTTTTTCTACAATGAAGCAATGTGTCTATTGAACTTGTGCCTTTTTCTGTATTCCTGGGGAATATTTTAGAGACATATGTGAGTACTAAAAATGTGGAATGCAATATTAATGTGGAATGAAATATAACTGTACTAATTCCTTTCTCTTATCAGGGATCATAAATCGAGGAAATATAAAAATGAATTATGTGTTTTAAGACTTGTAACAACTGCTCCCTGAACATTATTCCCGTAAAACTTTAGAGATCTTCTGGAATGAAGTATCTCTTATGATAAAGAAAAATGTGTCCAAACTTGAATTTCTTTCTTACCTTTTTCTGATAAATATTACACTACATGAAATTTAACTGATTTTAAATGAGAATACATTTTGTAAAAATCTTCCCACTTGTCACCTACATCTATATACCTAAGCATCTCTGCTAACTACATATGCATAAATATATGACATTACATATATACATATATATAACATTCGCATAATACTTCTGTAGCTTTTGACTTCAAATGTATGTAGATACACGGTTACTTCCTAAAGCTTTGTTGATTTCATGAGTTTTTAAATGCAACTCTTTAGTCACTCACTTTGAACTCACTCATATAAACGAATACTGATGTTTAAATTGCCTTTATGTTTCTATTTTGGCTTTAATTATTACTATATCAAGTCAACGCATACATATATATTTTTTATTTTTTTATTTTTTTATTTATTTCTAGGAGAGAGAGAGAGACAGTGTGAGCAGGGGAGGGTCAGAGAGAGAGGGAGTCAGCACAGAGCCCGACGCGGGGCTCGAACCCACGAACCGCGAGATCATGACCTAAGCGAAAGTCGGACGCTTAACCGACTAAGCCACCCAGGCGCCCCATTAGAATCAAATGTCATGAGAGTTTAACATGTAAACTCATTACAACCAAACACATGTCTCCAGCCTATCTGCCTGAAGTATTTGCACACTAGCAGTGCACACACACACACGTAACAGAGACACAGAGAGGTCTACAGTATCGTTAATCTGTAACACCTGTGTCGTGAATTTCTCCCTATATCAAGGGAGATGTCTGCATTGATATTTATATAATGTTAATAATGCTTCCGTCCGGGTGGTATGATTTTGAGTTTGCTATAAAAAGTTCATGAAAACTTTCCTCTTTGCATTATGTTGCCTGAACTTCTTGTAATGGGCATAATAAAACTATACAGTCATTTTTAAAAAAAACTCTTTGGCTCCCTAGTTCCTCTTCCCCAACTTCTTTAAACAAGTCTTTATATAAATGTTTTCAGAGTTTAAAAATACAGAAAATTAAGTTGGATTCATAGGTGTCTAATAAATTTATAGCAAAACTCAGGTAAGTGGAAAGCGGGAAATTTTCACTCACTCATTCATTTATTTTCATTAATTCATTGAACACATATTTACTGAATGCACACCCCAGCTGAGCACTGTTCTAGACACTTGGAATATATCAGTGAACAAAACCAATGTCTCTGACATCACTGGACTTGCACTCTAATTGAGCAAGATAGACAAGATAAGAAAATAATAAAACTGGCAGGAATGTTCAGGAAACATGCCCCTGAGAAGCTGATCTGTGAGCAGACCCTGAGGAGACAGTGAGTAAGGTGGATCTCGTGGGCAGGAGCGTTCCAGGAAGAGGAAATTGCTAACAGCCCAGGGGGAAAATCCAGAAGTAGACGTGTGGTGTGGCTGCAGAGGAGCAGGTCGGGGCAGATTACCTGGCGACTTGTGAAGATTTTGTTCTGAGTAAAACCACTGTGGGAGTTTTAACACGGAAGTAATACAGGTGACCTTACGGTAAAAAGAAGCACACAGGCCACTCTATTATGAACAGGCTGCGGTCGGGGCCAAAAGTAGAATCAGGGAAACAGGTTACGAAAGACTTTAAGGAGATGAAGAGCTTGTCAAATGCCCAGGCTACTCAACAGTTTGGAGGAAGAGAAGACAACATAATCCCTCATATTAGTCATGTATGGTTCACATCATCAAGTATTAATATATGTTATTAATATGCCTGATTAAATATTCAAGAGGCATAAATCTAAAATAGATCGGTCCATGCAATACTTAACTGGACAAATAGTAATTATCTAGCTGACCCAGATAAGAGTTGGCCTTTTGTGGTTGTTCATTTTGAAGCAGGCCAACTTCCATAGATGATTCTTTATTTAGAAGAGCATAAAGGAGATACTACAGCTCAGAGATCAATTTCTGATGCCCCCTTATCTCCTCCCAAGTGAGTACCTAGGCATAGGTGGCCCTCAAAAGAGGGCGGCATCGTCTCAGAGTTCCGGCTGCTTCTCTCTCTTACCTTTGGTATTGAACACAGAGCACAGATCTCTTCCCTGTGTCCTCTCAGTTGCCTTGAACCCTCTGCATTGTTTATGAATTCAGTATTTTGTGTCCGAGGAGATGTTTTCATGGTGGCTGTGGCATAACCACACTATGATACAGTATTTCACAAAAGCTGGCATGACCACTAAGCACGATTTGATGACACTGTTTTCTTTCTTTTAATTTTTTTTCCCTAAATTCTATTTTAGAGAGAGCATGCTAACTGGCGAGAGGGGCTGAGAGAGAGAATCTCTCTGTCACTGGGCTCCATCCCATGACCCTGTAATCATGACCTGAGCTGAAATCAAGAGTCAAAGCCACTGAGCCACCCCGGTGCCCCTGATGAAACTGTTTGATGATACTTTAGGTCTATATTGTTGAGAAAAATGCATTCAGTTGCAAAAATAAAACCAGTGATAGAGAAGTATTGATTGAATACAATATCTGTGAAAGACCCCGAAGGGCTTACTGTTTTCCACTGTGGCTCCTGCAGGTGACCTCTTGTGAATGCACTGGGTCATTATCTGCTCCCCACCCACCCCCGGATCACCCAGGCTACTCAAACCTTGGCTGCCTGCCCCAGGAGCAATCCTGTTCTCACAACCAGCTGAACCCCAGCCAATCCTCTACTGCTAAAGCCCCATAGAACATTCTGTCCTCTCTCCCCAAGGTCTTGAGACACTTCCATGCCTGGAATTTTCCAATAAAAGCTTATGCTAATAGTGCTCTGATTTTCTTTCATTTTCAGTCACCTCCCCTCCCCCTCCCATTAGCTTTATAGGAGTGTTTTAGAGATGTATTTAATATTAAATTTTAGAACAATAAATCTAACATTCTGTTTTAGATTAGGATGGGGATGGAGCTTGTATTTTATAATGTCCTAATTGCAGAGTGGTTTACTATCTGCCATAAAGTGCATGCTATCTGGGGCCTCTAAGGAAGTTATACCACATGGACACAACAAAGAAATACCTAGTAAAGCATGTTGACTAATTATTAGGGTTCAGACAATATCCCCCTTTTACATGTAACAGTGCTGCAGTTAACTCAAGCTCTTTGCTCCCAGAAAAGAGCAAGAAGTCTGCCAGGCAATTGTGTTTCAGGAAACTACTTCTTGCAAAGAACCATCCTTCTCTAATCCATGGGGGAAGCCAGGCACAGATCCTCCCAATTCCCATTCTTTGTCTCCTACATGATTAGCTGAACTGTTTTGTCCCCAGTGAGCAAGGAGGAGGAGGAGGAGAAGGAGAAGAAGAGGAGAAGAAGAAGAGGGAAAGAGGAACAGGAAGAAGTTCTTGTTAACCAAACAATGGTTAAGTTTGTCTCCTTTTTTCAAGTCTCTGAATGTTGACCCACCCTTGTGCTGTGACAGCTACAAGCCTCCTAAAGGCCCCTCCCGGACCAAGCTGATGTTGGGGTGAAACTCTCTCTGATCCAGATCCACTGTCCCCACTTCCCCATAACTCTTTCTCTCTACCCTTGCTCACCTCTCATTTTTTTTAAAAGCCTTTTTCTGCCTAATCTTAGAGTGCTGTTGGACCTCTTGGTCAGACAGTTTCCCCATTACAATGGTTCTTCTCCCCGGTACGTCAGTTCCTATCACCTGCCTTCCAATAATCCTTATAAACAAAGTTTTTCTTCTAAACCCAGATCTGTTTTTCTTTGACACATGGTAGACAGCCGAACAGAGACTGTTTCCCCTGTTCCTGTGTGGTCTTATGAAACGAGTGTGTCTTAGCAGCCTAAGCAGGCAAGATGCAGAGACTTTTTAGCAACCTCTACATGGTACAAATGATTATTCATTATCCCCTTTCCTTGATCCCTGATGCCTGCTGTGAAGCAGCCATGAGGCCCCAAATTTCCCACTGCATTAGCTGCTTTTCTATCAGTTAAGACGTGTGAATTCTCATCAGCACTGCTTGATTAGAATTTAAACGCGGTCCAAACAAACTATAAAATAATAAGGTCTAAAATTTGTCTCTGCTACTAAAAATCACAAGAAGAAGAAGCAAGGCTGATCAAGCCCCCCGCCGCCCATGGTGGCAATGAACTGTCACCCATGAGCCGTCTCCTCTGACACAAGGAAGCCAAAGTATCCCTGTTGTCATTTATTTCTCTCATGGATACAATTCTGTGCCTGGGACCGTGCTATCCACACCACTGTGTGGAACTGTGTTTAGTCTTTTGAGATATGTGAAAAGAAGACATTCCTACCTCCATGACCCCTGTAGACATTGGGCTTTGACTACAAAGCATTTATATTCTCCCCTCAAAACACCCTGATTTCAAAGGAGGAATTAGCCTTGCCTCCCACAGACATGGCAGACTTTAATCATTGGTCCTGTCCACCTCATCCCATGACAGAGAAGACGGCAGGTGACTCCAACCAGGCCATTTTCTCGCTGGAGTTTGGCTCTTGAGCCAAAGACACAAGAGTGTAAACCGGTTGGAACTCACGGGAGGTGCTCCGTGCTCCTCAGACTGAAACTGCGTGCCCACATATGCACTCCCCACTTCCTGTTCCCAGGCTCTTGCACCTGCCCTTGTTCTGGACTGTTCCCCGGCCTGTGCTGCTCCCACAGCTTCCCACAAAGGTCCCTGCACTGAAGTGAGCCTCAGTTGATTCCTGGCACATTAGAACTAGTATTATGCATACTCCCTTGTGAGGTCCAGCTGCACCAAAGCACGACTCATTTTCTAATTCTTTCACGGTAGCAGCATCTGTCTGATTTTCCTGGTCCTGGTCTCATCGGTCCTCCTACACTCTTTGTAATTCTACTGGCCGTGTATTTTGCATTCTGCTTAAAGTTGAAGGCGCTCACTATGGAATTTGATAAGAATCTGTATTCTGGAAAAATCTAGTCGTTTCAATGTGTCATAAATTTATAGTCTTGGGAGCAATATATCAATTTCAAATACAAATAGTATAAAATATACATATATGAGATTAGTATTTGATTACAAAAAAAGCCTTCTCAAGAGAAAGGATGGTCTTTGATCTTCTAATAAGGAAATACAGTGCAAATGAGTTAATGTAATTAAATGTTTATTTAGGGTTTACTGTCCTACTTTAGTTTAAAAAGTCTGTAATGTACTCATATCATAATATTTAGTAATATATCACTGTCATCTTTAGACAAAGTTTCAGAAACTCTAAATATAACTGATAGATACATTTTATATGTAAATAAATATACATAGGTGGATATATATACATATATTTATATAAGAATATATATTTATATGTTATATACGTGTATTTGTATGTATATGTTATGTTTTATACACATAAAAGTTTATATGAAAATACATGTATATAACCATTTTATTGTGTTAATTAATTAACTTAAATTTAAACTAGTTTGGGGTGTCTGGGTGACTCAGTTGGTTAAATGTCTGACGTTGGCTTAGATCATGATCTCATGGATCATGGGTTCAAGCCCCACATCAGGCTCTGTGCTGACAGTTCAGAACCTGGAGCTGCTTCAGATTCTGTGTCTCCCTCTCTCTCTGCCCCTCCCCTGCTCAGCTCTGTCTCTCTCTCTCAAAAATACATAACCATTAAAATAATAAAAAATAAATTTAACTAGTTTATAATTTAAACTAGAAAAAATTATCTAAGTAGCTTTTTACAATAAATGTTGAACAAATGAATAAGTAAATGTTACAATAAATGTTGAAAGGCATATTTAACTGAAATTTTTTATGTGTAAATAGTTTTTTTTTTCCTTTTAATCAGAAACTGAAGGTACCAACAAAGAGCTGGCTCACTTAAGTAGTTTATTCTCAAACCATCTTTGGTAGATGCCCTTAAATTTTAATTTATAACATCATCTTATTAAGTTACTTGTATGTAACTTTTCCTTGAGCTTTGACTGGATGTTGCATTATAAAAAGTTAAGCATGGAAGTTTACAGAAATAGTTTTATAGCTGAAGCAGGTACTTCTTTACTTATGGCTGATTTCCTTTTCATTTTTCCCTAAAATCATTACAGCAGCCATCCTCTTAATTTCCCATTGAGTGAAGGAGCCTCACTAAAATTATGTTTGATGTAATTTTCTGTGTGCTAGCAGCCTGCTACCAGGAAAGGATGGGTTGCCTTTGTAATTAGATCTCCCTCTTAAGAAGGGCTGCAAAGAGGGAGTGGTTCAGACCCTGCCTGCCCCGGGCACCTAGATGGAGATTCGAATTAAACCTCTCCCACTTGCTATCTGTGTCTTTGTGGAAATTATTCAGCTTCTCAAAGTTGTAGGGGACTCATTTGTGTAACAGGGAAAGCAATCAGTCCTACTCAAAAGGCTGTGTGAGAAATTACTTAAATGGTGCCCAGGAAGTGCACAGAACCCAATAAATAAAAAAGAGCAGCGCAATGATTAGTTACTTGTTGTGGTTGTTAGAGAAGGTCCCTCAGTTAGTGACTGCGAACCCCACTCAGCCATTTTTGGAGCCAATGGATTGCATGTAACTGGCAACATAGGGAGCTCCGCCCCAGGTGCTGGTGGATGTTTTGTCCAAAGCCTGGCTCAAAGGAAGCCACAGGCATCACAGATGCCGGCAGGGACAAAATGCAGACTTTCCAGGTACCGGGCACAACCCCTCTGTTAACGCAGACCCTTCGAGACCCCACCCAGAGCACATCCCGGTGATGTTCCAAGAAGCATGGATCCCTTCGTACATTCTGTGATGTTCCACAGATTGAAAACATCCCGCTCCCGTCTGCCATTTGGCTCAGAAACGGTTCAGTCTTCCCGCTGGAAGTTTTTTTCTTTTTTCAAATTTTCACTGATTCTGTTCTTTTTTGCCTCTTTTACTTTGGCCCTAAAATGATGAAAAGCAAGTTCAGGAGCACTCTAGCAATCTGCATGGCATGGTCACAGCATCTCTGTGCTGGTCTTACTCAACTCCTTCATTTCTTTCTATTCTGTTTGCTTTCTTTTTTTGACTTGTGACACATAGTTTACCTTGTTTTTTTATTTTTTCTTAAGTTTTAATGCTTATTTCTTTTTGAGAGAGAGAGAGAAAGAGAGAGAGAGAATGAGCAGGGTAGGGGCAGAGAGAGAGGGAGACACAGAATCCAAAGCAGGCTCCAGGCTCTGAGCTGTCAGCACAGAGCCCAGCATGGGGCTCAAACCCACCAACTGTGAGATCATGACCTGAGCCAAAGTCAGATGCTTAACCTGAGTGACCCAGGTGCCCCTACCTTGTTTTATTGTATGAATCATTGTGAAATGCCTCAAGTTCTCTTTGCATAGGTGGAACACTGAAAAAATAATTAAACATAGCATCTCATACAATTTAGATAGAAAAAAGTATCTAAAATAACATTTGTGTTGCTGCTGATACAAATGGGATTTTCTTATATAAACCTGGGGCTGAATTCTTTTCTTATGTTAAAAAAGCAGCAGCATAAACAGACGGAAATTGGGTATGAGCTGGAGGAAGTTAGGAGAAGAACCCGTACATGTAATCAAGAGAACAGAGGTGTGGGCTCTTGCTGGTCGCATCTCTGAGTTGAGTGGCTGCATAAAGAAATGGTCTGTTTACCTTATACCACAGTGTGGGACTGATAATACAAAATGATAAGCTGTTCTATTTGACAAAACTTCTGCACCACAAAACTTAAAATACTACGATAAAAGAAGAAGTCTGAAAGGAAAAAATGCCCACTATGTATTTTGAAGACTTTTATAAGCAACTGTGATTCATGTTTTAATGGAGCCATATGTAACAATCTTTAACCTGTGTCTGTTTTCCAGTTATGTTCTATTTTGTGAGCAAAAGCTCTGAAAAATAAGAAGAACTCAGTGGTGTCATATTTGGGAAAAGTAAAACAAGTCAATAATACTTGACTTGTTTTTGTTTCTCTCTCTAATTTCCCAACTGTGTTCCCAAAGAGTTTTTTGATGAAAAGGTAAGTATGATGGGAAGCTAAAAAAATGCCTTTCTTCATTGTTTTTCTTAATGGATTTCACCTTTGAAGTATGAATAGCCACTTTCCTTCAAATCACAGGATAGAATCACAGTATAAATTAACCTTTTCTTTTATTAACTTTGATCCTTATACTAATAAGTATTCAAATTCTTCATATATATATATATGATACATATGATCTGTACTATATGTATCAGTTCTACACATATATAGAACAGATCATAAGTTAAACTAAGAATATTAAACAATATACTGGTACTTTCATTACTATTGTCTCTTATGGATTAAACTGATTTCCCCTTCAATCAAAGTCTATTCTTTAAGCTTGCTATTTTCTTAAACAGGAAACTTCCTTCAATACAACTTTTTTAATGCTTCTACTTTTCTCACAGAGCCAACAAAGGCAATAAAGAAAATGTCTCTTATCTGCTCCAAATTTCAAAAACTTGCATTTTAAATTGATCTTCCATTAAAAGAGATTTTTAGCTAAGGAAGAGCCTACTTATCTCTTGTTGAAAACAACAGGTAGAGTGGAAATATTTCAAATGAGGAGCGCCTGGGTGGCTCAGTTGGTTGAGTGACCGACTTTGGCTCAGGTCATGATCTCATGGTTCGTGGGTTCGAGCCCCGCATCGGGCTTTGTGCTGACAGCCAGCTCAGATCCTGAAGACTGTCTTCAGATTCTGTGTCTCCCTCTCTCTCTGACCCTCCCCTTCTCTAAGCTGTGTGTGTCTCTCACTCTCAGAAATAATTTAAAAAAAAAATTAAAAAATTTAAAATTAAAAAAATATTTCAAATGTGACTTTAAAATACAGACAAAATTCAAACATCCTCAATGGAATTATAGGAAGTATTTTGTTTATTTGTTTTGGCTTTCTTTTCATTGTCTCCAAAGGTTGGAGTGCCAATAAAAAAGCACAAAAAAAGAGAAAAAAGATATTTATAAGTCCATATTGTTGAGAATGTTGGAGAAGGGGCACAATTATATATTAAAAATGTTCTATATGACACGCACCAGATGGTGAATATTAACTGCGAAAGTCAATTTATTATCCTCTACTACTTTTTATTTCTCCCAACAGAAACTAGTATAGTTTTGATTATAAAGATTCTGAAATCTGTTAATTAGTGAGTGATGGGTATTGTGACCATTAAAATATGAAACAAACCTACTGAAAACAGGACATCATAATAACTAACTAACTTCAGGGTGTTCAGGGAGTGATCCTATTTGGAGCTGTGGCGCTGGGTGCCCCAGTCCCAGGCAGCACCAGGAGAAACTGCTCAACTGCTCTCCTGGCTCAATCCCCAGCTGGAAAGTGGCCTGGCCTGTGGGATTACATTTCTGGTGGTATCAATAAAATGCGTGGACTAAGACCTGGAAATAAGCCAGGGCTTGGGACATAGAACACGGCCCACCTTGGCTACACCCACAGCACAGATCAGACCCAAAAGAGTGATTTGCAAAGCTTGGTTCAAGAAGGGACTGGGGCACTGCCATTTTTATCCCCACAACCACCAAGGTGGGACTCAAAGAGTAGTTGTGGGATCGCAATGGAGGCTAATACTTGCCTACACTAAATGACGCCCATCCCTGATAGAGAGCTGCTTTTCTTTTCTTCTTCTTCTTCTTTTTCTTTACCAGAGCCTGGGGTAAGACCAACATGGATACACTGCCATTATTCGTTCCAGAGCAATTCTATTCAGATATATTTTCCGTTGTCTCATTAGTATCCCTTCCCTCTGCTAGACTGGGCACTCTAGTCACTGGTTTGCTTAAACAGTCACATTTAATCTATTCTCTAGATATATATTCTACACCTCCACCGTTACCTTCCTATCTCTCTCTCTCTCTCTGGAGTAATCAGACTAAATACATTTATTGGGTCACATTATCTTCGTTTCTTTCTCCTCGTCTCCTACCACATTCACCTCTTTCTCTCTCTGAATTAAGCCTCTTAGTCTCTCTGTCTGGCCATTGTCCAATTTCTCTTTCTCCCCACACCTGTCATTTCTCTCTTTGTATATGCTCTTCCATCAGCACTGCATACACCCTCCTCTTTATTTGTAGCTGGGAATTCTGGTTTCATGCTTTTAGACAGTCCTTTGTCTTTTGTTTGTTTGTTTTTTTCCTTCTTATTTTCCTTTTGATTTTTCCCTTTGGGTTTGCGTATTTGTTGGAATTGTCTGTGGGTTTGTGTGCCTTTGTTCCCTGTGTGTTGGTCTGTTTTTTTTTTTTTTTTCCCCCAGGGCTACCTCAAGAAACAAGCCAAAGTACACTTGGTGGAGAGTCCCAAATACCACTACCAGTAGGGAAATAAAATAACCAAAGTCTCAACAAGAGAGACCAAGACACACCACTCAAAGAACACTTTTTGAATAGACAGGCCTTGGACAGTCAATGAGCCTTCTTTAACATAGCAGTACTTGCAAGTGTAGAGCACATAACAAGATTTTAAAACTAACAAGAGACAGAAAGCTAGCCAAAGTGATGAAAGAGAAGAACTCTCCTTTAAAGAAATTCCAGGAAGAAATGACAGCTAAAGAACTGCTCAAAACAGATATAAGCAACATAACTGAACACAAATTTAGAATAATAGTCATAAAATTAATTACTGAGCTTGAAAAAGGCATGAAAGACATCAGAGAAGCTACTGCTACAAAGAGTTTAAAAATAGTTATGGAGCTTAAAAATAGTTATGATGAATTTAAAAATGCTATATATGAGGTGCATAATAAAATGGAGGTGTCCAATGCACAGATTGAAGATGCAGAGAGGAGGCTAGGTGAATTAGAAGACACAATTACAGAAAAAGAGGAAGCTGAGAAAAAGAGAGAGAGAGTGATCTAGGAGCACAAAAGGAGAGTTCAAGAACTGAGTGACACAATCAAACAACAATATTCATAACATAGGAATTCCAAAAGAGGAAGAGAGAGGGAAAGGTACTAAAGGAGTACTTGAACAAATTATAGCTGCGAACTTCCCCAATCTGGGGAAGGAAACAGACATTGAAATCCTAGAGGCACAGAGAACTCCCCTCAGACATAACCTGGATCAATCTTTTGTACGACATATCATAGTGAAACTGTCAAAATATAAGGACAAAGAGAGAATTCTGAAAGCAACTAGAGATAAAACGGCCCTAACATACAAAGAGAGACCTAACAGAGTGGTTACAGACTTATCTACTGAAACGTGGCAGGCCAGAAAGGAATGGCAGGAAATCTTCAATGTGATGAACAGAAAAAATATGCAGCCAACAATCCTCTATCCAACAAGCCTGTCATTCAGAATAGAAGGAGAGATAAAGATCTTTCCAAATAAACAAAAATGGAATGAATTCATCACCATGCCCTACAAGAAATCCTAAGGGGGACTCTAGGATGGAAATGTTGCAAGGAACACAAGGTACCAGAGACACCACTACAGGTATGAGTCCTACAAAGAACACAATGACTCTACACCCCTATTTTTCAATAGTAACACTGAAAGTAAATAGACTAAATGCTCCAATCAAAAGACATAGGGTAGCAGAATGGATACAAAAACAAAATCCATCTATTTTCTGTCTACAAGAGATTCATTTTAGACCTGAGGACACCTTCAGATTGAAAGAGAGGGGATGAATAAATATCTACCGTGCTACTGGAAGTCAAAAGGAAGCCGGAGTAGCCATATTTATATTTGACAAACTGGACTTTAAAGTAAAGGCAGTGGGGTGCCTGGGTGGCTTAGTTGGTTAAGCGTCCGACTTTCGCTTAGGTCATGATCTCACAGTTCGTGGGTTCGAGCCCCGCGTCGGGCTCTGTGCTGACTGCCAGCTCGGAGCCTGGAGCCTGTTTCGGTCTGTGACTCCCTCTCTTCTGACCCTCCCCTGCTCACGCTGTCTCTCTCTCTGTCTCCTAGAAATAAATAAACTTTAAAAAAAAAAAAAAAGTAAAGGCAGTAACAAAGGATGAAGAAGGGCATTATATAATAATTACAGGGTCTATCCATCAGGAAGAGCTCACAATTATAAATGTCCACATACTGAATATGAGAGTACCCAAATACATAAGACAATTTTTCACAAACAATCTTATGGGTAAGAATGTACTAAGAGCAGGGGAATTTAATACTCCACTTACAGCAATGGATAGATCAACTAGACAAAAATCACTAAAGAAACAGTAGACTTAAACGACACATTGGACCAGATGGATCTGACAGATATACTTAGAACTCTACATCCTGAGGCTATGGAATTCACTTTCTTCTCAAGTGTGCATGGCACATTCTCCAAGATAGATTACATACTGGGACATAAAGCATTCCTCAATAAATATAGAAGAATTGAGTTCATACCATGCACACTTTCAGATCACAATGCTATGAAACTTGAAATTGGTCACAGAAAAGTCTGGAAAATCTCCAAGAACATGGAAGTTAAAGAACACCTTACTAAAGAATAACTGGACCAATCACTCCATTAGAGAAGAAATTAAAAAATATGTGGAAACAAATGAAAATGAAAATACAACAATCCAAACTCTATGGGATGCCGCAAAGGCAGACCTAAGAGGAAAGTACACTGCACTCCAGAACTATTTCAAGAAACTAGAAAAAGTGCAAATACAAAATCTAACAGTGTACTTAAAGGTACTTGAAGCAGAGAAACGAGAACAACCCAAACCCAGTAGAAGAAGAGAAATAATAAAAATCAGGGCAGAAAAAAACAATATAGAATCCAAAAAAAACAGTTGAACAGATCAATGAAACCAAGAGTTGGTTTTTTGAAAAAACAAAGAAAATTGATAAACCTCTAGCCAGGCTGCATGAAATGAAAAAGGAGAGCACCCAAACAGACAAAATCATGAATAAAAATGGACTTATTACAACCAATCCCTCAGCAATTACCAGGGAATACTATGAAAAATTATATGCAACAAACTGGACAAATTAGAAGAAATGGAAAAATTCCTAAACACACATGCACTACCAAAATTCACAGGGGAAGAGATGGAAAATCTGAACAGACACATAACTATTGAGGAAGTTGAATCAGTTATCAAAAATCTCCCAACAAATAAGAGCCCTGAACAGATGGCTTCCCTGGGGAATGCTACCAGACATTTAAATCAGGGTTAATACCCATTCTTCTCAAGCTATTCCAAAAAATATAAATGGAAGGAAAACTTCCAGACTCATTCTACGAAGCCAGCATCACTTTGATTCCCAAGCCAGATAGAGACCTAGCAAAAAAAAGAGAACAACAGGCCAATACACTTGATGAATACGGATGCAAAAATCATCAACAAGATACTTGCAAATCAAATTCAAAGGCACATAAAAAGAATCATCCGCCATGATCATGTGGAAATCATTCCTGGCTAACAGGGCTGGTTCAATATTCGCAAATCAGTCAATGTGATACATCACATTAATAAAAGACAAGATAAGAACCATATGATCTTGTAGATAGATGCAGAAAAAGCATTTGACAAAATACAGTATCCCCTCTTAATAAAGACTCTCGAGAAAGTTGGGATAGAAGGAACTTATTTAAACATCATAAAAGCCATCTATGAGAAGGCCTCAGCCAACATCATCCTCAATGGGGAAAAACTGAGAGCTTTCCCCCTGAGATCAGGAAAGCGACAGCAATGTCCACTCTCATCACTGTTGTTTAACATAGTGCTGGAAGTCCTAGCATCAGCCATCAGACAACCAAAGGAAATGAAATGCATCAGAATTGGCAAAAAGAATCAAACTTTCACTTTTCACAGACGACATGATACTCTACATGGAAAACCCGACAGGCTGCACCAGAAGCCTGCTAGAACTGATCCATGAATTCAGCAAAGTCAGAGGGTACAAAGCCAACATAGAGAAATTGGTTCCATTTTTATACACCAATAATGAAACAACAGTAAGAGAAATCGAGAAACTGATCCCATTCACACTTGTACAAAAACAATAAAATAGCTAGGAATAAACCTAACCAAAGATATAAGAGATCTGTATGATGAAAACTATAGAAAACTTATGAAGGAAATTGAGAAGACACAAAGAAATGGGAAAACATTCCATGCCCATAGATCAGAAGAATAAATATTGTTGAAATGTCATTACTACCCAAAGCAATCTACACAGTCAATGCAATTCCAATCAAAATTGCACCAGCATTCTTCTCAAAGCTAGAAAAAAACTATCCTAAAATTTGTATGGAACCACAAAAGACCCATATAGCCAAAGTAATATTGAAGGAGAAAACCAAAACGGGAGGCATCACAATCCCAGACTTTACCCTTTACTACAAACCTGTAATCATCAAGACAGTATGGTATTGGCACAAAAACAGACACATAGTACAATGGAATAGAATAGAGAACTCAGAACTGGACCCACAAATCTATGGCCAACTGATCTTTGGAAAAGAAAAGAGTATTCCTTGGAAAAAAGACAGCCTCTTTAACAGAGGGTGCTGGGAGAACTGGACAGCAGCATCCAAAAGAATGAAACCAGATCACTTTCTCACACCATATACAAAAATAAACTCAGAATGGATGAAGGCCCTAAATATGAGACAGAAAACCATCAAAACCCTAGAGTAGAAAGCAAGAAACAACCTCCTTGACTTCAGCTGCAGCAATTTCTTACTTGACACATCCCCAAAGCAAGGGAATCAAGAGCAAAAATGAACTATTGGGGACTCATCATAATAAAAAGCTTCTGCATGGCAAAGGAAACAATCAATAAAACTCATAGGCAACCAAAGGAATGGAAAAAGATAGTTGCAAATGACATATCAGATAAAGGGCTAGTATCTAAAATTTATAAGGAACTCACCAAATTCCACACTTGCAAAGTAAATAATCCAGTGAAGAAATGGGCAGAAGACATGAATAGACACTTCTCCAAAGAGGACATCCAGATGGCCAACAGACACATGAAATGATGCTCAGGATCCCTCCTCATCAGGGAAATACACATCAAAACCACACTGAGATACCACCTCATGCCAGTCAGAGTGGCTAAAATGAACACATCAGGAGATGCTGGCGAGGATGTGGAGAAACGGGCACCCTCCTACACTGTTGGTGGGAATGTAAACTGGTGCAGCCCTTCTGGAAAACAGAGTGGAGGTTCCTCAAAACATTAATAACAGAACTCCCCTATGACCCAGCAATAGCACTGCTAGGAATTTACCCAAGGGATACAGGAGTGCTGATGCACAGGGGCACATGTACCCAATGTTCATAGCAGCACTTTCAACAAGAGCCATACCATGGAAATAGCCTAAACGTCCATCAACTGATGAATGGATCAAGAAGATGTGGTTTATCTATACGATGGAATACTACATGGCAATGAGAAAGAATGAACTCTGGCCATTTGTTGCAATGTGTACAGAACTTGAGGGTGTTATGCTGAATGAAATAAATCATGCAGAGAAAGAAAGATACCATATGTTTTCACTTTTAAGTGGATCAGGAGAAAGGGGGTGGAGAAGGGGAAAAAATAGGTGGGGTGAGGGAGGGAGGCAAACCATGAGAGACTCTTGAATACTGAGAACAAACTGAGGGGGTGGGGGAGAGGGGAGGGCTGTGATGGGCATGGAGGAGGGCTCTTGTTGGGATGATCACTGGGCGTTATATCGAAACCAACTTGACAATAAACTATGAGAGAAAAAAAAAAACTTTGCTAAATGACCACAGAATACAAATTGGACTTCAAATGTCTATACTTGCCCACAATTTGAAGAATTAAGCATTAAACATTCTACTACAATTTGCATGAGTAACAACATCAGACAGTATTTGGTCAATGTCTCATTGCATTCTGGGATAGCTCCCATTCTGTAAAGAATTATGACTTCTCACAACACAGTAAGTTGAAAGTAAGAATTTTTCTTGCAAAAAGAGATGACTTCTCCTTCTCTACCAAAATGAAACCCCAAACTGAGTATTTTTGAAAAACTCAGATGAATTCCCTTGGTGCTGAAACAATGAATCACCAAGGCTGACTAAAACCAAAGCATATTTATGTGCTTTAAAGAATCGTGAATTGGGGGTGCCTGGGTGGATTAGTCGGTTAAGCATCCGACTTCGGCTCAGGTCATGATCTCACGGTCTGCGAGTTTGAGCCCCACATCGGGCTCTGTGCTGACAGCCAGCTCAGAGCCTGGAGCCTGCTTCAGATTCTGTGTCTCCCTTTCTCTCTGACCCTCCCCTGCTCACGCTGTCTCTCTCTCTCTCTCAGAAATAAATAAAACATTTAAAAAATTTAAAAAAAGAATTGTGAATTGTACCTTGGATATTAAAAAGTAGCCCGACATTTTATGTTGACTTTCTTTTATTTTTATGGCCGGCTTCAATTTACTTTACAGCTATTACATGCCTAATTCAGAAAACGTTTCCAAAAGTTGTATATTGAGATGTCTTTGTGCTAAGTATACTTAAAATCGGCACTTGATTGCTGATACCTACTTACTTAGTGTAAAATACAGCAGATAAGAAAGACTACACAGCTAAAGATGCTTCAGATGCAGTAACATTCTGTATGTTCCAGCTAGGCACACTTTTTTAAACAGGTTCCCATGGTTCCATAGGACAGTACCATCCCTGATGCATATAACACACTCAGTTCATGAGGAATAAATAAGACAAAAGAAAATAGCCTTAATGCAGGGCTAGGGAGGTGGCCATGGTGAGGGGAGGTAGATAATAGTTTCACTTCATCACTGATTTGGAAAGTCAGCAGGATGAAGATGAGAAAAAGAACTGTCACCAGGGTGTTTATTGTTGGGACTGAATCTTGCTAAATAAAGTCCCCAAGAAGAGAGTCCTGTGACTTTCCTATGTACCATTTTATCAAAGACTTCAATGGCCAGGTAAAGAAATTTTTATGTTTTCCATTTGCTAAGACCCCAAAGCAAGGAAAGGAACATGTTTTATAGACTACATCTTCAATACATAGCCTTGATGTAATAATTATCTCTCCTGTGTCTACCTGACCACCAGCCGGAGCCCTGATCTCTCCCTGGACTCATAGCTGCTCACTTCATCTTCCATCAACAGTATTTAAAAACTTAAGCCAGAACATTATTTCTCTGTGCAAAACCTTGTAGGCAAAACTGGCCGAAAGAAATATAATGCAAATCCCATGCAAATGCAAACTTTTCAATACCCAAATTAAAAGGTTAATAATAGGGGCACCTGGGTGGTTCAGTCTGTTAGGCATCTGACTTTGGCTCAGGTCATGATCTTGTGGTTCATGGGTTCAAGCCCCCTGTGTGGCTCTGTGCTGCCAGCTCAGAGCCTGGAGCTTGTTTCAGATTCTGTGTCTCCCTCTCTTTCTGCCCCTCCCCTGCTTGCACTCTGTCTCTCTCTGTCTCAAAAACAAATAAGCATTAATTTTTTTTAAATAAAAGATTAACAATAAAAATGGTGAGATTAATTTTAATATATTTATTTCACTCAATACACCCAAACATATCATTTCAGTATATAAATCCATCTAAAAATATTAATGATATTGTCCCTTGGGGGTGTACCAATATTTTCACATCTGGTGTATGTTTTATGCTTAAAGCCCCTTGCATTTGGATGGGCCACATGTGAAGCACTCATATGCCCAATGGTTATGCTATCAGACCAACAGTTCTAAGGACTTTGTATCTTGCACAGAGTAAACTGTTAAATCCTTCAAGTGGCCAGTGACATCCCATGTAACTAATTTCCTACCTTGATATGACAACAATCTCCTCCATCTGGGTTTTCACATCAGCAGTATCCTCTCTCTGGGAAAATTGCCACCTCCCCCTACCCCCCCCCCCCCCCATGGCATGGTAACCACTGGGCTGTCTCCCTTAACTCCTTTCTGCTCAGATTTCAGGCTATCACAGGCTCTCCTCCATCATCCTATGTGAGATAGGACCTTTCTTCCATAATTTCATATTGCTACATATTATATATTAACTATTTATTATTCTACTTGATGTTTCTCCTCATGGAATATAATCTCCATGGGAGCACAGACATTGCTTTGCTTTGTACACTCATGTTTCCAGTACTTACTACCAGTAGCTACTTTTTATTTAATGAACAGATTTCCAGCATCATATACGGATTTTAGGACTTAAAGAGTTTAATTGGCCAGAGACCTGATAGATAGCTAGTCATTGCGGGGTGTGTGTGTGTGTTGGGGGGGGGTTCAGCCTAGGGTCCTTCAGGAAGAATCAGCTTCCTAGTGGGGGTTGGGAGGGGGCAGTTAATATACCACTTAGGAATTTTACATGAGCTTTTCTCTGAAGTGTTTTCTTATAGGAATCTGAATAGAATAAATAATCCCCCTTTTTTTTTTTTTTTCCTATCCAGTGAGTATAATGCTTCAAATTAGGAATTTTCAAGTTAAAGCATACAGGCTAAATTCAGGCTACTATCTGTTTTGGGGAACAGAATTTTACTTCCAGAGGTATTATTATTAAAATCATTGATTTAAAATTATTGTTTTTAAGTTTGACATTATTGTTAACAGTTAAAAATTATAATGGAAAGAAATAATGTAGTAAAAATAAAATTTAAATAACAGTATAAACATTATAAAATCTCTTTAAAATGTATTAGTCTATTACATTAATATTTATAATACTAATATCTGTCCCTTGATAGTGTCTGAACCCCACCCCCAGCTCTACAGCAAGGAGAGGGTAAAAATGATCAAAGCTAATGTGTTTATTGATCTGACTTTCCATTTGACCTTTCCCCTCAACACCAGTGTTTATTACACTGATTTAAGAATATATAAGTGTGAGCATTTCCTGTTTACTGTTTCAGATTCTCTTCCCAAGAGATTTCATAATTCTCATGCTAGAAATATGTATCTCAGCTAGATTTCTAAAGTATGTTTTGTAATCTTAACTCAAGGAGCCATAAATTAGTGACACAGACACATTTCAGATGCGGTATCAATATTTCATGGAGATGGGCTCTCCTACGCCAAATCAATAACTACTTCAATAAAGTCTACGGTCGCTGAATTTTCATATTGTACTTAGAAAGTAACAGAAGTGTTTCGCAACTCTGTGACCTTAATTCTCAATTCCAATTCATGCTGTAACTCAGTATCTCTGAAAGCTCTTTATTGCATACTTTTCAAAAAATGCCATTTCTGCAGATTCTTAAAGATTTAAATTTTAGAATCCCAACCTTCTTCTATTCACTTGGGCTTTGGGATGAAGCGGGAGTAGAAAGGGGACACAGAATACAAACGTTTCCCAGCTTCCCCTTCAAACATTATTGCTAGTCCTTCGCTGCTTATAGTCCGGTTTCCCCATCCTTATCCTCACAGCTCTGTCTCTATGCCTTAACCTCAAGAATTTGTAAGTAAGAGCCCGCAAAGAGATAAATCCTAAATTTAACCTAAAGTACTTCCGAACATAGACGTGAAAGGCCACCTGCAGGCACTGATTCTCACTGGAATTTGCTGAATAAGTTAATACAATTTAAAATAAATGTGCTTCATTACAAAGGGGTGTTGGTCTCTCATAAATTCTCTAAGCCTCAAATAACAAAAGTAGTAAAAAAAAAAACAACAAAAAACAAAAAAGAAAAGTTTCAGTAGAGCCATTTATGCCAGGGGAGTCAGGTATAATCATTATCGTAACTATAGCAACACTCATTTACAAGGAATATTCTATTTTCTAGGGATCATGTTCCATCAAAGGATACTGACCCCCTTTGCAAAATCTTCCCCATCATGAAATGAATGTATTAGGTCATCACATTTTTCTTTTATCAACCCTCACCGTTTGTACTGATTTCATGCTTACCAAGAAAACTATGATCTGACCTCATTTATGGGTCTGTCTACAGGAAGGAAAAAAAAATGTGATGATCATATGGAATTCAAGTTTCCCTCTTATAGGATAAGGATATGGGGAATATGGAAAATGTCTTTGATGGGGGCGCCTGGGTGGCTCAGCTGGTTAAGGGTCTAACTTCAACTCAGGTCATGATTTTGCACTCCATGAGTTCAAGCTCACTTCGGGCTCTGTGCTCACAGCTCAGAGCCTGAAGCCTACTTTGGATTCTGTGTCTCCCTCTCTCTCTGCCCCTCCGCGGCTTGTGCCCTCTCTCTTTCTCAAAAATAAATAAACAGTAAAAAAGAAAGACAAAAAGAAAATATCTTTGATGATAATGTGACTTGCCATCTAAGAACATCTATAGGAAACAGACGTGCTGGTTAGTCTGGTCACTGGAACAAAAAATTCTTAGTTTTATTGAACAACCTGCCATTCTGTTGTCTACCTCAGTTACTGTGTATTTGTATTCCTCCCCTGGATGCAAAGCAGTGTGTGTGGTGCTTCATCAGGCTGAATCAGATCTGGCAGTCCTTATCACTACTCCTGGCAGCTTTCAAAAAGGAATCAGAAACACTACAAACTGTGTGATTCCAACCCAAAGACATTCTGGACAAGGCAAAACTACAGAGACAGTGAAAAGAGTGGTGGCTGCCAAGGAAGAGAGGAAAGGAGGGAGGAAAAGGTAGAGACACAGGACATTCAGAGCAGTGAATCTATTCTGTATCCCATAAAGTGATAGAGAGATGCCATTAGACATTAGTTCAAACACACAGGAAGCACACCAGCAATAGGAAACCTCATGTGAACTATGAGTTTAGGACGTTTACAATGTGTCCTTGTTGGTTTGCTGGTTGCCACAAATGTGCCACTTCTGGGACAAGATGCTGATAGTGGGGGAAGCTGTGGGGGGGGGTGGGCAATGTGGGACTCCACTCTGTATCTCCTGCCTAGTTTCGCTGCAGATGTAAAACTGCTCTAGCCAAACATAAAGTCTATCTTTTAAAATAGACATTTTCATGATTACGATCTCTAAAATAACACAGGTTTTTAAAAACCAGCATAACCATCAAACACTGCATAGAAGAAAGAAATCCCAATATTCATTCTTAGAGTACAGATCTTGATTTTGTGGCCCCAAAGGATTCATTCACATAATTACTGACAAATGATGCTACACTGCACAAATGTATATTTAATTTTATCAAAAGCAACACAGGATTGACATCCTCATTTCAATTTTCTAGATGACGAAGTGTGGCCCTAAGTGCTAAATCTCTTGCCCGAAGGGCACACAGTTATACTAAGATTCAGACTGGTCAGTCTGATCCCATAATATGAGCTCTACATGAATCTATCCTCTTGAAAAAGTGACATCTCTATCCTTACCCTCTGGACAGGATCACTACCCTCATTTTTAGAATATCTGTTATTCACTGAATATTCACAATGCTCAGTGCTCTACATTGCTTATATTATTTAGTTCTTAACAAGAACTGCATGATATAAGCCTCTTTAGCTTTTGTGAGCCAAAGGTAAGAAATGGCGAGGCCGTCTGGGAAAGATCAAATCATCTTGATCGAGTTTCAAAATGAATGTGTCACATGAAGTCTATGCTCCTTTCACAGGGATATATTTAAGACTAGAAAAGTGACTGTTCTTTCTCATTCTAATCTTCCCTTCCACTTAAAAGGGAAAAAAATCATATAAACTGCTATGAAATTATACTTCTACATTGCCATTTTTTTCAAATTTCATAAATTCTGTCTCAAATATAAGGAAGAGGAATAAGGATTTAGCTTGTATAAAATTTTCATTCAATAAATACACCAGGCCCCTCCTGTGTAACTGGAATGACAGCAGTGAAAACGTAGGATAGCCTCCTATCCTCATGGAGCTTATACTTCCGGGGGAAATGGACATATAGTGAAAGCGGTAGATAATGCTTGGAAGAAAAATAAATCAGAATGAAGGGTTAGAGGTTGAAGATGCCTGTACCATATTTTGATGGTGCAATCAGAGGAAGTCCGCTTCATAGATAACATTAAAGCAGCTAAGAGACAGGCGTGAGTCAATTTTTTTTTCAGGTGTAAATCAGCTATTATTTTGACAAAACATTGAGGGTACATAAAACACTTCTGCACCGTTAACCCAGATCAGTGTCTGACTGATATTCCAAGCATAAATATTGAGAATCCCCTTCTCTGTAGGACTTTGCACACGGCGCTCAAAGGTTAAGTTTGTGTAGTAAGAAATAACTGTTACAGAGCACATGCTTTTCTCACAGAAGAAATACTCATGCGTTCATTAAACTTTTCTTATTGTAATTGATGCATGGTAACTAAAAGTTTAGCCGTCTGATATCTGAAGCTTCTTCTGGAAACTTGTAAGTGAAAGATACTTTGCTAGAGAGAGGTAGTGAAAAACTGATACCTGTCAACCTGAACTCAAGGGAAGACACAGAATTAAAAAGTAAGTGTCAATCTAAAAATTATGAAATGATGGCCGACTAGGGTTGGGTGGCTCAGAGTGAACTAGCAAAGATGTTTAGTCATCTTTGATAGCATTCAGAATGTGAGAGAACCGTAGCTTCATAAATAGACCCAACTTTGTGTGATTCAACAATGACATGTTCGGTGTACACTGTTCAAAATGTACAATGTGGCATATTTTCTAGGATTGTTTAAAATTAGTCTTCTTGGTTTTTGAAAGACTAAGCTTTAGCCATCTAGATCCATCACTTTGAGAAATAACATTCCCTGGGCTCACTGGACTGCTGACTTAATCAGTTTTCTGAATCATTTGGGGCTACAAAAAATCAAAATCTATACTCTAATAATGAGTGTTAAGATTTCTTTCTTCTATACAGCGTTTTGAGGTTATGTTGATGTATCGGTCAAAGCATCCTGCATAATATGCATCATCTTACATCTAATTTCCATACCTCTTTAAAGGTACTATCAGATTCTCCATGTATTTTAAGTGAAGCTCTTGATTTCAGGAAAAGGGTATGCTGAATTATTAAGATGGTGTTTTATATGTTTAATCTGAACACTGTAATGATTAAAATGAGCTAATCCAATAAAATTATCGCTATACGAGTATAAATATATAAATAAGCAAAAATCCATTACTCTGTAAGATCTTCTATCTTTTTCTCCACCAGGGTCGGGGGCACATTGGAAACGATGACCTGCATGTCCAGCTGATTGACCACAGAGACCTGCAGGAAGGAGAACCAGAGTCCATTGAGAACTAATGAGCATTTCTATAACCCATTTCTTTCCTACTGTGCATAGACCCAGGGTTTCCCATTTTTCATTTAGGAATAAATATCTTTAGTTAGACAATCATCATTAGACTTTGGGGCAGGTGGATAGACTATCGTTGTTTACTTACAAGTTACAGAACCCTAAGTGACTTCTACTGTTGTCGGCTTGTGATTTTTTTGTTTGTTGGTTACTGTCTAAAGCATGAGAGAAGGTATGTTTATGTTTCTAATTGGGTTACTTAAGAACACTCAGTATAATGGAAAACACAGCTTTTACAAATCTCGGGAGAGCATTTACCCAGTGTGACTAAGCAGCTGAGACATGAGTAGTTAGAATAACTCATTCTATGGGATCACTATACAGTCCTCATGTCTGCTTCAGCCAATTCTGGGTTTGCTACATCCCTGAATATTGGCTTTGTGTACCATGTACAACAAAGGTATTTATTTAAATATTTAAGATTCCTAGATTTTATTTATGTTACTTTCCCAGTACAGTGTTTAGGCAAATATTTCTAGAAGTGAATAGGTCAATTTATAAGCAATTCTGCTTATAAAATTCTGCTTATAAAGAATTTTTTAAAAACATATTTCTATCATTGTTGGGATCAACCTCTGTAACAGATTAAAATTACAAGAAAGAGTCAAAAGAAGAAAAAGGTACATTTGCGAAGCACAACTTTCTAAAACAGAGGTTGAAAATGCACATATGATTTCTGAGTTCTTTTAATTCTTCCTAATGAGCTTCTTAACTTCCTTCTTTTATCAATTTATTCCCATATAGTTTAGATAGCGCTGGCCAATAAAAAATTAACATAAGCCACACATCCATACAGATATGTAATTTAAAAGTTTCTGCTACCCATAATAGAAAGATAAAAAATTGTGAAAGCCATTTATACACTGATCCCAATATATTAATAGATTTTCATTTCGGCACATAATCCACACAAAACAACTTGTCGAGACATTTTACATTTTTTCTATGAAGTCTTCGAAACCCGGTGTGCACTGTATACTTACAGTCCATCTCAAGGTCACATGGCCACATTTCAGGTGCTCAGTCTGCACAGAAGGCACAGGACCAGCACACTGGGTAGCGAAGCTCTAGAGATACTCGCCTTCTCTTGCTTAGACTCGTCACTGTGTCCCCTGACTGCCTCTGGTGCCATCTCATTTTTCTTGAAAAGGCAGAGGCATCTTTATCATCATTTTTAGATAGCTCTGTAGAGTCTTTGATACAACACCAGAAGTGAAGTGCTAGTCTGAGTGTGAAATTGAAAATCGGGTTTAGTTATGTCAAAACACATTTATCTGTCTTCCACTGTCAATGGATCCAAATGGTCATTTGGATAATCGTGGTTCATTGAGTAACACCAATTCTTTGAATATTGACACATTACATAATACAATATCAAGAAAAAGTCACATTCTTTAATATGGCCACATTCGCATGGTCTTTGAGTAATGGGAAGCTGTCTGGCTGACAGTGGTGACTGACTATAACTTTCCAAAATTCTTTTTATTTTTTTATTGATTTTAGTTTTATTTATCTTATTTTTAAGTTTGTCTATTTATTTTTTGAGAGAGAGAATGCACATGAGCAGGGGAGGGGCAGAGAGAGGGAGAAAGAATCCCAAGCAGGCTCTGCACTGTGAGCACAGAGCATGACATGGCGCTTGATCCCACAAAGGTCACGCGAGATCATGACCTGAGCTGAAGTCAGACACTTAACTGACTGAGCCACCCCGGCACCCCCAAGCTTTCCAGTATTCTACTTTGCACTTGGAAGCTTTGATGCTATCAAGAGCCACAAATACTGTCCATTGACTTCCTTGAACTGACAGCCTCTCTTCATTCACTTTTGTGTAAATGTCTATGAAATATTCAAGTTTGAATAACCATATTTTATCTCAAGTTATTTTTTCAAAGGAAAAGCTATTCCTTAAACAAAAACAAAACCAAAGCATAGCCAATTCAGCTTACATAGTGCTTCTCCTTCAGATTGCCCTTCTGCTTCCTTAAACAGCACAAGTGATCTAAGCATACATTCCATCTCAGTACACAACATAATGGAAAGGTATTTAGTCAAGAGTGGAAGTTTCTTAAAATTAATCAGTTTTGCTGAGTAAGAGTAAGGGCACTTTTCATGCTTTTTTCTTCCTGTTCATGTATGAATATAGTGGTGCAAATACAATAGAGTGAAAAGTCCAACAATGTCCTGGCATTCTCATGAAAAATATTTCTGACTCCACCAAACCCTGAAATTATGTGGGGGATCCTCGGCATTCCAAGGATCACACTTTGAATACTGCCCATTTATGTAGTGAAAGTGAGGTGATTCATCCACTGAAAGGGCACTGAGTACCCTCTGTATGTCAAGAATTATTCTGGGCACTTCAGATACATCAGGGAATGAAATAATTAATTAAAAACAACAACAAAAGAATTACCCTCATGGAGTTTTTATGTGGAAATATGAACATGAGTATAAGTCCCTTGTAAAGAGAGAACAATGAAGAGGTACAAGGTGACATTCGAGGCTGCAATTTGGAACTGGATGGCCGGAGGAGGCTTCACTGTGAAATACATCCTTGCCAATATTTGGAGGAGATGAGGGAGCTAGTTCTGAACACCTTGGGGAAAAGAACTTTATAGATAGATGCACTGCAAAATCTCAGAATTGAGGGCATGTCTGGCTGTTTGGGGAACAGCAAGTTGTCCAGTATTACTGGGTCTGAATGTCTGAAATGGAGATAGAAAATGAGGTCAATGAAGGCCAGATTACCCAGGGCCTCATAGTCTTCTGTAATGACTTAGAATTTCTCTGGAAGACCTGGGACAATAAAAAAAGGTTTTAAGTAGAGAAATGGTAACACCTGAATTACCTTATAAGGGATCACTTTGGCTGCTATATTAATACCAGACTTGACTAGGGCAAGAGCAGAAGCACAGGGGCAAGTTACTGAGTTTGTGAAATGATACAGGTGAAATATGAGGGTGGTTTCAACCAAGCTCTAACAGGAGAAGGGTTGAAAAATGTGCAGATTATATGTGTGTGTGTGTGTATGTTTTATATATATATATATATGACACACATAAATAATATACATATGAACATAAATATTATTAATACAATAATATAAATTAATGTGTTATATATATGACACATATATAAATAATACCACAGTATTTACTGAGGGATTCAATATGTGGCTTAGGAGAGAAAGGAATCAAGAGCTCTTTAGCCTAAGGAACACACAGATCATCTGGCCACTGAGTAAACCTGAGGACCTGAGGGGACTGGGAGGGACGGCAGAGGGAAGCGATATGATGAGGAAGAGGAGTTCAGATCAGCTTAAACAGGCATCTTCATCTGACTTTCCAGTGTCCACACAGATCTATGAATTTGCTGTTCAAAAATGAGCTTTGGGGACAAGACACAAATGGACTGTTCTTTAGTATATAGATGACATTTTAAAGTTTTGCTTACTGAATGAATTTACTGAGTCCGTGAGAACAGATAGAAAAGAGAATTAATGTCTGACCCTGAAGAAACATCAATATTAAAAGGCCAGGAGAGGAAAATGAACTGGAGAGGAGACTGAGAAGGGACAAGCAGTGAGGTAAGAGATGACCATGGGAGAACATGGCCCGAAATCCTCGAAAAGGTAATAACCCATGGAGTATTGCTGATGGTACAAATATGATGAAGACTGACATTACCAGTGAATTTAGTAACATAGAAGTTCTGGATAAGGGGTTGGAGTAGAATCATAATTAGAGAGGGTTCAAGAGAGAGATTCTATGGTGAAAAACCAGAGCCCCCTTCACCAGTGAGTTTTTCTGGAAAGAGGAACATAGACATGAAGTGGTAGTTGGAAGGAGATGTAGGTCAAAAGGGTTTTTAATGTATGGCTTGAAGATGGAACCCGTAATGATTATGAGAATAATCAAATAAAGGGGAGATTGATATTGCTCATGGATAAAAGAAACAAGAGAGCAGCTGAAACGATGTCCCAGAGCTGGTGGATGGGGACTGGACTTGTTGTACAGGCAGGAGTAATGACAGGAGCATAGAGAACTCCTCTAAGTGAGCAGGGAAGAAGGCAGAGAATATATGGGGATACATTCTGGTAGGTCAGTAGGGTTGGTGGTGGGGGGTGCAGGAGTAGCCTTCTAATGCTTTAATTTTATGCACGTTCGGTATTACTTCCAAAGATTGGGAGGTTTGACATGGAGGTTACAGAGGGAATGCATTCACCGGTAATGGCAGAAATCGCAGGTTTCTAGTGGATGCAATAGGGAGTTAAAGGCACTGGAGGAAAGGCATTCAGGGGGTTGTGAATTCAGGATACTGCAGGAATCATCTCTGTGTATGAAACTGCCAAAAATCAGGACAACGGAATTGCTGAAAATGGTAACAGTAACCAGAAACTGAACTCACGGAGTGTGTTGTGGGGGGAACCCAAGGTTTGGGAGATCACAGCAACAACGTGAAGGAGGCAGTGAGTGACAGGCTCAGACAGGGAGGACCAAGGCTGGATCACAGGAAAAGGAAAGGTCTAGAAGTGACCATGTCATACTCGAGGGTCCCCCTTGGTCAGCATGTGATGTGAGTGTGTGGCAAACAGAAACACAAAAGAACTGGACAGAAGCAACTACTTCGGAAGCCCTGAGTGTGAGGTGTGTCCTCGGGGAAGAACAGATTCTCAGTAAGCAGGAAGGTGTCTTCAAAATTAAAACTCTTACCTTCACTCACTCCTGCTAAAAATTTTCCAATGCTTTCCCACTAATTTTAAGAAAAAGTTCCAGGTTTGTTAACATGACTGACAGCTGTCACATGAGCCACCTACTGCCACGCACAGCCCCGGCTCTGGGCTCTCAGGCACTTGCCCTTGTTCGCTGCTCCAGGCTGAGTAATAGCTTTCAGGGCCTCAGCCTGTCACCATTTGTCTTCCTTCTTAGTTTAGGCTCATGGTGTTCTCTTGACATCAATGCCTTTTTCTCCCTCTTTATATATATATAGCGCACACCACACATATACACATATATGGTAGTTTTAAAGGTATAGTTTTTTATTTCCGCACAACAGTTTATAGAGTTAAGAAACCCATAATCTTTGCATTGCTTATGTACATACTACACATGACACATCGTATATGTCAAACTGCCCTTGGGAGTGCCCTACCACTGAGATTATATCCAGACTAAGAAAAAGTAGAGGAAAACAATGTTCTTGACGGAGCCAAATATAACTTAGTCAAGGATCATCAAGGCCATCATTGGGGATTTGGGTCAAATAAGGAAATTACATCTAATGGAACATGAATTTGCTTCAAAACATTTCCTTTTGTTTTCTTAATTACAAAAGGTCTAAAAGGAATTTAAACAGTAATACAAATTTCATACATTTTAATTTCTCCAGCACAACTCTGTAAACCATTTAAAATTTTTATGGAGCATCAGCCAACTCTACATGAAAAATGAGATGTGCAGATCAAATACCAATCCAATGCTTGTAGAATTGCTGTCACAGTCATATATAAAAACATATCATATATAAAAACAAATGTGAAAAAAAATGCACAGCCTTAAAGCTATACTTTTATATCCTAAGTTATAGCTATTAACAACCTGGATGAAAATCAATCCCATCTAGGTTATAGAAAACCTATGTGGATTAAACTTAAAAGTTCTTGAGTTCGGGCGCCTGGGTGTCTCATTTGATTAAGCATCTGACTCTTAGGCTCAGGTCATGATCTCATGGTTCGAGCCCGATGTGGGGCTCTGTGCCGACAGTGCCGAGCCTGCTTGGGATTCTGTCTCTCCCTCTCTCTCTGCTCCTCCTCTGCTTGTTTTCTCTCTTTCTCTCTCAAAATAAATAAATAAAACTTAAAAAGAAAATAATTCTATGGGTTGAAAGCACTGACCATGGGGTAATTGCACACAGGTCCGCTAATCTCAGCTTTCATCTACTTACCAGCACATCTGCTTTGCCACTTAGTCCCTGCCCATAGTTGTCAGTCGCAATGACTTGGAATTTGAAGTAGGACCTTCTCATGTTGTGGAAGAGCATAGCGGTTTTGATGAGCCCTGTATACGTTTCTACCACAAATCCTTCCTTTCCCTCTTTAATTGGCGGAATGATCAGTCGGTACGCCATGGCACTATAATTGCCAGTATCTTTGTCAGTAGCCTAGGAGGGAAAAAACACAGGGTATAAATAAGCAGGAAAAAAAAAACCTGTATTAAAGGGCTTATTTCTGTTTGTAAGACTGATGTTCTTTTGTGATAATAACACAACACAACCCTCCTAACTGTCTATTGTTCTGGTTATCATTGTGTAGATTATCAGGGTTTGTGTCCACAGGGATGAATGATAATGACTACCCAATTGTGAATTTCAAGGACACAGACACTAACTGAGTCCAGCAGGTGAATCAAGTGTTTTGATTGGCATATCTGATGCATTCCACTCTGGGCTGGGATCCAAATTGGTTTAAGTATGGGATTGATTGTTTACCTAGCCATTGTCTTGTGTAATAGGCATAGCATGTGGTAGTGCTTTTCAGCTCACACATTTCCTAAAGGGGAAAAATAAAATAATGCACTAAAATCTCTCGGATGATAAGAAGAATAAAAGTTGAAAACCAGTAAGTGCAGAGATATATAAAGATCCTAATTAGTAAGTGCCATGTCATAATTAGAGAAAGTTAGAATACTAATTGCTCCTTTTTAATGATTCTATATCCTGATTAATCAGATTTGTTCCTAGTTGTAGGTACTAATGATCTACATGTTAAGGTTTCTTAATATTTAGAATTTTAAAAAGGTAAATAGTTCTTTGGATTTTTTTAAATGAAAGTTTGAGGATAATATATTAGTCTGGCTTTATGGCTCCTACCTCAGATGTTTCAGAACTCGAATTTGAGAATTATTTCATAGTGAAATACTGGGATGAGGAATAACGGATAGGAGAGTCTTATTGAATTTATACAAGGTTACATCCACCTGATTCATAATACTAGATATATAAGTTTTATATTATTCTTATTCTTATTATTTTCATTATCTAGTTTTTCTTACTTTTACTAAAGATATTATTAAATGTCATGTACCAAGCATTTCTGATCTGTCATCACAATACTAAGGATTCTACAAAGCACCATTTTGTAGAATAAAAACTCTGAGAAATGTATTATTCCAATTATATAAATTAATGTTGTCTAGTAAAACTTTCTATGATAATGGAAATGCCCTAAATGTGTTCTGTCCAACACAGCAGACACTGGCCACAGATGACCACTGAACACTTGAAATCAGGCTCATGTGACTCAGAAATCGAAATTTTAATTATAATTAAATTTATAGGGCCAAAGGCTACATAGTAGGTGATAAAGTTGGGATATAAATAATGACAATAATAGTGAATGTATGTTAAGGGTTACCATGGGCTTGACTCTCCACCTTCAAGTTCTCTATATATGTGTTCAACCATTGAAAACATTTCAGGATAACTACCTTTCTGTTAAACAAGGTAACGGAAAGTAAACAAACAAAGATCTATTTTACTTCAGGATAAAATATTTCTTGAATTTTCTAAGAAGTCAGATGAACTGAGCTCATCCCCATGGATGGCCTATGTTTCATATAATGGCTAAGCTGAGTTTAGGCATTAGAAGGACAGTAATTAGATTTCAACATTAGATCACATTATCACTAGAAGGGGAAGAAGAAAAAAGAAAAAATAGTTATAAAAGTGTTTCTTTTTAAGCTTTGAACTCAGAGGTTTTATTCATTTAATAAAGGAGAGCATAAAAAAAATAAAGAGTCCATTCCCAACTAAAATTAAAATAGGAGTTTGAATCAAGTAATTAAAGAGATTTCTTTTGCATACGATGTGCTAACTTGGGAGCAATGCCAAATTGGTCAAAGATTTGGTTGAGTATTATCCTTTAACTTATAATTAGCATCAGTGTTTCCACTGAAATAAATGTTTTACTGTTACTGCAAATGACAGTGAGGTATTAAAAATGCACTGAAATGTACAAATCATAAGTACACAGCCCAATGAAATTCTGCAAACTATACACATCTGTGTGAGTAGCAAATGCTTCAGGAAAGAAAACATTACCAGCATCCCAGAATGTTCTCCATGTCCTCAAACCATACCTACTCCCCAGGGAAACCACTGTCCCCATTTCTAACAGCATTCATTAGTTGTGCCTCTTTTAAAATGTGAGGTTGATAGGATCACACATTATGTTCTCTTTTCTGTCTGAAATCTTTTACTCAGTTTTGTGTGGTGAAATTCTAAAGCCTTCTGTTTTTAAATTTTTATAGCATTTTAAATAATTTTATTTCATCTGTACTACAATACCACGAGCTAGATATTATTATTCCCTATTTACCTGTGAAACATGTGAAACTCCGGTGGTTATCTATCTAATCCACTTAGCTCTTTCTGTGGCTCAGGATTTGAATTCCAGTCATTCCGACTCTAGAAACTAAGTCCAATTCACCACATTATGCCCTGCTCCCAAGTACTTAGAGCTAACATCTAGTCCTGTTCTTTTTTTTTTTTTTAATTTTTAAAAAATTTTTGTAATTTGAAGTTGACACACAAAGTTACATTAGTTTCAGGTGATTCAACATCTCGGTATGTTACACTGTACTCACCCCCAGTGGAGCTACCATCTGTCACCATATAGGTCTCTTGCAATATCATCGATGACATTCCTTATGCTGTGACTTTCATCCCTGTAACTTATCCATTCCATAACTGGAAGCCTGTACCTCCTCCTCCCCTTCACCCCTTTTGCTCATCCCCTGCTGCCCTCCACCATCAACCATCAGTTTGTTCTCTGTATTCATAGATCTGATTCTGCTTTATGTTTGTTTACTTATTTGTATTATTTATGATTCCACAGATGAGTGAAATTTTATGCTACTTGTCTTTCTCAGGCAAACAAACCTTTGTAATTTAAAATAAGCCCTGTAGCACAGCACAATCATAGTTAGGAAAGGAAAGGTGGTTACAATAAAAGCATTGTGATTGGTTGGCACATGAAGTTTCTTTGCGTGGTTCTTACTGATTAACTTACAATTTCAGTAGACAAGTAATTTCACTTTCCAGTGTTCCTACTTCATTAAATTAAGGTAATCACAAAGAAGACATATTTTATCTTAACAGGTTAAGGTGCTTTTTCAAACACACCGCGGCAGGAGGGACGGGAGGCTTGGGAGACAAGTTGACCAATGTAAAGCCATTTTGGCTTTAGGCTGACCCTGAACTTAAACATCAGCAGGTCACAAAAAGAGTCACAAGACCCAACTCATGGAAGACTACTAGACCCCATGCTGTCTGGCAATAAAAGCCACAAGGCTGGGCATTCTTAACACTGCTCCCTGGGTTAATTCCACAACCCTAAGACAATGCAAAAACGAATAGCCCAATGTAAGAAACCCCAAGTTAAAGAGTTACCCCTTCCTGATATGGTTAGCTAATTTTAGAAAGTTTATAAAACCCTTCATTAGAGTTAAAGGGGGGTTCCTCTTCCCCATCTGGGAAGGGAGATCGATACTTTGTGAAGCATCTCCTTTCTTATTTCTATACCTAATAGATCTTTGTCCTGCTCTCTAAACGGCTTGCTCTTGAATTCTTTCACAAAGCCAAGAACCCTCCCTCTCAGTGCCTTGGCCCTTCTGGGGTCAGTACTGTTCCTGAAGCAAGTAACCATTTGATGCAAAAGTTTGGGTATGAAATTAGCAATTACTACTTAGAAATATCTAATTTCTTTTATGATTTTTTCATGGTATATTTGGAAGAAATTGTCAAAAAAGTGAGATACAAGGATTTTAAAAAATGTTTACCAGATATTTTTCCAAAAGTATAAACTACTATCATATTAATGTTGTCAGTAATGACTTCACTTTGCGTTTCTATTTCTTTGCATAGCCTTCATCCTTTTTAGAATCAAAAATATCTCATTTCAGAAAGAATGAAATCTGGCCATTTGTAGCAATGTGGGTGGAACTCGAGGGTGTTATGCTAAGTGAAATAAGTCAGGCAGGGGGCGCCTGGGTGGCTTAGTCGGTTAAGCGTCCAACTTTTGCTTGGGTCATGATCTCGCGGTTCGTGGGTTCGAGCCCCGCGTCGGGCTCTGTGCTGACTGCCAGCTCAGAGCCTGGAGCCTGTTTCAGTCTGTGACTCCCTCTCTCTCTGACCCTCCCCTGCTCACGCTGTCTCTCTCTCTCTCTCTCTCTCCTAGAAATAAACAAAATATTAAAAAAAAAAAAAGAAATAAGTCAGGCAGAGAAGGACAGATATCATATGTGTTCACTCTTATGTGGAGCAGGAGAAACTTAAAAGAGGACCATGGGGAAGGGAGAGGGGGAGAGGGAAAAAAAGGAGAGGGAAGGAAACACACTAGAAATAAACTCTTAAATACTAAGAACAAACTGAGGGCTGATAGGGGTGGGGGAGAGGGGAAAAGAGGTGATGCCCATAAAGGAGGGCACTTGTTGGGATGAACACTGGGTGTTATATAGAAACCAACTTGACAATAAACTATAAAAGAAAAAAAAGAAAAAAAGAAAAAATCTCCTTTCAGAAAACAGGCATTGATGATGGTTTCTCAGGATCATTAACATTCTTTCAAATCTCCCTCCTCTCTACATATAGTTGGATACTACCCAGTTAGACAGTGAATGATAAAAATTCCAATAAGTACCATGCTTAGAAGCAATTTAAAGTTTTTTTTTCAATTTTGAGTGTAGTTAATTTTCAACAAACACATGTTTGAGGACTGAAACCTGTCTATAAGATGTACCTGTTCAATGTTGGGTAGGTACACTGGAGTCACACATAATTAACAACCAAATGCTCCTGCATGGTATCAATGAAAAGATGTGGTATATTTACATAATAAGTTACACAAAAAATCCTGATAAAAAATTCAGAACACAATATTAAATGTGGTTTCAGATGTGAAAAGTGAGAGTTTCAGCAGAGTTTACTGTAACTATTTGCTTCCTATATTTAATAATTTTAAATTTACTTTTGTGTTTGTTTTTATATTGTGTTTTAGAGAGAAATGGACTCAAAAGTTGCATGTGATTTTGAAAAAATAATCACTCAGAGTTTCAGTTTTCCTTATTCATAAAATGAAAAAAAATATTAATCAACAAATATTATTTCAGGATAAAAAAATATAGATCTCCAAGTAAGTATAACTATTATAATTTAATATCTTACCATAATATTAAAAAATTTTAACATTCTTCATTTCATGATATTTACAAATGAATATGCAAGTTTAAGCACAAAATTTCTTTAAGCTTTTTACTCCAGACATGTTATCATGAGATTGTAACTTCCTTAAAACAATCAATGTTTTCAAGATGCATGTACTTTGTTCTTTCCTTTTTAAAAGTTTATTTTGAGAGAGACAGCATACTGCATGCAAGCATGAGTGAGGGAGGGGCAGACAGAGACTGAGAGAGAGAATCCTAAGCAGGCTCCATGCTGTTTGCGCAGAGCCTGTTGTGGGACTTGATCCTACAAACCATGAGGTCATTACCTGAGCCAAAATCAAAAGGTTGATGCTTAACTGAGCCACCCAAGTGCCCCTCCCATTCGGTAACTTTTATTGTTATTATTTTATAGATAAAGGAATAAAGACACAGATAAGTTGCTTTCTTACAATCCCAATGACAGTTGATAGCACAGTTGGGGAGGCCTCAGTCTAAAACCTATATTGAAACCACGATGCTTAATATGTCACACTAAGTACTAGGACTGAGCCTCAATGAACACAACAGCAAGTGCTAGATAAAAGGTGACAAGAAGTCTTTCTATACATGTCAGAGACACAGAAAGAAAATAATAGATATGCAGGCCACAAATTAAGTGAAGGCAAGAATACAAAAATCTTAGTGCTGATGGTAGTTCCACTTAGAGGGCATTTTGCTCATCTAGGTGAGCTTCACATTGATGAGGCTGTGATTGGCTCAGGAACAGGAAAGAGTACCTTAAGCTTACTCATGCCAGTGAGACTAACACTACCTTTCCCAGAATGCTAAATTCTCACTTTATGGCAAGTGAGAAATTCATCTCTTGTTTCTAGCCATCACTGTCCCAAACCTGCTAAGAAAATCTCCAGGCTTAAACTTTGATGTTGATTGTAGGCAGGAAAAAACTTTCCTGAGAATCAATCCAATCAACACAAGCCCTCACTGGAGTCTATAGCCTTCATTCACATGCTATCAATTTCCTCAATTCAAGGAGAAATCATAATATTCAGAATTTGTAAATCCAGTAGTCCTAGACTCTACTTGAATAAACAGAAAAAAATACAACTGAGAATTTGAGAAAAGTGGTATGTCACTGATAATGGCTTAGCCTCCTCACAGAAGTGCTTTTTCAAAACAACACCCCCAATTTATGCCTCAAATAATCCTAACACATAAGTTACAAGAAAGAGAAAAAGTTAGAGTAAAATCATCCTCAAAATGAAGAAGCAACAAAATACCACAAAAAAAGTTTTGTTGAAAAAAAAAAGCAAAATCATACCCATAAAGGGAATTAGAAGGAACAGAGTACAAAGCAACTATGATCAGTATGTTTCAGTAAATAGGCATCTTAAAAATAAGGGGAAAATGAGAGTAGTTGCATATAAATAAAAGTATCTTATAGAAAAGAAGAAACAGTAATTGAAATGAAAAACTCAGAGATGAAGCTGTTAGCATAGGTGTAGATGATGAGAGAATTAGTGAACTGAATGACAGGAAAGAAGAAGTGACCCAGAATGCCTTACAGAGCAAAAACACACATAAACCTGAAAGCAAATTTGAGCCCTTGCATTTAGTGATAAAGTTTAGCAGACATCTAATCAAAAGTTCAAGCAGAGAGACTAGATCATTATTTTCCACAACTGATTAAAAAACAGCTATCAACATATTTAAGACGTCCAATGAAGCGCAACAGGACAAGCACAAAGTGCCCTACAACATCGTGTAGACACAGCAGAACATGTGCTCCCCGCCGCCAATAGAAAGCAGAGCCACGCGGGTCTCAGCGGGAGTAGAGTGGCGGCTGACTTCTTGATGACAACACTGAGCGGAAGGAGGGAAGTATCTTCAAAGTGCCCAGAGTAAATGGCTGCACACACGTAGAATTCTAGACTTAATGAAAATGTCTTTCAAAAACATGAATGAAATAAACACTTTTTCAGACAATCTCAGAGTGGCATGAAAAGGTAACCATGGAAAGTTCTACATTGTGCTCCTTAAATGAAATGACTCCAGTGGAAAATCTAAGATATAGGAAGACGTGAAAAAGCAAAGAAAGTATTAAATATTTAAACAACTCTACTTAAGCATGGACTCTACAATGTAATAATTGTATTATTGTGTGTGGCTAAAAATATAGACTAAGATATCTGAAAACAATTACATAGATTTCAATGGGAAGGACTTACTATAAATGTCTGAAGATTCTAAATAATATTCAGGGTAGAGGGTACATTTATATTTTTAGGTATGTGTATGTTAAAATTTCTAAGGTAATACTTATTAAATAAGACAGAGTATATAATGTCTCAAATGCACTTAGGATACATGCGGAAATGAAAAAATATCTATCCAAAAGAATACATAAAAATGAGAGGGAAACAAATATAGAAAACAAAACAAGACAGGACAGGGGAAATCCAAAAAAAAAGAAAAAAAGTAGTAGTGGGTAAAAATCTATCATATTTGCAATTAGAATGAACATAATTCAATCTTTACTTAACAGACCAGGTTAATCACACTGGATAGAATATACTCTAATGTATAATATAGCATCCCTAAAAGAAGGAAAGTGATTAGAAACATAAGTCAAAATTCATTGATATTTTAAATATAGAACATATTTATTTTCATATAGAAATTTACCTTTCTGGCTTTTGGTGGGGGGAGGGGTGGAGAAAGAACTGATATTTAAAGATGTTAACAAAGGACATAGGCATGCCTCTGTTGGTTGTGTGTTTGACTCTTGGTTTCAGCTCAGGTCATGATCTCACAATTTTAAGACTGAGCCCTAGGCCTGCGCTGATGGCGCAGAGCCTGCTGGGAATTATCTCTCTCCCTCTCAGTCTTCCTCTCCCCCACTCACACTCCCTCTCTGTCTCTACATAAATAAACTTAAAAAATCTTTAAAGGTACATAAATAAAAGGTACATGTAACAATATTAGAGGTTAGTCCCGATGCATTCAGTGTGGCTGAGAATGAGTTTCACTATTTGCCTGAGATGTCATCACAGAACTTAAGCATGGATAAAACAAAAAGGCTAAATAGTATTTTATAAATAAATAAACTATTATCAATATAACCTGCATTGTGTCCTAAAAAATGGGGAAAATTCCTAATGATATTCTAAGAAAGGGGAAAAAATAAGTGAAAAAAAATTACAAGTTGATTACATCATTTTTAGATAGTAGTAATGAGACACCTAACAAGCTTGGTTAAACTAACACCTAAAAATTAAAGCTGGCTCATCATGAAAATTGTAACAGAATCAAATCTGCTGCAGAATCGATGCCACTTGACTTATTCCATCAGCTTCTTTATAATAAAAAATGTAGACTGGGCTCTGGGCAGTCTTTATTATCTGGAAGAGGTAACCTTGGACGATTCAATTCACAGACTTTGGGGAGTTTCTGTTAGCAAGCAAAATCAGGGAAGTTATGTCTAGAGTTGTTTTAAAAGAATGAAAATCAGAAATGAATATTATAATTATACCTGTTGTAATTATATTTCTAAATGAAAGCTAAGACACAGGAAACCAATTATGAATTTCTAAGACTTCATCTGGAAATTTTAATGCACACAGGTGCCCAACATTAAGAGAAAATCACCAAATAATCGCCTCTATCGTACAGGGGTGTAGGTGAGCCCATTAATTTTCTAGCAGCCTAAATAACTGTTCCCCTCTGTTGCCTAAATGAATACTATGAATGTGGAAATATTAGTCGAATAATTAGTGATATCCTAAGAACTTCCAAAGCCCATTAAAGTCCAATAATGCTAACTTTTAAATTCAGCTTTTCAATTAGACCCCATTTTAACATTTAACAGCACTGAAGGCTCACTTTCCCTGAAATAGAGTGAAAGTATTTTAGAATGTCAGGGTAAAAACACTCAAATTCCACATTTCCACATACTAATGTCATTGTGTCAAGCTGTGTTTGCAAGGGGCAAAAAGAACAGATCCTTGGCTTCTTAAACTACTTTACCTTGGCTCTCATATTTTCTGGAACTACAAAGAAATCTTCATTTTAATCTCTTAAAGACAATACATATGTCCAACATATGATAAAATATGACTGAGGAAAGAAGGAAAATGTCAGGTGGACTGGTCTATTTATAAGGCTATTCAAGACTTACGAGGGAAAAAGGCAGAAAAAGAGGACATAAACATTTTAAATAAGAAAATATAATGTCTGGTTTTGTTTCTTTTTGTTGTTGTTTGTTTGTTTGGATGTCAAAAAAGTGACTACAGTACAATACTTCCTAATTCCAATATGTCGACTTGCTATTTGTATAGATAAGTAAAAGTGTAATATAATTCAGAGATATTCTAATGAGTAAAATAAGACTTACTGTAGAAACAACAATTTAATAATGGAATGTAGACACAAGCAACACAATTTGAATGACAAAGACCTTTTCAGGAGTTTTACTGCTATTTTATTATAGCTAGATTTGTCAAAGCTTACTCTTAAAAAGTGGTGCCCAATATCACGCGATAGTTCCTATTTGAAAAATTAACAGTCTATATCACTGAGATGTAGAGTCTTTGGGAGGATGACTTACTCAAGGTAAAACAACTAATTATTGTGTTATACTTTGAGGATTTTGTTTGCTTTCTTTTTTCTTTTTGATTGTGTCTTAAGTGTCTCTTCCACAAATAATTCTTGAGTCTTTCTTTCACTAATAGCAGAAAATCTCCATGTTGCCTTTTTCAATTGTATACCCAATAAAGAACTGAAACAAAAAAAAAATCGATTTGCCTCTTAAAAAAAAAAAAAGAAAAGAAAAATTAAAGAGACGGAAGAACAGCAAATTTTTTTTTGCCTTTTATCATTTTTAAAGTTATACTCTGAAATATGTTTTATTACAGGAGTCATGAGATTTAAACATAGGAAAGACTTGCATTTATGTGATCATCGGAATTTTTTTAAAGTTTTATTTTCTTTTCCTTGTAAAATCTTCAGAAAGTAAATATCACTTCAAAAATAATTGCTGTGTTCATTTCTTCATTATTGCTACTATCATGACTGATCATGTATTCCCTAATGAGGCTATGAAATGGACTCTGATATATTTGTTCTACCTTTTCATCCAGGTGGGAAAGAATTAAACTGTGCTCCATTCAACACACAGGAACAACGGAAGACACGTGTACAATTCGAGCCCTCTATCTGAGAGAGGAAAACGATCTTTTGATGTTGATTCTGAATCAGAGAATGTTAAGGGTTTTTGGTGAAAGGTCACTTATTATTGGAATGTTTAAGAAGTTAGTATTGTTGCAATAATTCTGTAGCTATGAATACCAATCCTTTCTCATTCAAAGCAAAGTAAATGACATACTCTTCATTTCTCACCCTGTGTTCTTTCTCAGTTACATTACAATAGATCAAGCCAAGGCAAATAAAATGCCATCTTCTCAGCTCCTGAGCTCCTGTCCGTCTTCTGGCTGTGTGCTGATCCCTCCCACTGTCGTCTGCCTGTCTGGCAAGGGCACCCCACCCACTCATGAACTGAGTCAGAGATCTTGGCAGCCATCATCTGGCCCTTGGCCTCCCCACTTCCTGTCCATCAGCAAGCATTCTGCATTGGAGATCTGCAATATTCCTCAGTTTGCACACTATCTATGAAGCAATACTGCCCAAAGAGGCTCTCGTGACTCATTTTCAGCCCAGCCACAGGGATGGCTGGGAGCCCCATCTGCCAGATGAGGGACGTTATGACACCTACACAAAATAGTCTCAGTCTGATCCCAGGGCACCACTCCAACTCCTTGCCCTACATGTACCTCTACTTAGATTTCCCCCAAACCATACTACCTAGCTTTTTCCTCTGAACAATCTATGTTCTTTTATGATTCTGACCCTTTGCTTACTCAGTTTCTTCTAATTTTAAATGTCTCTTATAGGGGCTTGTGGGTGGGTCAGCCTGGTGAGCACTCGACTTTGGCTGAGGTCATGATCTCACAGTTCATGGGTTCCAGCCCCACATCAGGCTCTGTGCTGACAGCTCAGAGCCTGGAGCCTGCTTCAGACTCTGTCTCCCTCTCTCTCTGTCCTTCCCCTGCTTATAAGCGCGCACTCTCTCTCTCTCTCTCTCTCAAAAATAAATAAACATTAAAAAAATTAAAAATATATCTCTTGCCCGCTAGGCCAAATGATGCTCCCTCTTGGACTATATTATGGTACGTATGTGTGCTCGCACGCACACACTGAATATATGTATTATAATATATATGTTATAATATTGAACAATGAAGCCAAGCCTCAGCATAATGGCTAATTTTCTCAAGGCTGCCTTGACTCCCTGAGCGGCAGTGCTGTTTCCACCAGGATGTTCCTACTACTATATTTTATATATTTTTACCATGCATGTTATATAGTACTTGTGTCTCCATCACACATAATATTTATTTCTTAATTTTCTTATTCTTTTATACTTTTGTCCCTTAGTTTCCAGATTGATCAGTAAAGCTCCTTCAGAAACAAAAAATTAAAATTTAAATGAGGATATATAACATGCTTTTTTCCATCCTCTTGAATACAAACTTTTTTAAAGCTTACTTTTGTTCCCAACATTAAATTATTTAAGACAGTTTATCCTTCATGTGTTCAAAAATTTGGACCACCCTGGTCATAAAAAGATTTCGGTACCCTTTCATTTAAACATCCTCATTTATGTTTTTACAATTTTAAAGCAGAATTAATGTTGCAAGATAAAGAATGGCATTTTCATCACTGCAAGAGGGTTTAGAAAATGAATAATGTATAAGAAGCCTATTTATCCTTCAATTATTAAGTTGAAGAGAGAATCAGGGGAACCTGATAGCAAGGCACTTGCAAATTAAATCCGAATGTGGAGGCTTCTGTGCGTTCTCTCTGACGTTTGCCCATTTAAGACGGAATCAACAAGCACAAACAAAAAGCTTTACTACAAAAAGCAAAACCTTTATCATTGCTCTTTAATGAGTATGTCAAAGGAAAATGGAATTCAATTTATAAAACTTTTACTTCAGAAAATAAATGGAGAACCTTCAAAAATACACTGAATATAAAGTACTAGGATGAAACTAATGATTAGCAGCAGAAAAGCCTTTAGGACCATTAAAGTGACACTAATTATACAGAAGCCCATATTGATGGATTGGAATGGTGCTATTTACACATGGGATGATAAAATCGGCCTCCTTGCATATGTATACATCGCAACATTTTAATGTAAACAACACATTCAACTACAACAAAAATTGTCATTTGCAAGGTCCTTCATTTAAATTTGTGGTGTTTCAGAAACCTCCATCTCTCTCTCTCTCTCCCTCTCCTGCTGTCTCTCTCTCTCCCTCTCCCGCGCGCTCTCTCTCTCCACATATGTCTCTCTCTCTCTCCATGTATATATACACACATCATATATGTATATATATGATGTATGTATATGTAAACATGTATGCACATACATCTATTCTTTCAATTTTATAAAAATGTGTTTTATGTCCAACATTTGACAAGTTTGATAAGAAGAAACAGCTATAACATTAAAATTCCTGTTACTATTATTTTTTGTTGGTTGAAATTCTAAAACGAATTGGCCTGCCAACAATATGCTACAGAGCAGCTTGGACAACGTCACCATTACACCTTGAGATAATATGCTAAACTATTAGTATTCCCAATTGCTAATTTTTAGAAATATTTTTAGTTTTTGAGAAACATGGATGAGATTGTAAACTTTAGCAAAATTATTTAAATTATTTTGTTTTTCATTGTTTTCCTTTTCAGAAATTGAAGGAAAACTTCCAGACTCATTTTATGAAGCCAGCATCACTCTGATTCCCAAGCCAGACAGAGATCCAGCAAAAAAAGAGAACTACAGGCCAATATCCTTGATGAATACGGATGCAAAAATCCTCAACAAGATACTTGCAAATCGAATCCAACAGCACATAAAAAGAATTACCCACCAAGATCAAGTGGGATTCATTCCTGGGTTACAGGGTTGGTTCAATATTCGCAAATCTCAATGTGATACATCACATCAACAAAAGAAAAGATAAAAACCATATGATCCTGTCGATAGATGCATAAAAGGCATTTGACAAAATACAGCATNATCAAGTGGGATTCATTCCTGGATTACAGGGCTGGTTCAATATTCACAAATCAATCAATGTGATACATCACATCAACAAAAGAAAAGATAAAAACCATATGATCCTATCAATAGATGCAGAAAAAGCATTTGATAAAATACAGCATCCCTTCTTAATAAAGACCCTCGAGAAAGTCGGGATAGAAGGAACTTACATCATAAAAGCCATCTATGAGAAGCCCTCATCTAACATCATCCTCAACGGGGGAAAACTGAGAGCTTTCTCCCTGAGATCAGGAACACGACAGGGATGTCCACTCTCACCACTGTTGTTTAACATAGTGCTGGAAGTCCCAGCATCAGCCATCAGACAACAAAAGGAAATCAAAGGCATCAAAATCGGCAAAGAAGAAGTCAAACTTTCATTTTTTGCAGATGACATGATATTCTACATAGAAAACCCAACAGACTCCACCAGAAGCCTACTAGAACTGATCCAAGAATTCAGCCAAGTTGCAGGGTACAAAATCAACATCCAGGAATCGGCTGCATTTTTATACATCAACAATGAAGCAACAGAAAGAGAAATCAAAAACCGATCCCATTCACAATTGCACAAAAAAAACACAAAACATAAAATACCTAGGAATAAACCTAACTAAGGATACAAGAGACCTGTATGATGAAAACTATAGAAAACTTATGAAGGAAATTGAAGAAGACACAAAGAAATGGAAAAACATTCCATGCTCATGGATTGGAAGAATCAATATAGTTAAAATGTCATTACTACCCAAAGCAATCTACACATTCACTGCAATCCCAATCAAACTTGCACCAGCATACTTCTCAAAACTAGAACAAACTACCCTAAAATTTGTATGGAACCACAAAAGACCCCGAGTAGCCAAAGTAATACTAAAGAATAAAACCAAAACGGGAGGTATCATCATCCCAGACTTTAGCCTCTACTACAAAGCTGTCATCATCAAGACAGTATGGTATTGGCACAAAAACAGACACATAGACCAAACATTCCTAAATCAGTTTCTTTATTTCTTTTTGACTTCCTAAATCAAAGTATTCATTCATTGTTTAAATTTTCTTAATGTTTATTTCTTTTTGACAGAAACAGACAGAGCACGAGCAGGGGAAAGGACAGAGAGAGAGAGGGAGACAGAATCTGAAGCAGGCTCCAGGCTCTGAGCTGTCAGCACAGAGCTTGACATGGACCTGGGCCTCAAACCCATAAACTGTGAGATCATTACCTGAGCTGGGTTGAAAGCTCAATCAACAGAGCCACCCAGGTTCCCCTTCATGTAATTATTCTTGCTCTGTGTTGTTTGTACAGATGAAAAGTGGTAACCACTTAAATGACCAATTGTCTTTTATTATGTGCCTAATAAAGTACTTGATTACTTCTTGTTACAAAAATATCAGAAAATGCTATTAATAAAGGAATATTATAAACTCTATTATATCCATGTATAGCCATTATTAATATCTTTATATATGTCCTTTTATATTTACTATATATACATATACTTCCTGTAACCAGGATCATATAATATGTATGGCTTTATAACCTCTTATTTTTAGTCATTAGTCAGTTATATAAAATTTTTTTTTAGATTTTAAAGAAAAAGAGTATATTTCTATTTCAAAAAACCCATAATAGAGTAGGATTTTTTAAAAATTGTAATAAACAAATATTCCTCTTTTTAAAAACTGGCATATTTTTAAGGGATGTGTGAAATCTATAAATTGCTGTATCAATATTGTCAAGGCTCAAAAGATAGTTACTAGGTTGCTCCTATACCTTAGCTATTGTAAACAATGCTTCAATAAACAAAAGGGTGCTTATATGTTTTTGATTTAGGGCTTATGTTTTCTTTGTGTAAATACCCAGTTGTGGAATTACCGGATCACAGGGTAACTCTATTTTTATTATTTGAAGACCCTCCATACTGTTTTCCCTGTGGCTTCATGGGTTCCTTTTTCTCCACATCCTCACTGACACCTGTTGTTTCTCGTGTTTTTGATTTTAGCCTTTCTGACAGGTGTGAGGTGGTGTCTCACTGTGGTTTTGATGTGCATTTCCCTATAGGTGAGTGATGTGAGCATCCTTTCATGTGTCTGTTGGCTGTCTGGATGTTGATAGACAAATGGGTAAGAAAGACATGGTGAAACACACCATGGATTATTACACAGCCATCAAAAAGGATGGGATTTGGCCTTTGCAACAATATGGATGGACCCAGAGGGTGTTATGCTAGGTGAAGTCAAACTGAAAAAGGCAAATACCACAGGACTTCACTGACTGTGGAATCTAAAAAACAAAACAAATGAATAAACAAACAAAAAACAGAATCAGACCTATAAATACAGAGAGCAAACGGGGGCTGCCAGAGGGGAGGTGACTTCGGGGAAGGGCAAGATGGATGAAAGATAGAGGAGGTAGAGCCTTCTAGTGATGGAATGAATCAGTCATGGAAAGAAAAGGCACAGAACAGGGAATCCAGTCAATGATACTGTAACAGTGCTGTGTGGTGACAGATGGTAGCCATGCTTGTGTTGAGTGTAGCACTATTTACAGAGACGTTGAATCACTGTGTTGTGTTCCTGAAATGAATGTCACACTGTGGATCAACTATATACACATGGGGGGAAAAAAAGAAAGTTACTAGATGACATTCATAGTTGATAAAATTGTTAGTTTTTTTTTCTTTTGCTTCAGTGAAGAAATAGCATTGGTCAATCTGTCTTTAGCTTAATTGCCTTTGGCCAATATGCAGTAATCTAAATATTTCTTCAGCCAATTAAGACCTGGCAATGACAATGATTGGAATTTAATCGATGTGGATTGAGTGTCAGCACTAAAGAAGTGTAATGAATAAAAGCTTATACTCAAGAAAGATCTGGCAAAGCATAAGAGATAAGTGTGTCCAAAGTGCTCTGCTTTTGCTAAGGACCTTGCAAATAGGCACTCATTTCATTTTCTTAACTCTGGTTGGTAGAAAGAACAAAAGCCACCCTGTAGATGCCGTTCCTGAGCTGTATCCAGGACAGTAAATGACCCCACATCATACAGCTGGTGAACAGACCCTGGAATCTTTGACTCCGAGGCCCATGCAAGATTCGCCAGGGAACTGACTTTATGGAGGGAAGTAGGTGTTGGACTGAAGGTTCTCTCCAGGCCCTTGCTTCAGAGAGAGAGAACACCTGCAACTAACCAATAGATTTCATTAAAAATTGGAAGTTACATTTCTCACTTTTTTTTCTCCATCTGTGAAGATATTCATCTGAGTCAGTAAGGAATTAAATTAAGACAAGTAGCTTTCTCTCGGCCTCTCTCTTTTAGGACCAAGCAGAATACAAACACTGACAAAAAAGAGCATTGTTTCTATCCCTGGGGGATTCTGCTTCATGAAATGACACAGTAAAAAAGAATTCACTGCTTTCATTGCATTTAGTGCTAATGAGACCCTTACAAATGTAGGGGAGCTTGCCCAGTTTCATCGTGTTCCTTTCCTTCTGTCGTTAGTTATCCCTAATTTTCATGATGCCTATTAACACAACATAACATGAATGTCTTCAGGAGGTGCCAGGAAAGGTTATTTGTCATGCTGTGATTCATTAAAGCTAGAGAAAGGACTCTTGCATTTTTCAACTTTTTAACAGATAATTCATTTTATAATCCTGAAAGATAAATTTTCTGCTATTCAGAACTTTCTATTAATATTTTTCTTTGAAAAATGGCATTTTTGACCATATCTATCTACAAAGGGGAAGTTAAGAAATCTATTTAGCATTCCTAAGTGGCTAGCCATTTCCAGTTTGTGATTATTTTTATATGGCTTTGGTACCTTCTTTCTGAAAAGGTTTAAGAAACGTTACTGAGTTTTTCATTATTTTTGTTAAGAAAATTTCAAGTTTTTTCCCCACTTCTCAGACATTGATTAATTACTAGACAAAAACTTCACCCAATTTTATGTTTTTCTCTGGTACGGTGTGATAAGGACCAAAAACTCCAATATTCCCTTTGAAAACATATTCTTTTTTAAAAGTTTTTTACTTATTTTGAGAGAGACAGTGCAAGAGGGGAGGGACATGGACACACACACACACACATACACACACACACACACACACACAGAATCCCATGTAGGCTCCACACTCAGCACAGAGCCCAACGTGGGGCTCAAACTCCCAAACTCTGAGATCACGACCCGAGCCAAAACCAAGAGTTATTCGTGTCGCCACCTGAGATCATGACCAAGCCACCTAGGCACCCCTAAAGAAATATTCTTTTGAAAACTGTTCTCTGGATAAGTTGATACAGAAACTAAAGACTGAAGTTTCTCTTAGCTATGTTGTTAGGTTTTGCTATTCAGTACCTTACATCTGTATCTGGACAGATTATTCTCTTTATCTTAAAGTTGCTATGATTTCCATAGGAAATTCCCATATGGAAGGGTAATACCAACCATCAATAATTATTAAGAAAATATGTAGAAAAATACTTCATAGTGCAATGTTAAGGTAATACTACTCATTTAAAACATAAAAATATGGGGGTGCCTGGGTGGCTCAGCAGTTAAGTGAAACAGGCTCCAGGCTATGCTAGCTGTCAGTACAGAGCCCAATGCAGGGCTCGAACCCACAAACCATGAGATCATGACCTGAGCTGAAGTAGAATGCTTAACCGACTGAGCCACCCAGGTGCCCCCCTGTATGTTAATTTTGTATCCTACAACTCTTTTGACGTAATTTTTCAGTGCTAATAGCTTTTTTGTGGTATCACAATCCTAGATTTCAATATCTACTACAAAGCTGTAGTAATTAACACAGTATGGTCCTAGCACAAAAATAGGCACATATGTCAATGGAACAGAACAGAGAGCCCAGAAACAAACCCATGATTTTATGGTTAATTAATCTATGACAAGGGATATGTGTGTGTGTGTGTGTATGTGTGTGTGTGTGTGTATACACACACACACAAATATATGTACATATATATATGAATTGCAAATGAATTAAAGACCCAAATGTGAGACCTGAAACCATAAAGTTCCTAGAAGAAAACAATATAAGCAGTGATTTCTTTGACATGAGCCAAAGAACTATTTTTCTAGATGTCTCCTGAAGCAAGAGAAACAAAAGCAAAATTAGACTCCTGGTACTACATCAAAGTAAAAAGCTTTTGCACAACAAAGGAAACCATCAACAAAATAAAAATACAACCTAAAGAATGAGAGAAGATGCTAGCAAATGACATATCCAATAAGAGATTAACATCCAAAACACATAAAGGATTATACAACTCAATACCAAAAAATAAAGAATCCAATTAAAAATAAGCAGACAACTGAACGGACATATTTCCAAAGAAGACACAGATGGCCAACAGAAGATGCTCAACATCACTCATAATCTGAGAAATACAAATCAAAACTACAATGCGAAATCACCTTGCAGTTGTCAGAATGGCTAAAGTCAAAAACATAAGAAACAACAAGTGTTGGTGAGGATGTGGGCGAAAAAGGAATGCTCATGCACTGTTTGTAGAAATGCAAACTGGTACAGCCACATGGAAAACAGTATGGAAGTTGCTCAAAAAGTTAAATGTAGAACTACCCTATGATTCAGCAATTGCACTACTAGTTATTTACCCAAAGAATACAAAAATACTATCTCAAAGGGATATATGCATCCCAATGTCTATACCAGCATTGTCTACAATAGTCAAACTAAGGAAGCAGCCCAAGTGTCCATTAACTGATGAATAGATAAAAAAGATATGGTATACATATATAATGGAATATTACTCAGCCATGAAAAGGGAATGAAATCTTGCCATTTGCCATGACATGGATTTAGCTAGAGAGAATTATGTTAAGTGAAATAATATAGTCAGAGAAAGACAAATACCATATGATTTCACTCACATGTGGAATTTAAGAAGGAACAAAGAGATTACAAAAAAAGGACGAAAGATTTAGGCAAACCAAGAAACAGATACCTAACTATACAGAACACACTGACGGTCATCAGAGGGTAGGTTGGTGGGGAGACAGATTCAGTAGGTAGTGGGGATGAAGGAGGGCAGTTGTGATGAGCACAGAGTCATGTACAGAAGTGTGGAATCCCTATGTTGTACACCCGAAACTAATCTTACACTGCATATTAACTATAGTGGAATTTAAAGAAAGATGTAAAAAATAAAGAAGAGGTAATATATATACACACTGGATATAATGAAACCATAAAAAAGATAAAAATCTTCCATTTGCACCAATTTGGATGGGCCTAGAGGATATAATACTAAGTGAAACAAATCATTCAGATAAAGGTAAATGCCATATGATTTCACTCATATGGGGAATTGAAGAAATAAAACACATGAATAAAGAAAAGAAGGATCAATAACAATAGCAAATACAGAGAACAAACTGGTAGTTGCCAGAAGGGAGATGGGTGAGGGGATGGGTGAAATAAAGGGGATATAATTCAGCAATTAGACAAAATGAAAGTCGAAGAAATTATACAGATTATTTCTCAGTGGGATAGCATCTTATTGTATTTCAAAGATTGAATGTATCTAGCCATTACATAATCGAACAAACTATTCTTCTGTTAATTTTCAGCTCTTATAGTGATTCCTTTTTTTAATGTTTACTTTGAGAGAGAGAGACAGAGAGAAAGTGACAGAGAGACGGAGAGAGAATCCCAAGCAGGGTATGCGCTGTCAATCCAGAGCCCCATGTGATCTTGATTTCACAAACCATGAGGTCATGACCTGAGCAGAAACCAAGATAAGACCAGAGCCATCCAGGCGCCCCTGTAATTCTTTCTTTCTTTTTTTTTTTTTTTTTTCTAGGAGAGAGAGAGAGAGGAGAGACAGCATGAGCAGGGGAGGGTCAGAGAGAGAGGGAGACACAGACTCTGAAATAGGCTCCAGGCTCTGAGCTGGCAGTCAGCACAGAGCTCAACGTGGGGCTCAAACCCACGAACCACGAGATCATGACCTAAGCGAAAGTCGGACGCTTAACCGACCTAGCCACCCAGGCGCCCCGATTATTTCTTATTCTATCATTGAGATAAGAAGAAAATTTAGCATTCTGTACTGATACAAAGGTGAGTTCTAGAAAGAGAGGCCCCCTATTTACTTTAAGGGCAACGATCAAATACCTCAGTGTTCCATAGAAGTGTGTTTTGTAACATCCATGCACTCTGCATAGTGAACTGGGAACATGGAGATTAGAGTTATTCTACAGGTAGAAAGAACCTAGTCAGATAAAATAAGTCACGATGACAATGGGCGTTTACTGAGAGACATGTGCCAGCCAGCCACTGTACTCATTGCTTGACAGGCAGTCTTTTTCATTTATATTTCTAAGAAATTTGTCATAGAATCTTGTTATAATTTGCAGACCCGATGCTTACAAAAATTAAGAACTCTGCCCAAGGTTACGCAGCCCAGTAGTGATTGAATAACAATCCAGGTTTGTCTTCATCATCATGCTTTTGGAAAAGGGATATAGATTTAAATACTAAAACTTTACTTTTGTGGCCTTTATGTTGCGTATTCATTAACCTTCTTTTTCATACTCCTGAGAGTTAGCATATTCATAACAATGGATTACACTTTAATCAATATCGACTTAAATCAGAAGTTCCCTAATTCCCTTACTAATTCCTGGCACACAGAGAGGTAGGACCTAGCATTCATTTCCTGCCTGCAGATGTACCTGTTTCAGCATTCTGTTTTGCATCATTGGTCTCAGCCCACACTGATTTTAGCTCCGACCTGAAACGGGGAGCCCACACAGAGCCTGTCTCTCTAAAGTGGCTTTCTACTATCACCTGGCCGTGCCCTGCTCCATGCTGGTAGCCTGCAGTGGGCTCCAGGAGCCTCGCAGGGCTCTCGGGGTCTGGACAGAGACTGCTCCATGGCCGAGCGCCCAACTCCTTCTTCCACCTGGCTCTGCTATGCCTCGCATCTCTTCCCTTTCATGTAGTCTCCCACCCCAGCTTGCATTCTGCACGCACATAAAGCAGCAGAACCTCTGCTTGTGCTCGTGTGTCTTCAGGGACAGGAACCTGCCAACCTGTTTCTCACCTATTTACAGGATTACACAATTTTCAGGTCCAAACCTCATCTTTTTGGCTTGCAACTGTGGATTCTGAAACCTAGAACCAGATAAAGCCATGTGCATGTTCATACTAACTTCATTCTCTCCACCAATCACAGCTCTCACATCTCACTTACTGTCCTGCGTTCCTGGCATGTCTCAGTCACTGCCACCAGTGACACAGTGGGCTAAACGTGCTTGCTTACAGAACCCATTAAGAAACTATATGGCATTTGTTTCACCAACGATTACATTTTAAAAAAATTATTAACTGAACAAAGGGGTAACAAGACAACTATCATCCTCTCCACTTTTGTCAGAATTATTTGACGATATCTTGCAAGAAGAGTCGCTTAAAATTACCAGAAATTCAGGTGAACATCTTCTCTTTGTTTTTATGGTTTTAGAGCTTTTTACCATTTTTATTTTTGTTTTTCAAGTTATAGCTGTAGATGTAGTCAGCATATAGATCAAGAAATGGAGCATTCTCAGTATTCCTCCAAAAATAACCACTCTGATTGGATTCGTTCTTCCAGATTTTTAACTTTATATAAATGGGCTTAGGAAATTTATATTCTTTTGGTCTGAATTCATTTGCTCACATAATATTTCTTTTTTTATGTTTGTATTCTTTTGGGGGGAGAGAGAGAGAGAGAGAGAGAGAGAGAGAGCGCGAGCGAGCAGAGGAGGAGCAGAGAAAGAGAGGGAGAGAGAGACTCCCAAGCAGGCTCTATGCTGTGAGTAGGGAGCCCAATGTGGAGCTTGATCTCCTGAACTGCAAGATCATGACCTAAGCCGAAATCAAGAGTTGGACACTTAACCAACTGAGCCACCCAGGTGCCCCACCCACATTATATTTCTGAGATTCATGCATGTAGTTGCATGTAGCCTAATTTATTCATTTTCATTGCTTTACAGAATTCTGTTGCACAAATATACTATATTTAATGTGTGTAAGTTGCTGCGTACTTATGTTGTTTTCAACTTTTAGAAATTATAATAATGAAAGTTTCTACAAAAATTGGATTTCTTATAAATATCTTTTATGAGCATATGTATGCATTTCTGCTGTGTCAACATTTAGGAGCAGAAATTCTGAGTCAGGGGTTATGTATATGTTCACACTTAATAGATATCGTCACACTGTTTTTCTGAATGTTGCACTAATTTACATCCCGTCAGTAACACCTGGAACTCTAGCTGTTACAAAGTTTGGTTTCATCTGTCTCTCTTATTTCAGCCATCCTGGTGAGCATATGGTGGTCTCCTGTGGTTTATTCTGTAATTCCCTAGCAGTTCATACAAAGGAATGCCTCTTGATACGTTTTTTTTTTTTTTTTTTTTTTGTGCCAATTTCTAGATTTTCTTTATGCAGGGTCTTATTTCCACTCTATCTTTTTATCTTGGGCATTTCACTTTGTTTTGTTTTGAATCATCATTTTGTTGGCGTTCATTCTACAATCTGGGTTGTGATCTTTGATGTTAGTTTGCAACGTACCTTGGGTCTTTGGTTCCAGCTGGTAATAAAGCCTTTCAAATTACTATGAACCTCATTGACTTTGTCTCTTTATAGATTACTGGGATCATAAGAGGCTATGGCTACCTAGGGAAAAATATCCTGGGAACACACAAAATAAAGTGCTGTAAAAAAGATGTTTACAGAAACTAGTGTAGCTACTCCATAGTTTGAGGATCTCCTTGATGGGAACCTCTACTGTATGGTTTTATTATTTCTATGCATGAGAATGTAATTCTGTGAATTCAGACATTTCTGTGCCTGTTTGAGAAAAAAAAATTAGAAATCCTTTGGCACTTTTCAGATGTATAATGAACTAACCAGAGTTAATTATGTTCTCTTTATGCACATAATATTGCTTCAGGCCTACTGGTTTTCATTAATGAAAATTCATTAAAACTACTGGGGATGGTCACTCATTTTTTTATGACTTATTTAGACATATCTTTTCTTCATAATACATATTAATGAAATCTAATATTTTACTCCTCTTATTGGCAATATTATAGGCAATTCAAAATTAAGATGTATTTAGAAATATGAATAAAATGTTTTAAAAAGATGATTTATCACTTTTTATTCTTTTAAAAAATGTTTATTTTTGAGAGAGAGAGAGAAAGAGAGAGAACATGAGTGCAGAAGGGGCAGAGAGAGAGGGAGACACAGTATCGGAAGCAGGCTCCACGCTCCCAGCTGTCAGCACAGAGCCTGATGCAGGTTTTGAGCCCACAAACTGTGAGATCAGGACCTGAGCCAAGGTCGGACACCTAACTGACTGAGCCACACAGGCACCAATCATCTTTGCTTAGATTGGTATTATAGGTCTTCAGTGTGGGGTCATTACAGCACCAAGTTAAATGTTTAAGGTTTAAGAAATTGTAGGACATTATCTGACAAAAGTAATTCTTACTTGCTTGACTTATCCTTGCTATTGTGTTTTGCAATGCAGTCCTCACTTTCACAAGGATTCCGAGGTTTTGAAGTTGAGTGTCAACCCTCCTAGCAGATGGAAGATGCGATCCTTGAAACACAATATAGGGGTGCACACACAATCGTCACTGGTCCACAACATACAACCTGTCCTACAGGAAAATGCAGGCTTGACTCAGAAGGTAATATTCTATATCCACACTCTGGACTGTTAACACATTTAACCATCAGAAAGACACGGAGGCATTAAATACATGTAGAATCCCAGGAGAGTGTGATCAGACTTTGAAATGTATGACCCACCAATGAATTTAGGAAAGGCAAACTGATTTGGCCATTCACTGAGTAAAGTACTTTCTTTTCATGTATCATGTCAGGTTAAGACCCATAAAAATTACTCAAACTCTCTACCTTTAAGGAAATTTCTTTCCTTTAAAAAAAAAAAAAAAAAACTTTCCCTGGAGAAAAAAACACTTTTTATCTAGTTTTAAGAAAATCAGACTTTCCTCATTCTCCACATACTTTACAGCTTGGAAAACATAGTTCCCTTTCAATTTTAAACAATGGAAATCAAGACAATTCTTAATTAAGTTACATTCAAACCAACAAGTGTAAATTAAATTGCTATTATGTGGCATAAGACTTTAGATCTCTCTTCAGTCATAATAGAGTGACTTGTAGACACAAGGAGAAGAGAGAGTAAAACTTACACATGCATAATTATTTTATCCAAAAACTCAATTTATAGCAAAGGGAAGTCTTGGTTTTGTCCATAATAGCAATAGAATTAGAATTTTATATAAGGGCAGATGTGAGGTATCAGAAACCGGCTATGGCACTTCACAAGTCTCAACTTGTATGAGAGGAAAAGGCAGCCTTGGACCCACCCTCAGAAAAAGAGTATTCAGCAATCATTTGTTTGCACAGACCCCACAGAATTCCCAAACTCCCTAACATACAGTGACATAAACACAGTTAAAGGGAAGGATAAGAGAATAAGATCCGAGTATCTCAAGGAAACCAGAAAGCTATCATGTCACTTGTCCATGGCATTCACCTTTTAAAATTGCTCAAGATGAGTCAGATATTTGACTTTCAGTCTCCAGCAGACAAACCAAAAGGAAAACATCATTATGACATAATCAGAGACCATATAATAAGACCATAGAACAAGAGGAAAAAACAATTTTCTTGACATTTGGTTTCCCCACTGGAGTTAAGTGGAAAACTATGATAGAAGCATAAGATTCATAAAGATATTATCAAATCCAAGCTCCTAATTTTGACAGAAGGGACATTCCCAGGGAAATGAGAGGTCATGTTAATCTCAGTGATTAACCAAGAAAGTATAACTGAAAGATTATGTCCACTTAACTGAAAATTGATATTTTGTTCACATATTTCATGGAATGCCTTGGTTAAGTAGGCTAAAAGACACGGCTAGATGTAAAAAATAAATAAAATTTTAGACAAGCACAATTTGAGGCGGTAAGCATACTTTATCTATAATGTCATTAAATTTGTGAGGAAGCATGACATTTGAGTTACAGTAGAGAAAACAGGCACATGGATACCTAAGTACAATATATTGTGTCTGAGTTCTAAGTAAGATACATAGTAATTCAGTTATAGGGTCACAGCAGAGAAGGCAATGAACCACCAGGCACCTATGTGCTTATATTTTGTTCCAGGTACAAACTATTCAGGTCAGACGCACACTGATCCTGAAGGAAACCATGAAGGAAAGTACAATCTCTTAATGCCCCAGTCTTGAAGCACTGAGAAGGGTCTGCCTAGAGCTGTGTTTCCCGGAGTCAGCAAAGGGGAATCACAATTAGTACTTTCTGAGACCTTCCTCCATTTAGACTATCCGTTTACATCTCCATTGTACAGAGCGAGCAGGGAGAGAATTGTCATAAGGTGATCCACTAGCGTCAAGGGACATAAACCACAAACATCGTGGGACAGGTGCTGTTGTGTATTCCAGAGTTAAGGAATCCAACTATTTGACCTTTAAAATGTAGCTCTCTCAGGGTACCTGCCATTTGTGCCCAGGCTGGTATTTTTCTAAGGTAAGTAACACAACTATTAGAAGTGGTTAAAAAGTTTATTTTTTTAATGTTTATTTATTTTTGAGAGAGAGAGAGAGAGAATATGAGTGGGGGGGAGGGGTCAGAGAGGGAGACACAGAACCCGAAGCAGGTTCCTGGCTCTGAGCTGTCAGCACAGAGCCTGACAGGGGGGCTCAGACTCACAAACTGTGAGATCATGACCTGACCTGAAGTTGGATGCTTAAATGACTGAGCCACCCAGGCGCCCCAGAATTGGTTAAAGACTTTAAAATGCACCTAGTTAAGGGCGCCTGGGTGGCTTAGTCGGTTAAGCGTCCGACTTTCGCTTAGGTCATGATCTCATGGTTCGTGGGTTCGAGCCCCGTGTTGGGCTCTGTGCTGACTGCCAGCTCAGAGCGTGGAGCCTATTTCAGAGTCTGTATCTCCCTCTCTCTCTGACCCTCCCCTGCTGTCTCTCTCTCCTAGAAATAAATTAAAAAATAAATAAATAAATAAAATGCACCTAGTTCTACAGCAACATTTGCATAAGGGAAAAGAATGGCTGAAAACATGTGTGTAAGGCCCCACAGAGACTTAATTTCTGGGACTGAATCCAAGTGACTGGACTCCCAGCCCAGTGCTGGTCCATTTGGGAGGCAGGAGAGCATGTGTGGCATGGCCCGGCTGTGAGTCCTGGCCTCACTCCTGACTAGCTGTCTGCCCTGGGCAGGTTACAGATCACTCCTAGGCCTGCATGTCCTCTTCCATAAATTGAGGATAATAAAGAATCCCATGGAGCTTCTGAGAGAATGACTGAGTTAACCCCTGAGACATGTTTAGAGTAACTAGCATCCTGGAAACATGAGGCACAGGATGGCTATTTGTACCACTCTGGGCGTGAACCAGGCACGACTCCTGCCTGGGTGACAGACGCTGCCCTGGGAACTCACACTGAACCCTCACCCATGCGCTACACTTGTTTATCGTCAGACCCGGGTTAGCAGACACAGGGCTGGGCACCAGGAGCCCTCAGAAGCATTGGCCTGACGCCAAGCACATACTATCGCCCCTGCACTGCTAACCTTGCACACTTCTGCACGCCTGGCCGCTGATGAAATCTGCATCCTCCAGATGTGCCCTTGGCCTCTGTCCCCCAAACAGCATCACTCTGCTGCATGTTCTTGCCTGCTTTCTCTGCCAACCAAAATACCATTTTACATCTCACCACTTGAAGCATGTGTTTTCGATTGAATGATCATCAGGAAATATCCTAGAAGGTTAGAGAATTTGAAGAGGTTTGAAGGACAATTAAAGTTTAGGTTTTTAGTTGCAAAGTTGAGTTCTAGAAACATGTAATAAAGAATTAGGGATTTGACAGACACCTGTTTCTCTTTTGATGCTGTTTCAAAATAGTATTTTCTTTTAATCCATAATTTTCTTAAATCTGGTTTCTTTAATAACTCAAAGACGCAATGTTCACAGTCTTCTTGATACTCAGTAGATGTCAAGTCAACATTTTAATTCAATTTTTCTGACACTGAGTTTTTCTGATCTTCAGTTCGTAGAGAGAAGGACTAATCCTTACAGCACGAACTTCTGGAAAATATTCGCATAATGCAGAGACTTTTTTTGGGTCAGATTTAACCTCTCCTTTTATTTGCACTGAATCAGGCTCTTGGTTGACGTTAAAAACACATGCAGTAAACTGGAAAAATTAGTGAATACATTGAGAGGTGTTTCTAAAACGAGAGCTGATTTGTTACTTTCATGGAGAGACTAGTAACTCACAGAGGCCATCTCAATGTGTAAGCAATTAGTTGTCTTGTTAATTGCCTTCTGATTTTCCATAGAAACTTACTATGCTCTGTTATTTTGGCCAACATTGTATTTCTGCCACATTCCACTGCTCACTTACCAGGGGAAGCATGTGGTGTGCAGGGCACAAGGGAAGTCCTGGGAAAAGGTAAATCCAACTGAATTGCGACTTTACCGGCTGTGGGATGAATGCTTCTTGGAAATTTACTCGACCTGACCAATTGCCATTTCTCCCAACAATACAATAAAGAAAATAACTGCGTCTCTTTTATAGGTAGGAGTTTTATCTCTTTGTATTGTTTGTTTGCATTTATTTGTTTAATTTTTTTAATGTTTTATTTATTTTTGAGAGAGAGGGAGAGAGATAGCAAGCATGAACAGGGGAGGGGCAGAGAGAGAGAGAGAGAGGGAGACACAGAATCTGAAGCAGGCTCCAGGCTATGAGCTGTCAGCACAGAGCCCCACACAGGGCTTGAACTACCAAACCACGAGGTTGTGACCAGAGCTGAAGTCCGATGCTAAACCAGCTGAGCCACCCAGGTGTCCCATGTTTGCTTCTATTTACTGAAATAAATTCTACAGCCTAAAATACATAAAGACTTTTTCCACAGTTCTCAGAAAAATAATAAAGAACAGATGGCAGTTATTGTAATTAATAAGGAGGAATCATAAATTAATATTTCTGAAAGTACAAACAGGAACAGAAAAGTTATTGTTCAAAAGTCCAGCTTTATCTTACTCACCTCACACAGGATATTATGAGTAATATGACAAATACTCATGCATTTTTTTTCAACCTTGCTTTTATTGGCTGAAGAGTTGCTTTTGAACACTTTTTTTCTATATTCTGGACACTTTTTTTTTACTTAAAAATATATGTTGCAAAATATTTGCTTGTAGCTAACTGCTTTTTTTTTTCTTTAATCATTATAGCATCTCCGTCCCAGTGGTCTGTTAGTCTGATGTAAGCAAATGTGTCAGTCATTTTTCATTACTAGAGAATAGTTCAGTTAGTGCAATTCAACGAATGGCCCTGCCCCCAAACAGGGCTTTTTTAACAGGGAAGGTGCTGGAAACAGGAGGCATCCCTTGCAAACAGCCGCAGCCGGGAAGGAAAGCAATGATGGCATGTTAGAGAATAAAATGTTAAAACCCCAAGATACATAATCAATACAAACAAGGGGACTAACACAAATCTTTGGTCCTGAATCTGGCTGTAAGATTCACATGTAATCAACTTAGGAGGGATGGATACCATGGACAAATAATGGTTTGAACGGAACACTTTTCATATTCTGCCAACATTGGACATGCTCCCTTTCCTTTGGGAGTTTTCTTTTACAGTGCTAAAATACCCATCATTAAATTCACCATTTTAACTATTTTTCAGTGTCCAAATCAGTTACCTTAAACATATGTCCATTATTGTGCCACCGTCACCATTCCTGGGTAGCACTTTTCTTTTTCCCAAATTGAAACTCTGGGGGGTGCCTGGGTGGCTCAGTCGGTTAAGCGTCCGACTTTGGCTCAGGTCATAATCTCACGGTTCATGGGTTCGATACCTGTGTCGGGCTCTGTGCTGCCAGCTCGGAGCCTGGAGCCTGTTTCAGATTCTGTCTCCCTCTCTCTCTGACCTTCGCCTGCTCTCTTTCTCTCTCAGAAATAAATAAAATATCTAAATAAAATTTTTTAAAAAATTAGAAATAAAGATTGTCCAAATTGAAGCTCTGCAACCACTGAACCCTAATTACCTCGCCCCCCCCCTCTTTCCACTGCCCGTACGAATGTGACTCTTGTAGGAACCTCAGAGAAGTGGAATCAATTATACTTTTGCCTATTTGTTTCTTGCAGATTTCACTTAGCATATTATCTTCAGGATTTATCCACAATGTAGCAAATGTCAACACTTCCTTGTTTTGTAAGACTGAATAAAATTCCACTGTATGTTTGACCTCATTATGCCCATCCATTTGCCTGCTAATGGGTACAGAGATTGTCCTCACCTCTTAACTATTGTGAATAATAATGTTAGGAACAATAAGGAGCCTGTTCGCCCCCCTGCTTTCAGTTCTTCTGGGTATAAACTAAAGGTGATACTTTTAACTGATGCTAATTCTTGTATAAAAGACTGAAGAGAGAAATTACTATTGATTTTCTTTTCCCTCTCCCTGCAATTAAAATAACCGATTGCTTGTGACCAATGGAAATCAATTTGGTAGAACCAGTTGTGACAGAGATATTGACGTCAAACTAAAGTAAATGTGGTAGATCTTCTCAAATTAATACTTTGGCTCTGTGTCCTTTTGACACAATCCAGGAAGTACTTCAACATGACATGAACATTCAAATTTCTTGAGCCAAAAACCAAATAAAGCCTATTTATTTCCTTTTTTAGTCTAGTAATTGGAATGTTAACTCTGTAAGAGCAGAAGGCAGTCTATTTTGTTTGCCCCCGTATTTTCCACATATCAGGAATACAATACAGATTTTCTAAAACAGTGAACTTTGAACTCTCAGCATATTAGGTATGCCACTTCAGAGCATATATACACAACTTTCTTTTATTATCCTTTACCAAGCACAAATCATTTCAATAATGTTCTCATTGTGTTGCCTTTTCCTTAGCATGTTTTAGTAAAGCCCTTAGTCTATTATCCATCTTAAGCTAGTAAGTATATTCATTTACCAGTATATTTTATTTATTTATTTGTAAATGTTTATTTATTTTTGAGAGAGAGGGAGAGCATGAGCGGGAGAGGGACAGAGAGACACACACAGAATCTGAAGCAGGCTCTAGGCTCTGAGCTGCCAGTAGAGAGACCCATGCGAGGCTCAAACTCATGGACTGTGAGATCATGACCTGAGCCAAAGTCAGTCGCTCAATCATCTGAGCCACCCAGGTGCCCAAATTTACCAGTATATTTTAAAGTCTCATCTTATTTAGTCAATTCTATAATGTTTCCTCTTTCTCTTCCTGTAATACACAATTCTTTAAAATTGAAAATGTACCACTGTGCATTTCCCCATGAATTGTAAGAAATTAACTTGCACGTATAGTAGAAGGTCTATTGCCACACCCCACCTCCACGGACAGTGGTGTAAACTTCCTTCCCAGTCCTGGGCGGCTTTCCTGTTTAGCAAGTGTTCTCTGCATCAGACGCCAGAGCCTGGCTGACCCACATTCTGTGCTGTTTCCAATAACATTTTTGCTGCTCTAAGTGTGAATTGAAAAGAAGGGGTTAGCTCACTCTCACTGATTAAATTGGGGAAGAAGATTCCAGAAGTCAAGGCTAAAAGCAGCTCTGGAAAGTGTCCACCAGGTAAGATTTATGACTCCTGTCACCTCCTGAGCTCCTGCTCACTTTTTGGGGAGAACTTTCTCCCTCTGGGCTTTGGCTCCCTGTGCTTCCTCTGCTGAGGCTCTCGGCCCTATTTAAGCTTCTCTCTGAGAAAATGTAACCACCCTAACAGGGCCACTCGAAGTCTTCCTCCTCCAGGAAGCACTTGTGCTCCTTCACTAGGTGCATTGTCTTCTGCCTCTGGATCCACAGGACAGTTGTGCGTTCCTAGGCAGATTGATTACTACAGCAAGTACTTGCATCAATGCAGTGTGAAAGTCCCTCTCCCTCCTTCCCTCTCTCACCCTTTCTCCCCTTCCCTCTCCCTGTCTCTCTTTCTCCCTCCCTCCGCCTCCCTCCCCTTCCTCTTTTCACCTCCATCTCCATCTCTTTTTCTCCCTCCTTCCTCTCCTCCTCCCCCCTGCATCTGCAACTGCCATATTAAACAAGCCTCCACCCCATAAAATCTCTATAAAGTTGAGAGTTAACGATGGACTCTTGATTCCTGCTACCACAGTGCCTCGGGGAGGGAGGGGGGCCTGTTAGGAACAAACCTCAGGATCATTCTTGAGGTTCTCCAATGCCCCATGTAGAATCCATCAGCAAAGTCTTTCGGCTGTCTTTGATTCCCTTGTGACCACTGCCCCCGCCTACCACTGTGGTCCAGTCCACTTTCAAGTCTCTCCTGGAAAGTAATGTGTTGGGCTCTCTGTCTGACACTCCGATCTGCACAACATCAAGCATAATCCTTTTATGCTGGACTATGTCATGCCTCTGAACAAAGCAGTAAAAAGACTTCCTTTCTAACATGTCTAGGAGAACCCCCATATTCCAGTCCTGGGCTGTGTTTCCAATCTCCTCTCTGACCAGCCTTCTGGCCATGCTGACCTCTCCATCCCTCCAGTTTTAGGGACCTGCTAGCGGAATGGGCAGAATGTACCTTACATAGGAATCCACAAGTTGTGCCCCTGATCCCATGACTTTGTCTTAAATAGCTACCGACTGTCTCAATTGATTATTTGTATCTTACACCAGTTTTTCTGTATTGCTAAGGCGGTAACTTTGTTTTTGTTTGTTTGATTGTTTTTTGAACTGGCATATCCAACTTCTAGAACAATGCACAGTACAAGGACTCAGAAAATACCAACTAAGTGAACAGAATCAGTCAACAGTTCTTGGGACTAAAGTGTAAAACAAGATACAAATAAACTCCTTTGGAGTTGCTTTCTACTTGCATATCATCTTGTAGTTTAGACGGAATGTGACTGACCACTCGTGGGCCACTTTGAGCTCTAAGTGGTAACTCCTATCAGGCACCAGTGTATGAAGGAGCTATTTCACAGGCATAACTCACATGTGCGTTTGCTCGGTCAATTTTTCCTCTTTCACACCTGCTGTGCAGAACATCATAAAACTATATGCATGAAGAGCTCTAATCATGGTTCTGGCACAAGAACATAAAGGAAACTCTTCATGAGTGGGATTTGCTCGGGAAAATTTAGGTTTTCTGTGTGTATGTTAATAGTTTTTCAAAATATAGTCTGAAAATACTTTTAGAAAAATAACTGTAATAAAATATTTTCAAAAATAACTGTACTTAAGCATCTAAACTGCTCTAGCTTCCAAATTTTTCTCCCCATGTAATACAATATTTATCTATTTGTTTCCCAGTAATAAAACTATTACAACTTTATGTACCCCTGGCCATTTACAAAATCTTTCAACATATTTGATGATAACTAAGAGGAGAAAAGTGAAAAATTATCAATGTTAACCTTAGATATTGTGCTTTTTAAAAATTCTAAGTAGATTTGCAATTTTTTCTGACATATCTGGTTTTTTTTAACTTTTAGTAAAGTGCTAAAATTAGTACCCTTGTTTTTGACATTTATGATTTTGAATTTTAAAATAATATAGCAGCAAAATAAGTTTTTGCATTATTTCTTCTTTAAACATTTTTTTGATGTTTCTTTATTTTTGAGAGAGAGAGAGTGAGAGAGCGAGAGAGAGAGTGAGAGAGAGAGAGAGAGACAGAGAGACAGAGCCCGAACAGGGGAGGGACAGAGAGAGAAGAAGAGACAGAATCTGAAGCAGCTCCAGGCTCTGAGTTGTCAGCACAGAGCCTAACATGGGGCTCGAACCCACAAACTGCAAGATCATGACCTGAGCCGAAGTTGGACTCTCAAGCGACGGAGCCACCCCGGCGCCCCTACGTTATTTCTTCTACTAAAAAATGGTAAATTTATATTCACCATGAGAAACTCCATTCTGCCATCTTTGGAGCTATCCTGAACTAAACCTATGAGAGGCATCATATCTACTGGGTAACATACATTCTAATAATTTAATATCTTATTCAGTGTAAATTATCGTAAGTAATTTTTCCTGTTGTGTAGTAAAAATATAAAAGTTGCATAGTATTAGGCTCCTAATTAATCCATATTTAGTTTTGCTAATTAAACTCATGTATCTCCAAGTTTTAGACTTTTGTTTAAACAACAGGAACACTGAGAACTTACTCAGCTAATGTAAATTGCATGTGACAGTTTATCTGCAGTCTGAGCTCTTTGCTTTTACCTTAGCTCTGTATCTTAATGAAAGTTCTCCTACCTTAACTCTGAGCACAGAGGTAAACATTCTTGCATCTTCAGACACACCTCCAATGTAGAATTTTTTCTGAAACACTGGGGGATGATCATTTTCATCCTGAATCTCAATATACACTTTAGCCGTATTGCCTGGAGGATAAGAAATAATATATATTTAATTGGTGGCTATTTACTAGAAAAAATGCACTGGAGTAAATACTTATTATACTTTTTTTTGGTCTGAAACAATGGAAATGGCTTCAATCAGAAAGTCATTCCCAATGGCACGTCTGGTATCCCGAGGTCCACAGAGGCCACTGATAATGCTGCTTCTGGCCTAATAATGTTTACTTGCTGCAATTTCTTTTAATTACAATGTCTTGGTAATTCATTTTATTTGATTTAATAGGCTCTAAAGTATTGTGTTCTGCTAATTTCAATGAAACGATTCAACTGTTTATGTTCACCAACACTTCACACCCACTACAAGTTACACCAAAGTGACACAAATATATAAACACCTTATGAAATAATAGAAATTGCCATAAACTAAAACAACATTTAAAAAAAATTTTTAAGGGTAAAACTAGCAACAGTATTCTCTCAGTTTAATAATGCATAATAATAATATAATATTAATGTGTGATATAAGAATCATATATAATATATATACATATATATGTATATATACATATATATGTATATAATATATGTATTATATATACATATTATATATAACATATATGTATATGTATATACATATATATTATATATATATGAGTGGAAAGTAAACAATGGTTGGGTGAGGGGCTTATTTCCACAAAGAGAAAACAAGTTTAATCATGGCTGCAGGCAATCATTCATCCAGTGAGATGTAGCCGGAGGGAGGTTTGTTGTATAACTCATAAATGCTGGGTGTGTAATGTCTGCCATAGTAAATATGCCATAAAGGACACATTTCTGTATCAAATGTTAGAAGCTCACCCCCTCAATCATCACCCCTTTAATGAGAAATGTAGCACCTGTCACTAGTCCACGAATGACTCTTTACAAAAACCCGGTATAGAAAACTAACTCACAAACCAGAAAAGATGGGGAATGAGTGGGTAATATTTTGCAGCAAAAGTGGATCCACATGGTAGAAGTATTCTCATGTATTACCTGTGTGAACTTTTCTCATGCATTTCAAACAGGATCAAATAGAAGGCAACTGAGCTACAAATCATTTATCAGGGCTATTCTAATTGTGTTGCTTTCCATATCCCCAGCTATAACCTATGAACACTGATCTACTAGTGCATTGGGTCCAGCGTGGGAGAACAACATATCTGCGTCCACTAAATAAATGAATGGATAACCTTCATTGTCTTAGCAAGAACTTAGAAAAAGGCTGCTTTCTTGCTTGCCCTCAAAAAACTCAGACACATGGGGCGCCTGGGTGGCTTAGTCGGTTAAGCGTCCGACTTTCGCTTAGGTCATGATCTCGCGGTTTGTGGGTTCGAGCCCCGCGTCGGGCTCTGTGCTGACTGCCAGCTCAGAGCCTGGAGCCTGTTTCAGAGTCTGTGACTCCCTCTCTCTCTGACCCTCCCCTGCTCACGCTGTCTCTCTCTCTCTCTCTCTCTCTCTCCTAGAAATAAATAAAACATTAAAAAAAAAAACACTCAGAGACACAAGAGACTTATTATCCCCAAGTTTTTAACCCCACCCTGCTGCTACCCATTTAGTTTGCCTCTTCCTTTCTCACCATTCCTGAGGTGGAAGAGTCAGAATCAAGAGGGGTGCGTGCCAGGTCAACAGAGAAGGGTGTCAGCAGAGGGGGAGGGCTAATGGCAAAGTCTGCTTGCCCCTCCTGAAGAGCAAGGATTCCTAAGGGCACCCCAGCCGGCTACCAACCAAGTTCATCCAAGATGAAAACGACTTTCATCTTCCTAGCTGACCATATTTATCTCTGGAATCAAAGGAGCGAACAGCGCTGAATTTAAAATTTCTTTTTTAACAAAAGGAATTGTAATCTGCAATATCACCTTTAAACTTTCTTTTTATGTTCTTGATTAACAACCACATTAATTATAGTGACTATTTGCAGCACTTGAGAAAGTAAAGGTTGATTTTAAACTCATTGTAAAGGAAGCAACTTCTGCTCTGAGACTGCTCTGCTTTCCTCTGGACACTTTACAAGATGATGAGAGGAGGTTAAGGTGCAGGCACAAATGTATCATGCCATCAGGGATAATTTGTGCTTTAACAAATCTTTTAAAAACCTCCTATTTCCTTAGGTATTGGGAAATCATGTGAGGATCAGTGTTGTAATTTAAAGCGACACTTATATGCTAATAAAACTATTACATGTATACACTTTATAAATTCTACAGAGACGGCAGTAAAATAATTCTTTAAGATATCAGTTTAGCAGTTATTAAAATTCTCTAAAATTAACATGCTAGAAACTTCTAGCTAAATATCTACTTACACTATTGATAGTCAATGAGCATTAATTTTCTGTAAAATAATTTATCCAACTTTACCATCTGGACTATAACATCTGGACTAAAGTTTATCAAAGTTTCCTTTTATAAAATACTTATCTCACAAACATCATTATTACTAGATATCATGATTCTGTATCAGTTGTGATTAAGTCCATATTTGTTATGAGACTGATAGAGAGATTAACCATATTTCATTTAGTGCTTTCTTTTCTTAAAATCTTAAAATGTTTATTTATATTTGAGAGAGAGAAAGGAAGGGAAGGGAGGAGGGAGGGAGGGAGGGAGGAGGGGAGGGGCAGAGAGAGGGAGACACAGGATCTGAAGCAGGCTCCAGGCTCTGAGCTGTCAGCACAGAGCCAGATGCGGGGCTCAAACTCATGAACCATGAGATTATGACTTGAGTGGAAGTCAGATGCTCAACCAATGACTTAAATAACTGATTTAGTTATCACTAAATAACCCATAAAATGATAGTATTTCCATGGCACACTTATATGAGGAGGGGAAGAATAATCACTGGACTGAGTTATATATTTAAATTTTTCCTGTAGTTTTCTTCTACCAGATTTGGGCATCTTTATGCAATAATGATGATGATGATGATGATAATGATGACAAATATACATATATATAACATACCTAATTTTGATTTTTTGTTGGTGTATTTAATTTTTTTAATGAAAAAATTTTAGTTGCTTTTCTTGCCTCTTACTTCTTTCAATAGGATGTGTGTTAGCTTCTCATCTTGATTTTTTAAAATATTTGCCTAACAACACTGCAGTTTAATAAAATTGCATTGGAATTGGATCATAAATCTGTGCTACTGAACTGCACAATTTCTTTTTTTTAATGTTTTATTTATGTCTGAGAGAGAGAGAGAGACAGCGTGAGCAGGGGAGGGTCAGAGAGAGAGGAGACACAAAATCTGAAGCAGGCTCCAGGCTCTGAGGTAGCTGTTAGCACAGAGCCCGACATGGGGCTCGAACTCATGAACCATGAGATCATGACTTGGGCTGAAGTTGGACACTTCACTGACTGAGCCACCCAGGAGCCCCACGAACTGCACAATTTCCAACTCATTTGCCGCGCCCCCCAAAAATGGAAAGAAAATGTTATAAATATTTTATATATACTCAGTATATAATGCTGGTGGATTCCAGTAATTCTCATCTTTTTATTTTTTTCCCCAATAACTTTATAATAATCACGACAACCTTAATGCATTTCATACACTAGAGTTTTGTGCAGTCACAACTTTATTGAAATAGAAAAAAAAAGCAGCAACAATGTGTGGTTAATAGTATGAATAATTCTCCTGTAGATCTATAGGAACATATTTAAAATATTTTTTATTTTTATTATTATTATTATTTTTTATTTTAGAGCAAGAGAGAGTATGATTGCTAGCATGAGCTGGGAAGAGGCAGAGAGAGAGAGAGAGAGAGAGAGAGAACTCCAAGCAGGCTCTATGCTCAGTACGGAGCCTGAGGTGGGACTCATTCTCACAAACCATGAGATCATGACCCCCATGGAAATCAAGAGCCCGATGCTCAACCTACTGAGCTACTCAGGCACTCCAAAACATTTTTCATTTTAATCATGACTTTGTCCAAATTTAAAACCATCGACATAAACATTTTATTTAATGAAATAAAATATAAAATAAAATAATTCACTCTATTTTATCTTCATAAATTAAATGAAATAATAATATAGTTTAAGCCCTTAAAAACCATAGTACCAAACAAATGCATGTTCCTATTAAGATCGAGAATACTTCTCTTAAAGTTACCAGATTTTTTTATTTAAAAAAATTTATGTTTTATTTATTTCTGAGAGATAGAGAAAGAGAGAGACAGCCTGAGCAAGGAAGGGTCAGAGAGAGAGGGAGACACAGAATCTGAAACACGGAGCTAGCTGTCAGGATAGAGGCTGACGCGGGGCTCGAAGCCATCAACTGTGAGATTATGACTGGAGCCGAAGTCAGAAGCTTAACCGACCAAGCCACTCAGGCGCCCCAAAGATACCAGATTTCAAAGATAAGTATTAATTTTAGGAAAATAGTGACTCTGAAACCATTTCATAGTTTTATGGCCTATTTGGAATGATTTCGGAGATTCCTAGTGTTTATACTATTGTTAATTTTCTCTGTGTTCCTCTGCCTTAGTTTATATGCAAATGATTGGCTCTTTCCATAAAGTAGTATTTAAGAAAAAAAGGATCATCTGACATAGAACTTAATCAAATCTTACTAAGGAGTTTATAGTTATTCAGTTAAAAAAAAAAAAGGTAGGCTTTGATTTAAAAATAAGGCTGGAAGAAATATGTTATAGTTTCTTCAGTAGATGCAATTTAGAGATATAAAACATATTTACATGTTCTTTTGGAAAATAAATTAACTGTGTTATAATAAAAAATCTCCTATTTTTTTATTAACTTCTTGCTCTGCAAGAATTGTACTTATATTTATAGATACTATTTATTTTCCATAGCTAGACCACAAGAGAGATTGAATCGTTTGAGGTTCACTTTAATAGTTTTCTAATTTAGTGTTGACATTGATTTAATTAGCCTTTGAATGATTTTAATTGCTTGCTTCTAAAACATACATTTTGTGTGTGTGTTTGCTGAAAAGTGAATAACTGAATTAAGGAAATGACGGCATATAACTGCAGACTTTGAAAACTGCCCCTCTGATTACGATACTATGTACTTGTTTTTAACTAAGTCTTGTAGTCAAGAAGATGATGACATGACACTTTGCCACAACAGTGATGGGGAGAAAGAAGAATAATATTCTCCACATCAGCTGAACCTTGGCTTTGTATCCATATTAACATTATCTTCCCATTAAGAATAATGAACTCAAGTTTCTCTGTAAAGAGTAACCAGGACAATAGAAGCTAAAAATGCAATATTGTTTCTTTTATTGGGATAGCCAGCATTTTGTGCTAATCCTGTGAGACCAAACTGATACATTTAGAGGCTTTGCAAGGCAACGATTGTGATGTTTAGCTCAATCTGTTTCCATCCAGATTAAACAGAATAAACACTACTATAATTCACTTTTATCTATTAGATGCCAACTGTCTCCACAGTGCAGCTTAATACAGGAACTTTAAGGACCAAAAAAATGCTGTAGTTGTGAATTGGGCAAGAAAAGTTTAAGCACAAGCTGTGGAGGGAGAGTGGGTCAAATGCCCAGTAGTAACCCATGTCTGCTGCATGACCTTACCCATGTTAGACACCTCTTCTGAGCTAAAGTTTCTTGTTTTTTTTTTTTTAAACATTTAAAAAAAGAGAGACTGAGAGACAGAGCACAAGCAGGAGAAGGGCAGAGGGAGAGAGAGACAGAGAATCTGAAGCAGGCTCTAGGCTCTGAGCTGTCAGCAGAGAGCCCGACGTGGGGCTCGAACTTACCAACCCTGAGACCATGACCTCAACCGAAGTTGGACACTTAATGGCCTGACCACCCAGGCACCCTTGAGCTAAAGTTTCTCCTCAGTAGCACAGCAGTAATCACACAGAGCTCCCTATGTAAGAGGAGCAAATACATGTAAAATATTAAATACATGGCGGCTTCACTTCCTATTTCAAATAGGACTCAGAACTTCCTGATGTTCAAGGAAGGAGAGGGACAGTATTAGCAACACTCTTATTACCATCAAAAGGAAAAAGAATATCAATGCTACAGAATTTAAAAATAAAGTTTCCTAGGTCTACATTATAAAAGAAAGTTGTTTTCAATGGGATATCACATAGGGAATATCAAATACTGTATTGGGAAATACACATTTTTCCTGCAAGTAGAAGAATTTAAGTAGTAATGAACAATATTGGAAATACAGTAAACGTATCTTTTAAATATCCATACTTTTGGTTACATGACAAGCCTACAAATTTATAGAACACATTTTATTTTATTTTATTTTATTATTATTTTTTTTAAATTTATTTCTGAGAGAGAGAGAGAGAGAGCAGGGGAGGGTCAGAGAGAGGGAGACACAGAATCTGAAGCAGGCTCCAGGCTCTGAGCTGTCAGCACAGAGCCCGACACGGGGCTTGAACCCACGAACCGTGAGATCATGACCTGAGCCGAAGTCAGATGCTTAACTGACTGAGCCATCCAGGAGCCCCTATAGAACGCATTTTAAAAAGCTGACAGTCTTTGAGAAAAATAGACACGCTATACAATATTTGATATAAAAACATTCTGCTGACATTATGAGCCTGTATGAATCTTTTTAGCCTAAATGCAGAACCAGAGCTGAGAAAAAATAATTACATTTGACTGTGCCATTAAATTACCCTGTCTTTTTTTTTTTTTTTTTTTTACGTACAGTTAAAAAGTATATGTTAAGCCTAAAGCGGTTTCATTTCAATAGAAGCAATGATTGATAAATTTGCTAAAATATCTAAATAAAGAAAAAACAAGCAAAAACAAGCCCACAAACCAAAAGATCATGTCTTGGAAACACAATTTCCTAAGCACTTGAAAAGGTACGTTGACTTAGTGACTAATGTCACACAGGCAGTCTTGAATTGTTATATAGGACTCTTAACACACACACAGACACACACAACTGGAAGGAAACAGTATACTCTTGTTTTTTGATGCTATAAAGGAGCTATGTCTAAACAGGTAAAGAAGAATCCATCAAAAAGAAATTTAATAAGCCAACTGTGGCTTACTGTATTTTAATGGAAGAGAGGCACTATTCTCTTTAGAAATGTTTCTCTGCGTTTGACTGTACCATTAGTCCCTTGTACTAGGTGCTTTGTTTCCAACATCACTTTTAAAATCTTCTAAATGATCCATGAAATAGATACTGTCATTACTACTTTTCAGATAAAGAAACTAAGACTTAAAGAGATTAAGTCAAGTATCATAAGGAAGAGCCAGACTTCCTGTCCAAGCATGGCTGAAATTCATCCCCAGGTCCCTCTCCAGAACAAGAATAACATCTCTAATAAAAGCCAGGTAACTACCCTTTAGAGACTAGAGATAATTTCCCCCAAGTGTCTAGAATACAGGCTAGCAAATAGTAGAAATGAAATAAAAGATTTCTGAGTTCCCACTTCTATCACAGGGGATTATCACAGTCCCCTCTTCTCTATTTGGCTCTTACTCTAAGAGTAATGACTAATGATTTGAAGGAGTTAAAAATGACTATGGCATTGCTAAAGGCGGGGGGGGGGGCAGCATTTAAAATAATGTCAGGGGCACTTGGGTGGCTCAGTTGATTAAGTATCCGGCTCTTGATCTTGGTTCAAGTCATGATCTAACGGTTAGTGAGTATGAGCCCCACATCACGCTCTGTGCTAACAGCCAGAGCCTGCTTGGGGATTCACTCTCTCCCTCTCTCTCTGTCCCTCACAGGTACACACACACACACACACGCACGCACGCACGCACACTCCCTCTCTCCCTCTGTCTCTCTCAAAATAAATAGTTACAAAAATAAACAATAACATAGTAAAGTATTTAATAGCACAGACAGAATCCTCTACTCTTCAACGAAAAGAAAACATGGGCACTGCATTAGCCGCCTGTTGTTTCTGTAGATCAGCTGCTCACAGGATACACATGTACTATGTTACAGCTCTGTAGGTCAGCGTGGGTTTTCCTGGGCTAGAATGCAGAGGTGGGCAGGTCTGCATTCCCTTCTGGGGGCTCTGGAGGCAAATCTGTTTTCTTGCCTTTTCCAGCTTTGCCTCGTTGCCTGCTTGCGTTCCTGGGCCCTGGTTTCCTTTCATCTTCCAAGGCCCTGATGGCCTCTAGAGTCTGTCTCAATCTGCATTACCCTCAGTCTGTCTGTCCTGCTTTCTTTCACCTATAATGACCCTTGCAATTACACTGAGCCCGTTCAGCTAATCTGGGATAAGCCATCTGTCTCAAATCCTCAGCTTATGAAACCTCTGGGGAAGTTTCTAGGGACCCCTTTGCCATGCAGGGTAACATATTTACAGCCGCTGGGGTTTAGGGCATGGACCTCTCTTGGTGAAGGGAGCATTAGTCTGCCTATAGAAGGTGTAGAGTGCTGTTGTTAAAAAATGTAAACTTTTAGAGAAGGTACCAAATACAGGAAACAGGAAGGTTTTGGGATGCTCACAAAGGATAAATTTAGGAAATGCAAAATTCTGTGAACATACAAACCTAGAGTATCTATAACTCTTTCTCATTTACAAACAACACTACTGACAACAGTCATGGACAGAATTGTGTCTTCCCTACATTCATATGATAAGGCCCAAACCCTTGAGGAGGCCGAATTTAGAAATAGGGCCATTATGGAGGTCATTTAGGTGAGATGAGGTCATAGGGTGGGACCCTGACCCAAAAGGATTAGTGTCCTTATAAACAGAGACCAGAGTGCACATGTGCGCGCTCTCTCACCTCTCTCTTTCTCTCTCTCTCTCTCTCCGTCTCCCTCTCTGTCACCGTCTCCGTCTGTCCCTGTCTCTCCCCACTCCATGTTAGGACACAGAGAGAAGGTGGCTGTGTATAAGCCAGGAAGCAGGTCACTGCCAGAAACCAATGCTGATGTGTCCTTGGTCTTGGACAGCTAGCTTCCAGAACTGTGAGAAAATACACTTCTGTTCTTTAAACCACCTAGTGTGCGGTATATTGTTCCGCCAGCCTGAGGACACTAAGGCAAGGATAACACTCACTTCAAAGGGGAGATATTCCTGAGCTAAACGCTTTTCTGTGCATTTCTTCCATTTATCCCCATAAGAACACAGCTATTGATTATCCACATTTTATTGACACAGACAATGGGGCATGGAGAGATTAAACAATGTGTCTAAGATTGTACAAGTAGAAGAAGGGTCAGAAGATTCAGACCCAAACCTTTGACAACATATATTCTCAATAATTTCACTTTTTGGCCTCCCTTCAGTTTGGATAATTTAAAAAATCCAATATAATCCTTAAATCTCCCTCAAGGTTGTGATTCATGGGGAGCAAGGGCAATCTGGCATATTCTTAACTTATATTTAGGTATTAGGTATTTAGGCATTTGTAAGTTTACACCTAAAAATACAGGAAGAACTAACATTTTGCTAGGGAATTGTTAAGGTTTCCTCACTTTTATACCTGTCCTGGTAGCTGAGAATATAGTGGTACAACAGGGCAGGGAAAGAAAGCCTGCTTCTCTGCTGCTCCAGGGAAATGGAGGGCTAGGTGGACAGTCTGGTTTAACGTTAAATCTGCTCAGTGGAAATGTTTCTAGATGTCCTTCGCTGAAAATATCCACCCCTGCTTCCTGAGAGCTTCGGGCAAAGTGGGAACACCATGAGTTCAAACTAAGAACCCCATTCTCCACATCCTTGAGTACTTTTTGACTGAATTCCAATGAGGAAAAAGCCCTGCTTTCTCACCTATAACCTGGTGAGAAACAACCGGATATTCTGGTTACTAAATGTCATAATGGACAAGCAGGTGCTTACCATCAGCCTGAAATTGAAAGCAGCAGAGTTGTGCTGAACTCAGGAATCGGATGCTTAACCAACTGAGCCACCCAGGCACCCCAGGACCCACTATTTTCAGTTAGGAGGCAAGTGGGAGGCAGTCTTCAGGACAGAGTAACCTGTGGGGTCCGCAGGGTCTACACTAACGCTGGTTAGGGTGAGAATGGGACTGAACCACAGGACAGGCAGCTGGGGCTGCAGAGAATCGCCAGAACAGCGAGTACATGTTCCTGGTGTCAGGGGTGCGGTAAGCATGCAGGCAGCAGGACAGGGAATGAGAAGCACACAGGAGGGTGTGTTAGGAAACATCCTAGGTGCATGCTAGGGAACTAGCAAACCTACTGGATCGTTGCAAGTCTTTTAGAAAGAGAAATACAGACTTCAAATGGGTAGCATATAACTTATTAGCTGGATTTATTCTCCTTTGGTATAAATGAAGCTTTGAAAATTTGGGAGAAAATGACAGACCGTCTCTCCATAAAAAGGACTCCTGGGAATCTGACTAATGATTTTTCATTTTAGGACAGTCCTAGGTTCCAAGGATCTCCCATTAAGAGCAACAACTTCTTCCAAATGCCACTTGCAAAACAAACTAGATGTTTGGTAACGTGGAAAGAGGTAAATAAATCATGATATGTCCACATGGTGGAATATTAAACCATTAAAATGATGTTTTTTGAAGAGCATTTAATGACATGAAAATATTTCTGATATAACACTGAGCGGCAATACAAAGTCTGAGATTCTAAACAGAGAATGCATGGTCAATTTCTGTGTGTGTGTGTGTGTGTGTGTGTGTGTGTGTGTGTGTGTAGCCATAGGAAAAATGACCGAGAGAGAAAATATGTAAATTTTAAAAAGGATTCACAAGTGTAGGATTATAGGTTATTTTCTTCTTTATACATTGTCCCTCATTTTATGGAGTGATAATACTTTAATAATTAAGATAAAATTAACGTTAAACATGTTGAAAGAGGAAAGGGAAAACAAATTATGAAAAGCAGAATATTCACAGAGATAAAAAAAATCTTGAAATAAACTTCACTGGCCCTTTGTACACCCTTCCCAAAGTGGCCTGTCTCATGTCTGAGGACTCTGGGGGAGATATTGTGTGAATCTCTTCTCTTTACTGACAAGATCTGACAGATGTTGGTTAAGCATATTTTCCCCCTAAAATAAAATGAATTTGTTTACTTGTTTGCTTGTTTGTCTCTGAGATGATATTTCCCCAGGCAAATGTGACTTACTTGTGAACACGTAACAAAAAAGCAACAAGTAAAGAGAAAGGTGACCTTGCAAAACACAATCTAATTATTCTTTATCTGTAGATCTTTGCTTCACTCATTAGTCATTTGGTCTACAACATATTAATAATTAGGTTTCTGCAGAAATTTTGGAAGCAATTTAACAACTATTTAGTGCAATGTACAGACTAATTTTAGTCCTTGGAAAGTACTTAATGAATACTTGTCAAATAGGGGTTCACAGTTCTTGCGACATGTCATTAAATGCAAGCATTACCTTTAGTCTTTCCAAAACTTCTGAGAGGAAAAGCTAATGTTTTGAAGCAACATAAACTTGTAAACTTTCAAAAGTTCAAGTAATCAGCTACTTAAACTTTCAAGCATCAGTCCCAGTAAAAATGAAAATTAGACTTTCATTATGACAGAAAGTGAAATCTAGCACTATACCTTTCAAATAAGATGCGACTGTTCCCACACTGCCTACCTAAGCATCTCACTCAATCTCATTTGGGTCTTAAAGTGATTTTCAAAGAAGTAAAGTAGAATTTTTATCTATCTACCTATCATCTATCTATCTGCCCAATATCCCTTCCTCCCTTATTTTAGAAAAAACTCCATCTTTTTGCTCTTGAGTTACTATAGCTCCATATGCCTTGTGCCTCAGTCATTCAGAGTGCTCTGCTTCCCACTCATGAGACCATGAGGTACTGGTCTCAACCAGGTTATCAGACTCCACCCTCAGATACTTGACCATTGACCTGTTTGCCATTTGCTTGAAGGTTTGTGATCCCAGATATCCAAAAAAAAGCAATGTTCTGAGTTTCTGACCAAATCTGTCAAAGTGTGTCTGGTATATTGTCCTTCCTTAGATCCTATTCAGCTTCTTCAATGATTATGCAAGCCACCAAGTACTCTTCTGGTAAGCCATCAAGTGCGCTTCTGGTAAGTTCCTTTTAGTATAAGTCAGTTAGAGTAGGTCTCCGTTGCTTCTAACCAAAGAATCATCCCAAGTACAGTTGGAGGGAACAATTTAATCTACCTCAAGAATATGGACCATATCTTCCTGCCTAAACAAAAAGTTTGGATTTTCCCTTTCAGTTTACCAAAAAGACATTAATTTCACCAGTCTTTTTGGGGAAATGTTGACAGTTTTTGGTTTTTGTACATACACTATCTAGTTGTCAGTCAAGATAAGAGTATTCCAATCTAAAAATGCCAAAAGATGCCCTGACTACATTTCTAAGAAGTCACAACATACAACCACTGGTCATATGAAGAACTTACAGAGAAATGTGGAATCTCTCTATACAATGATCTGCAGGAGACAATGAAGCACTTTTAGCAGGTGATTACAAGTGTTTAAGTGTCACTCGAACATATCACAGCTAGTAACAGTAATAACAATAGTGATAATAATTACTATGGCTTTTTCACTGGGTATTTCCAATGTTCTAATAAGTTAAGTACTTTGTATCATTTTGTTTAAAATTCTCGAACAGCTTAGAAGGAATAGACACACTTATTCTGATACTGTGTTGAAGATTCTAAAGCTTAAAGATATTAGTCAAGATCAGAGATGTGTATGACACTCAGGCCTGTCTGATATCAAAGTCAGGGACCTTAAACATTTCATTATATTAGATTTTTAGGTATCTGTCTTTTGTCTTCTTTTCTGTCAAGGTATTTTTTTTTTATGTTTATTTATTTTTGAGAGACAGAAAGAGTCAAGAAGAAGGGAAGGTGAGAGGGTATGAAGTGGGCTCTGCTCTGACAGCAGAGAGCCTGACTAGGGCCTTGAACTCATGTACTGAATCATGATATCATGACCTGAGCCAAAGTTGGACACTCAACTGACTGAGCCACCCAGGCACCCCAAAGTAATTTTGATTTTGAATGCTTTCATTGGTAAATTATGAGTCATAACATTTTCCTTCATAAATATTTTTTTACAGAATTCCTCTTTACCTCAGATGTTTCAGTTTTCATGCAGATCTCAGCATTTATGGAATATCAACTAAAATGAATCTTTTATAAATGTAATTAAGCTCCTGGACAGGTTAGAGTATCTAACTGTCTTGTGCATTTTAATAAAACATACATATAGGAATCTCTATTAGGGAATCTTGAAGCAAACATAGGCTGTAAATTAATAACTGAAACACACTTTCAAAATTAAAATGGCAACGTTGAAAATAATGATGAGAGACTCTTGAATGCTGAGAACAAACTGAAGGCAGATGGGGGTGGGGGGGAAGGGTGGTGATGGTCATGGAGGAGGGCACTTGTAGGGATGAGCACTGGGTGTTAATATGGAAATCAACTTGACAATAAACTATTAAAAAATAAACAAGCAAAAAGTACTTCTAATAAAAAATAATCATTTCCTTTAAATTGTTTGTTCATAATTACTTTTAAGATATTACGTAGGGGACTAATTAGGTACAAGATATCAAGCTGGAGAAGGGACAAGATTGAGTAACTGTTCCTGGGGATAAAGAACGAATTAGCTTTAGAAGAAGGATAAACTACTAGACTTGCATTTTGAGTATGAGGAAGAAGAAAGGCTACAGTTAAGTTTTTTATCTCTGAAATCTAACATTCTCAGCATTGGCTTTTTAATGCACAGAATATGTAAATTAAACTGAAAGGTATGCTCATAAATATATAAATTAATAGAATCAGGGACTGGTGAATATATGAATTGTGTCTGTTGTATAGATAAAACCAAGAAATCCTCTACCTACTATGATTTCCCTGTTTTCTTTCATGTACAACTCTTTTTCTTTATTTGACATGAACCAGAGCCTGCATGGCCCAGCTAAGTGCCATCCATCATAATGTCTTCAGCTGCACATTTTCTTGAATACCCATGATGGTTGATGTTTTCGCCATCCTTGTCTCCTTTGGATAACAGCCATTCTTGCACAAATTTTACTCCTCTTTTCTAGAGCCTCTTCAACCGGCTGTTCTCTCTTTCACTAAATGAAGGGCTTCCCTCAAACTCAGTCTTTTGCTACTTCTCTCTCCTGCCCGTTCCGCACAGAGACAAGGTCAGAGGGTCCAGGGGGCTCATTAAGTCTCCTCTTCTGGCAGATTAACAAGTAACAAGGTCATTGGCTCTGGGACGGTTCAGTAGATCCCAACTGCCTCCCCCTAGTACAGGCTGGTGGGCTTCAGCAGCCCCCTTGTGTTAGGACTTACTTCCTTGACCAGGAAGCTCCACTGTAAGGTGCTCAATGAATTTTTACTTATCCTCATTTTTAAATCCTCTTTAAATATGTAGGACCATAGCATTATGAGTCCACTGATTTTAGCTTCTTTTAATATGTGTTCAAGTCTATGCGGATTAAAGTTCTTTCTGTGGGTTACAGAAGCCATACAGATGCTTTTCCTCCTTGATGTCTTTCTGCCTGGTTTTCCTGCTTAAACCACACTGATATTTATATCATGTGATGCCAGTTATCCTTGGCATAACAATCTCTTGTCTATACGACGTCTTCCAGAAGCTATAAGCCAAGTCTTGAACACCCTTCAGAAGTTCAGCTCCTTTTTTCCAACTACTTTCCAGATTGAGTTTATGTTACCCAGTATCAAAAATATAAAATTATTCTTGATTTTTTTCTTTCTCTTTATGGGCAGCATCAAGTCCTATCAACTTCTCTCTTACATATGTCCTACATTTTCCCTACCTCACTGGCTGGCGAGGGTTAACTGACTGAATTAAGAGAAGCCCAGATAGCTGGTAAAACCTTCTTTCTGAGTGCATCTGTGAGGGTGCTCTGAGATATGAATCAGCAGACCGAATACAGAAGATCACCCTTACAATGCGGGTGGGCATCATCCAATCTGCTAACAGGCTGAACAGCATAAAAAGAAGGAGGAAGGATGGAGTTGCTCTGTGCCTGAGCTGGGTCATCCTTGTTCTTCAGCCATTGGTTTTCCTGGTCCTTGGGGCTTCAGACTCACACTGCAGCTCACACTGTTACCATTAGCTCTGTTGGTTCTCAGGCCTTTAGATTTGGACTGGAACCACTTTGGCTTTGGATTAGAACCACACCACCAGCTCTCCTGGGCCTCCAGATGGCACTCAGATGATAATGGGGCTTCTCAGTCTCCAAGATCAAGTGGCCAACCCCTTACAATAAATCTCCTTCTGTAGGGGCACCTGGGTGGCTCAGACGGTTGGGTGTCCGACTTCGGCTCAGGTCATCCTCTCACGGTTTGTGGGTTCCAGTCTCGCATTGGGGTCTGTTCTGACAGCTCAGAGCATGGAACCTGCTTCAGATTCTGTGTCTCCCTCTCTCTCTGTTCCTCCCCTGCTTGCACTCTGTGTCTCATTCTCTCTCAAAAATAAATAACATTAAAAATTTAAAACAATAAATCTTCTTCTGTATATTTTTACATGTATCTTAAATTTTTTTTTAACATTTACTCATTTTTGACAGGCAGAAAGAGACAGAGCATAAGCAGGGGAGAGGCAGAGAAAGAGGGAGACATAGAATCTGAAGCAGGCTCCAGGTTCCAAGCTGTCAGAATAGTCCTGACATGTATTTTACTGACATGTACTAATGCGTATTTTAAATAGTTGTGAAAATACACACATACATAGTGAACATCCTAACCACTCAGATTTATTTTTTTAAATAAAGTTCATTTGTTTATTTTGGGAGAGAATGTGCAAGTGAGGGAGAGGTAGAGAGGGAGAGACAGACACAGAGCCTGAAGTAGGGCTCAAACTCAAAAACTGAAGATCACGACCTGAGCCCAAGCCGGAGGCTTAACTAACTGAGCCACCCAGGTGCCCCTGGACTGCACATATTTTGATCACTGCTTTATGATTTTTTCCTATAGTTATCTGCTTCCCATTTCTCTTCTCATTTACTCTGCTGCCACTATGCTGCTCACTGTCCTCTGGACTCACCTTGTAAATCACTTCCCCTAGCTTCCCCTTCCAATTTTCTCCCTCAGTCCTCTGTCCTTCCTTCTTTTCACCCATCCTAACAGAATGGATTAGTAGACAAAACCAGGTATTGCTTCAGCTAAAGCTTTCATTTCTCAGCTTAATCAATAAATGATTTAGTCTACCATAGTGATTTATCCTTTTTAAGCTCAAACCATGGATGTCTATGCCTCTCTTACATTAATTAGCTAATAATTAATTGGTGTTACTACTTATTTTTATACTTGAGCAACATGGTTTCTCCACTGGAAGGTAGACCCTTTGAAGACTGTGATCTCACCTTTTGGCACTAAACCCCTTACAGGACTTAGAAAAAAATGCTTATGTCTTTCAAATACTCAACATAGTTGTTTAAGGTACAGTTTTATCATGATTCTTCTAACATTAGATAATGTTTCCAAGGCCATGTGACAGGAAACCTAATCATATTAGATATGCTTCAGAAAACAAAAGGATCATAGATGTTGTAAGTAAACAATAACTTAAAATGTATTAGTGTGTTTGAAAATATATATATGTGTATATATAGAATGATATGTATATATTACTGTGAAAGTGTACATCATATTTAGGTATAAAACTATACCCACATGCTCACCCCTCTTCACACACGTATATAATTGCCTGGCTTCCTTTGTTCTTACATATCTCTCAAGGTTTCTTTTAGCACAAATTACATCATTCTTAAAACTAAGGCACACATCTTTTCTGTATAATGAAATAAGAATTATAGAACAAGTTTTCATGTCTTAAATATAAATTATATTGACTACATAATTGTAATTATGGACACTAGTGTTAGTCAAAGAATAATAATAATTACAAGAGGAATCACCAATGCTTACCAATCCATGTCATGCAATTGAAGGTAAGTGACACCTGATTTCAGGATCAAAACAGCATAGTATTCTGTATCTCATGCTGTGCATTAATTCACAGATTTTATTTTGGGATACACTAGATTCTGTTATTTCACCATATATCTAGTATTTTTTTATTACTTCATATGCCTAATAAGTCTCAATGACTGAGAAAAATAATAATGTTATAGTTATATTACTTATTCTAGGTAAGAATGACACAAATGTTGGCCAAAGTCTGTCATAACAAGATCTAAGAGTTAAGTACATACTATTTTTAAGATAAATAATAGATGTCAGAAAGGCCAAGTTGAGTAGAGCAATAGAAAACACAACAGCGGTTCGTCTGATGGAAAATGTTAGAGCATGGCATCAAATATAGTTAGCCAGGCAAAGTCTCCATTGCACAGGCTAAGAAGTATTCACTATTTTCCCCTGAAATTGATCTCCTTCAGACTGTCATCCATACTATCATCTCCTTTAGGATCCATCTCAAACTTTATCTAAGATTCATCTCAAACTTTATATTCTCCGAGTTGTCTCTGTGATGGAAACTGAGGAACCAGAGATGTGGACATCACATCTTTGCCTTTGAAAACTCACAGGGTGGATGAATTTGTTCCTCACTTGAGAGGTACCCTGGGTGATTGAGGAAACATAAGAAGAGCTGTAAAATGAGCCTTGTAAAATGCTTCAATCAGAAAAACAATGACAGAAGTCCATTTTGGACACAGGGAACGGTGTAAATGAAAACTGCAAGGTGTAGCAATTCCTTGAGAGAAAGGGGAAAAAACTCGGTCAATATGGAAATTAAGAAATGCAGTGACCTAGGAAATGCCAAGGAGGACAGAGAACCTCTCCAGGGGAGACAATGAAAACTCCTGAAGATCTCCCTTCCTTCTATTCCTTCTGCATGGCTCTTTCTCCCATACTTTTGATTATTGAAACATAATGCTGAAATGTATTTTTCTCTAGTTAATGGGCAACTGTTTTTTCCTAAAAATAATCTCTCGGTAAGTTTGTCAGCTTGTTAAAACTGGCCAAAGTAGAACATGTCAGTAAGAGAAAAGAACATTCACTTTCAATTTGTTCTAAAAGATGAAAATAAGTACAATCAATTGACTAGCTACTTAAATCTTTAGCAAAATAGGAAAAAAAAAAAAAAAGACTTGTGCTATCTGGCTCTACAGAGAATGGTGGACCTTGGTCGTGTAACAACAGGGTGTGGAGGGCCAGTGGCTACGCTCATCAACAGTATGAGGAATCAAGGTATTTAAGAGAAAAATTTGATAATTCCCCCCGTACTCGTAATAGGCAAGATCAGTTTTAGGTTTATGTTATCTAGAGCGTTTTCCATTTCTGGAAATGTTGCTGTTTCTGTAAATGTGTAGAATTTAACAAATCTCACTCTGCTGTGTGTAGTTCCATGGCCATTTCCCGAAGCTTAGTTTGCCTCTATTGAAATGGGATTTTTTAAAGTAAATGGCATAGATTTTCCATTGCATAGTTTTGGGGCTTTGTTATTAATGAAATGATTGTTGCTCTCAAAACAGAATGTTAAGTTTGCAAAAATATTTGTGACTCACTGAATGGGCTCCATTTGAGACTCAATTTAAATTCTGCCTGAAAAGGCAAGGAAAAAATTAAATTATTAACTGTGTTAATCAAATAGAAGTCCCCAAGAATAAAAGAATTATATCATCTGTCTTTAAGTCCTGGAGCTTAGTCTTACATGTAAGTTAAGGAGAGCAATTTTATGCATTCCTAGACTCTTAAGTATTTTAGTTTTACGTGACTATGGAAGTGATATAAAACATTTTCCTTATGAAACAGGATTTTTTTCCTTCATAATACATGTGAAGAAATATGCATTATAATCTGTATTCTAATTTAGAAGGGTTGATCACACATCTCTGTCATGGGTTCAACAAATCACTTTTGGGGTCCTTGGAAGACTCTTGCGTGAAGGCACTTGGCTTCTGAAATGTATTAATAAGATTCCATAGCCATTTTTAAAATCACATTTTCAAGCAAAGATATTTTGCACAATTCAGTTGTTGTCTTTGACAGATGAATTTTTGTTTCATTAGAGTGTAATTGCTGCAACTGTGTATTTATAGAAGATACCTAGAATGTTAGCGACAAAAATACAAGAAAGGATATAACTGTATTAGTGTTCCTAACGCAGCCTCCACAGCCTCCATGTTTTAAATTAGTAAAGTATATGAGTATAGTTTCTAAACTCATGGTTATATATTTATCAGAAGAGTATAAGACCTGAAACATATTTGGGATTTCAGGACTGGAAATAACATGCGAGCCGCTACCATGTTGTCACCCGACTCCCATGAAGAATGCTTTGTGAGTCGGTCAATCACGGGTAAAGAGTCATTAGCATTACTTGTCACAGACCTTCTGTTTGGAACCAAAAAAGCCAAGGAAATGAAATGTATTACAAGCCTGTACCCTGAAGCAAAACTCTAAAATGAGATCAATAGCATTTGAGTTGTTTTATCATCCGTTTAAGGTTTATCTTAATTGTCCTGTCATTTATTCCTGATTGAAAGGCTAGCTAGTGAATCACAACACAATGCTACATTTATCAAAAGCTGGGGTTTTTTTCTTCCATGCTTAAAGATAATTATAATTTTACCATAAAAGAAAAATTGCATTTCGGTTGTGGAATTCCACAAATCAAACTCTACAGCTCGGAGCTAGCTATAAAGGTGCGTATTGGAGCTTCTGCTCTACATCAGGATGAACACATGGCTTTGACTTTGTGACAGAAGCACAGACATGAGTTCCTGTGGAATGTGTCCTGGGCACAAGATCCCCGGGGACAGTGACGTTCCATCCTGAAAACCCAGGAGAAACCAAGCTGGTCTGGGGAGACGGAGAACGTAGACAGGCACAAAGGGGACTCAAAATTTTGAAATAACATTAAAAACATTAACACGTCACAACTGTCTTTTTTCATGAAATGAAGATATTTATTTGATCAGAAATAATGCCCAATATGAGAGCCCAGCAGGAAAATATGGATACCTGAGAGAATGGGACCAGAACAGAAATAAAGAGGAATTATGGGCACTACATGTGTGCATACCGTTAACCTGATAGTCAAACCCCTTCATAATATGGCCTTCACTTACCAGACTTGCTCATTTATGAGATAAATCTTTACTGAGTACATTTTTGTGCTATGCCTTTAGGCTCCTGGAATATAGCAATAATCATAACAGACAAGAATCCCTACCCTCAAGTAGTTTAAATTCATTAAAAATGTTTGAAGACACCTGGGGGGCTCATTCAGTTGAGCGTCTGACTTTGACTCAGGTCATGATCTCACAATTGTGAGTTTGAGCCCCGCATCTGGCTCTGTGTTGACAGCTCAGAGCCTGGAGCTGCTTCAGATTCTGTGTCTCCCTCTCTCTCTGCCCCTCCCCCACTCATGCGCGCTCGCTCTCTCTCTCTCTCTCTCTCTCTCTGTCTCTCAAAAATAAACATTAAAAAACAATTTTAAAAAATGTTTAAACTATATTCTGTTCTCTAGCCATGTTGAAAAGGAGTGCTTCACATGGACATAAAGAATACAACTATAAAAGTCTATTTTGTCTTTTCTAGTCTTCCTTTTATCCTACTGATTTTGGGGCAGTTTTTTCCTGTAGCTGAATAAAAATTCAGGCTACTCATGATATTTAAAAAAAATTAAATTAATTTTTCTTAATAATTTTTAACTACTAATTTTAAACATTCTTAAAATAATCTAGTTCAATATATTAATCAATACTTCAAATTTAATTTAAAGGTAAAAGTTTTCTTCCTTCCCAATTGAGATGTGTTTCTGGAAAGCCTCCTGCCTTTAGGGAGAAGGTTGAAAGAGGCTTCTTTTTAAGTTATTATGTTTTTAAGTTTATTTATTTACTTAGAGACACAGAGAGAGAGAGCAGTGGAGGGGCAGAGAGAGAGAGAGAGAGAGAGAGAGAGCGAGCATCCCAGGCAGGCTCTGCACTACCAGTGCTAAGCCCAATGCAGGGCTCAAACTCATGAACCGTGAGATCACGACCTGAGCTGAAATCCAGAGTCAGACGCTCACCCCACTGAGTCACCCAGATGCACCAAGAGCTTTTTTTCTCTTTAGTAATCAGGCTCATCACCCATTCCCCGCTGCTGTGCTCTAACACACAGCTTGCCACCCTCCCTCCCTACACCCCCGCCCCCCCGTCCCGAAGGCAGACGAGTAGAATGATGAGGTAGGCAGGACTGTGCCCATTTCAACACTACACTGCGAAATGGTCAGACACCCTCGGGTCACACCTGTGTTTCAAGCAGATGCGGTCGCGGGGTTCTCCGAGCACAGGTGTGTTCTCTGCAGCCCCAGGGGTTGGGATGTGCATTTCAGTTCATTCCATCTGGTCCCTTTAGCACAGTGGCAGTGATCCATCTCCAGATTATGCTTTTTGCTGCTGACCCTCGTCCGGGTGATGGTTCTGCACTTCGACAAAAGCTAGCGTTCGCGTGTGTCCCCTATCTGGACCTCCTTCACCGGCTCTCTGCCTGCCTTATCCCCCGAGCACAGACTTGTCTTCATGTGGCCGTAGCTCTCCCCTGCCCAGCCATCCTAACAGCTGCGGGCACTACAGTCCCCCACTGGCAGCTATGGGACATGGACTCATGTGTCCCCTGAAACATGTCCACTGTGCTATTCCTCATCACTAACGTTATACATTTGAGATATAAGGCTTCTTCCTCTCACACCCCCTTTCAAGGGGATGGATGGATTGGGAATGGCATGAAAACACAGCTTTGCAACCCTTCCCCCCCAAGGGAATACTTCAGATAAAGTTCTTTCTAAATCCCCATTCACTTGATGGTTCTTATTCTCCTTGGGAACAAGGGGTTTAGAGTGGAAAACTGCTGATCTGTTTGTTTTTATCTTAAATATCTTTGACAATCTGTTTCTATTTCCTGCACATCTCTTGGTCAGTTTAGGCCTATTGCATCTTGTTACTTAAAAAAATAATAATACTGCTTTATTTTTCAGAATAGGGGGAGCAGACAGGAGACACAGAATCAGAAGCATAATCCAGGCTCTGAGCTGTCAGCACAGAGCCCGACATGGGGTTCAAACTCCCCAACTGTGAGATCATGACCTGAGCCCAAGTCAGATGCTTAACCAACTGAGCCACCCAGGTGCCCCTGAGCACATATTTATTATATGTCCAATATAATTAATGGAGTTTAATGATAAAAGCAGTTAAGAAAAGGAAAATGTAGCTAGAAGTCCTATATGAAAAATCTAAAGCACATGAGTAAAAACTGAATCGTAAACTTGGTAGCAGCTACCACAGTGTGAGAGCCATAGAAGTTTCTCGAGCTCTCATTCTCCAACATCCATCAACTGTGAAACATTTCCACTAATTCAACAATAATTTCAAATATCTTTGGGTTCAAATGTGCATTTAGGGGTCTGAAGGAGATGATTAAGGTGAAATGTAATATTTGAATCCTCCTGAATCATGCTTCATTGAACACAGACCAGAGTTTGGATGGCCACATCCTGGGGACCGTATTCCCTGGGGTGCTTTCACTGCCACGTGCCTTGCTGACTGTGCCAACACTGTAATGCCTGGACCTTTTTTTCCCAGCAGGGACACCGAACTCTTTATGCGGCTGGCCATGCTGAGAAGTGAGAAGCTCACTGAGATGCCTTGTAGACATGCATCGCATAGGCCAGCAATTTCCTTGCTCCCCCTTTCCAGGAAGACTGCCATGGTTTGCTATCAAAGGGGCAGCGTCTCCAAGCTCCTTGTTGCTCTCCTGCCGTGACCTCTACCCAGTGCCTTCTTCCCTGGCCCTGCACCTGCCTATGAGGTCTGGAGCTCTGGGGCCCGCACTTTATGCTGATTGCTCCGCTGACCCTCCAGCTAGTACTTGCATTGTGAGTACTGAGCTCCTAACTCTGTGACTCAGGAGGCTCTGTGTCAACAGCCATGGAACTAAATTAGTAACCTGTAGAGTCATATTTGTGGGAATGCTCCTACTCTACGTCTCGTCTTTGCCTTCACATTTGTGTAATTCGGATAGTATCCTAGCAATCAAACCAAAAGACACAGATCATATCTCCAGCAAGATATGGCAACAAGCTGGCCCCCAAACCACAGGTGAGCCACTGGGGAAAATGACTTCCTGTATTATCAGCAAGTGTGACGATGATAACTGTTTTTAGGGAGGTTGAGGGAAGGCCAAGCATTTCTGTTGCCCTGAGATCCAGTGAGACAGAAAGGTGGCTATGGCAAGATAAAAGCAATAGGGCAAACTCCATGCTAAGGAGAATGGAAGAAATTCTGACAGCAAAATATAGACTGAGCAGGGTGGCGACAATGAGGGCAAAAAAGAAAAAGAAAAGAGAGAGAGAGAGAGAGAGAAGGAGGGAGGGAGAGAGGACGTTTCCCAATGAAAGTATGAGTGAAGATAAAAGCAAGCAGATTTCTAGGGGCACCTGGGTGGCTCAGTCGATTGAGCTTCTGACTTCTTCAGCTCAGGTCACAATCTGAAGCCCTGCGTCAGGCTCTGTGCTGACAGCTTGGTGTCCACTTTGGATCCTCTCCCTCTCCCTGGCTCACTCTTTCTCTCTCAAAAATAATCAACATTTTAAAAAAAGGCAAGCTGATTTCTAAAAGTAGAAGGATAATGTTTTCCTTTCTTTATCACTTTGTGAACATATTTGAAATAATATTCTAGATCTAGTCAAGCTATCTTAGCCCATTTTTCTCTTTTAAAAGTATGGAGAATCTAATTTCACTTAAACTGAAAAATTGAAAAAGATCATGATTAAAGCACACAAGAAAAAAAAAAAAAGAACAGCGAGCAAAATAATAGCACTTAAGACATCAAGGCATTTGAGAAAATAAGCAAGTTGTACCATAGTATGTTGCAACAAACTACAATTATTTATGAAAAAAAGAAAAACCATGAAGAAAAAACATGTATCAGAATTTAGAAAAACTCAATTTAAAGTCTTAAAAAATCTAAATGCAATGAAGAGAGATATTAATGAGATAAGAGACAAAGGGATATAAAATATAGGAGAGTATTCGTCACTTATAAAGTAGAGATCTCCTATGATGAAACCCAAATTAATGAAACAAAAATATTTTAAAAATTAGAATTGAAAAGTTTTCTGAAATAAGACTCGAATGCATATACTATGTATATACTTAGGAAATGACAAAGTAAGCAATTTTGAGACATTCCTATAAAGCTACTGAACTTTAAAGGCAAAAAGAAAATTCCTTGGAAATTCAGAAATGAGACAAACACTCACTGGAAAAAGAAAACAGCTGTCATTATGCTTTGTGACAGTAATACTCCATAGAAGAAGAAAACCAGAGTGAAATATTTAAAACCCAGTGAAGAGACTAGGAGTTGAGGCTTTTCTATCTAATCAAATTATGTTCAATGTCCGGGTCCACAGATAAACTGTCACTCAGGCACAAAGACACAGGAAATGTTGTTCTTATGCTCCTCCTCTGAGGCATCTACTACAGGACAGAATGTAGACAGCTCAATGACTGATTATCTTCTTAACATGGATAAATCAGTATGTCTTCAGACTAGAATGTGGGCAAAAGAAGTGGATGAAACAGAAGCATTGCACACCGTGGGACACACACAAAATGTAGAGGAGGCAGCTTACTGGATCACATAAATATTAAAGTAAAAGTAAGAGTCACAACAAAGGTCAAGTCCAGCCACAGCCTGTTTGGACAAGTAGGATTTTGTTGGAGTACAGTGCCATTTTGTTTATATACTGCCTCTTCCTTCTTTTAAGCTGCAACAGAAATTAACCTAATTTACATAACGTTCTTATTTTTGCATAGCCAATGAACTAGGGGTTGATTATAGGCCATTAAGAGTCATTAATAAGTGAAACAGTGATTTAAATATATGAGTTTGTATTTCAGACTCAAGAGGCAGAGGTCAACCACACAATGTTAATAACAATAGTAAAAGCATCAGGCATTAAACAAACTAACATTTAGCTTGTAGACTTCATTCACTTCTGAGAGGCTAATTCAGGAACCTGCTAACTGGTCTAAGCTCTACATGCACACGTGGGCAGATGTAAGAATGCTAATGGGTGTATTAGCTACATTTTTATTAGCCTTAGGATTACATTAAAGTAATGAGAACTAGCTGTATCACATTCATATAAAAGCTATTGACATGTCTTTATCCCAAGAAGTTGGCACTGTTTCTTGAAAATTGCCAAGTTCTATGACCTAAATATTTAGCAGCGGTTTCATTCTAAATCAAACTGTTCATTTTTTTCCTCAAAGATGACAAATACAGTTTTCAAATAGCTTTTACATTTTTCTTAGTTGCAAGAAGGTTATTTTACACTAACCTTTTGACTCCTGGTTTAGTCAATTCAATTGACAATTTGAAGCTTCCGCTACATTTTATAAAAATATAATTGATGCAGTTTAAATATTTTAAAAACTGAAGATGCTGGCCTCCTATTTTTAAATACAAAAAATTAATGTTTATTCAGTTTTGAGGAGAGAGAGAGCCTGAGTGGGGAGGGGCACAGAGAGAGGGAGACACAGAATCTGAAGCAGGCTCTAGGCTCCCAGCTGTAAGCACTGAGCCTGACACAGGGCTCAAACCCATGAACCTTGAGATCATGACCTGAGATGAAGTCAGATGCCTAACCGGCTGAACTACTAAGGTGCCCCTAAATTTTTTTTAATATTTATTTTTGAGAAAGAGAGACAGACTGTGAGCAGGGAAGGAGCAGAAAGAGAGAGAGAGAGACAGGATCTGAAGCGGATTCTGTCAGCATAGAGCATGACGTGGGGTTTGAACTCACGAACTATGAGATCATGACCTGAGCCAAAGTCGGACGCTTAGCCAACTGAGCCACCCAGACGCCCTTTCCTGCTATTTTTAAACAATTTGACTATGCAAGTGATGAATAATCATTGCACACAACTTAATTCCCTTAATTCCAAAGATACACCATGTATAATCTGTTTTCAAATGACTTGGATGCACCCTTATGAGCAAGGTATACAGCCCTGATCATCACTGTCACGACCATCATCTACTGAACTGGAAGAGAAAACTCGAGGGCACATCTGTTCTCCTTTCTCACACTGCCTGGAGCTCTCTCTCACTCTGGCATATGCATGCTGCTGGGGCCTCTCACTCGCTCCACCTTTTCCCTGCCCCCCCTTCTACAGTTGCTGATTGAGGGAGCACATACACGGAATGTCCAGGAAGGGACTGGAGCCAAAGCTCACTGTTTCCAAGCCTGTTTCCCACTTCAAGCCCTCTCCGGGCCTCTGTTCCCCTAAAGGTTAAATTAGATTTGTTTTTGTCTGGTTTTTTAGATTCTTTTTTTTTTTTTTTAATTTTTTTTTTTTTTTTTAATTTCTAGGAGAGAGAGAGAGAGA